>NW_026732929.1:0-557617 GCF_028476545.2 Physella acuta
CGCTCATGAGCAGATTAAGCACCGGAATGCTGCGCCGGAAATTAAACGAGAAAATATTTTTGAAGTTATCGATTCGATCTAATCGAAAATATGTTAAAAAACGGTTTATTTCAGCTGAAGAATTTAAAAAAAATATATTTTAACGCGTTGTAAAATTATTCTTTTTATTCTGCTTCCGTTAAAAAAAAATAAAAAAATTCTGCAACCAGTTTTTGAAAAATGTTTATTGTGCCTCCGCCCCCTTTCTCTTCTGTTTCTTTAGAATTAATCTGCATAGAATAAAAAAGAATACTTCTTCCGTTGCGATAGCCTACATCTCAGTGCCTTGTATTATATAAAAAAAATATTTTGCTCTAGTTAATGTACGCCCTATTGTAAAAACAAAATTAACACAAGAGGCGTAGGGACGGGGGTGGGGCGTACCCCGGGCGCCGACCCTAGGGGCGCCAAAATGGGTTGAGAAAAAAATTAAAAGCTAATTTTAGCTGCAGTTTTGAATAATAGATATAAATCATATATATATGGGGGGGGGGGAGGGGGCAAATTGAAAGTTTATCCCCGGGCGCCGAGAGGGGTCGCTACGCCTCTGATTAACACCCATTATCTGACAAACAATACTACACATATGTAATGTTTACATTTACCCCGTGTAAGCACCTTGAACCCCATTGGTTATCCCCCTTCATGTATTGTATAACTATTACTCCACCACCTCTCAGCCTAATTTGAAAATGCCCCCACCACCCCCACCCCCCCCCCCCCTTTTCACACATCCCCGACCCCCTATTTTATTTTTGTTCTGGTTTTGCTCCGTACCCCAGCGTATTTCAAAGATAAATACTTCAACTGTAAATCAAAGCCCTCATATTTACGACAGGCTGCATTTTATGGGGGTCTGTGCGGACAGAAAAAAACTTTAATGAAAAACTTTAATGAAGTTGTTTTTTTTTTGTTTAACATTGCTACAGCTACAACATTGACGTGACGGAAGGTTTTGGCGTAAACCTGACACGTCAGGCGGTCGGTGAACCGTGGTGACGCCAAAATGTTGTTGCTGGGGTCGGGGAGATGGGGGTCGCTGATAGTGAACAACTTCAAGCAGGGTTAAGGGATTGGAGGGGGGGGGGGGGGGGTCAGGGTGTTATCAGGGGATGGGGGGTGAGGAGTGGATTCAATGTTTTGTGGGAGGGGGGTTGTGTAAAACGCCCGTAAAGGGCAGTTGAACCCGACGCAGTAGGCCCCTACTCTTTTAGGGTGAAAAATTACACGACGAGATCAAGATTTAGGGAGGGGGTGGGGGTGGAGCGTTTTACTAATGGGAAGATATCTTTTAAAGCTGATTTTTAATTTATGGTAAGATAACTTTAAACACCGAAATTCAACAAAAAAAATCGAATGCCACTTTAATTTTATTGATATTTATGCAAATTAAAAAAAAAATCTTTTTATTTTATTTCAAATGATAATAAAAGCATGGTTAAATTTAAGTTATTTGTTGTTTTTTTACTTTCTCGTATATACGTAGTATAGAGAAAGTATTGTAATCGTGCAAAAAAAAAAATCGAGATTTTTACAAATCTCGACGTTTTTACACCTCACTGATACGGAAAAACATAATTTTGCAATCTTGTCCCGTATGTCTGTGTGTGTGTGTGTCTGTCTGTCTGTCTGTCCGTGTGTAAACACGATAACTTGAGTACCGTTACAGCTAGGTTGATGAAATTTCATATATAAGTATTTTATCAAAATCGTAGATCCGTATCAACTTTTGAGCGATTTCCGATAACCGGAAGTGGTACTTTTCCTACTTTGAATTTTTCAAAAGCCTATAACTTGAGTACTATTTCAGATAGATAATGAAATTTCACATGTAAGTAAAAGATCTAATTCTCTACCTTCTGTTAAATTTTGAGTAATTTCCGTTGACTGGAAGTAGTAATTTACGCTACTTCCGATTTCTCAAAAAAATAATGTTAAATTTTTAAAGTACTAATAATATTGCGCACTATTATACGCGTTTTTATTCGCCGTTTGCTTGGGTGCGCAATGTTTTTTTTTATGAGATTCTATTCTATTTTTAAAAGTTTAAGTATTTAAAATGGATTAAAAATCATAACTATATCCCCAGTTACCATCCCCTGTTGTTTTATATAAGAATATTCGAGAAAGTTTAGGGGAGATCACTACCGGTTTATTTTTATTTTAAAATTAAAACAACTTTTCATGTTCATTTTTCGTTACATCCTCATTCTATTTACCAAGAATTTAATTATTAAAATTTTCGGAATTTAAAAATTTAAATCGGTGTTGTAATTATGTATTAATAAACCTCGGTATGTGAATAAAAATACCTTTCAGAGTTAATACTACTATTGTAAATCTGTGTATCAGTCCTCACAAGCCGATTATTAAAATTATAATACTAGCGTACAAAGATTCTAGACAAACTGACGCTGTACATTTAATTCCTGAGAAATTAAAAAAAAAAAATTCATCAACTGACAACTCAACGCGTTAACACACTGGCAGTAATGTAAGTAAAACACAAGCTTACAATTTAAAAAATACACCCAATCAGTGGCGTAGCGAGGTCGGGTGTCACCCGGTGCGGCACTTAATGGTGTCACCCGGTGTGGTCCGCACCCCCGCCCCCCCCCCCCCCCCCCCCCCCCTCGCTACGCCTCTGCACCCAATCTATAACCTAACTTTAACTGTCTTGACACCTAATAGACGAACGCGGAGATAAACGTTCTTGACGCGGCTGACGTATAGATATTTAATATCTAGCCTTCCTGGCATAAAGGCAATATTACGCAGCCAGTGTGCTCACAAAAAACTGGCCAGTTTCGTTTTTAATTGAAATGCCTTGAAATAATTGCGTCTTTGATTTTAAAATGTTGAATATTTAAACGCTTGCTCGTTTTTCTAAATAAATAAATTGATTTAAAAATTTAAAAAAAAATACATTCCATCTGACATTTTTAATTCACAAAAGAATTTGTTTACAAACAAGTGTGTAAAGAATACCAGGAAAATTGTGTTTTCTTCAAGGGTATGTTTATTACAGAAATAAACAAAACATGATTAACTTGAAGAAGTCTTGTAATTAAATGCATTATTTTATTGTGTTTTCTCGTTTCAGGTAACTTGGTTGGGTGATGGAAGCAATTTTCAACATTTTTGTAATATTTTTTCAACTCCAAGTTTAATGTTGCAGTTCATGGTTGTTGAGTTGAATTCATGTGTGTACGCAATGCAGAAATGTGCTTGGTCTTAAGTTGCGTAAGAAATACCAAGACATGACATATTCGAATTTGAAGGCAACGATACCTTGATAATGATTTTAAAATGTTATCCTACTCTTTCCCGAAGTTAACTGCAATTATTTAAACAAATAATGAAACGAAATAAAACCAAAATCACGTGACACAGTCTCAATAAACCCGACGTGATAAATTTAACGGCGCATTAATTTGTCACGCCGCGCGCTAACAATGCGCAGCGCCGCGGTGGCCATTCGTCCGCGTGACGTCACGGCTTTATGCCCTCGCCACTCGTCTCGACAATACAACACAGGGAGGCAACGCTCCTCAAGTGAACCTATGTCGTTCTCGGCGCCCCGGGTGATTTCCCCTTTGTACGGTCTGCTGAGCCCCAGGCGATCACTGGAGGGAGGGGGGGGGGTGATTTAGCCAGAGCCCTAATTACACTGTAATGACGGGAGAATAGGATAAAACCATAATGACACTGCTCCCCCCCCCCCTCTCCCTACATCCCAAGCGTAAAAAAATGTAATGCCCGCGGGATTTGTAAAAATACCCAGCGTACCCGTTCTGCATGTAGCTGCGGTCTCAAAAGAAAAGCTGATGCAATATTTTTAGACGATTTCATCAATACATTACTAATTGTGTATTTTTAGACTCACGACGTTGTCATTTAAATATAAACAAAGCAGGCGCCATATTTCTTGGATCGTACTTGTCAGTGCGCCGGTTTGTCTACACACCCCCCAGACAACCCATGGCTTGAGGTATGAGAACACGGTGTGTACGCTAATCAACATCCGTAATACAATGTGTGTACGCTAATCACCATCCGTAATACAAAGTGTATACGCTAATCGTATACGCTAGTCGCGGTGCTGTTTCGTTCGTAATCCACCGGTTACACTACCGCAGGAGCACTGAGGACGGCCACTGGTTCGGTTTCGTTATCGACGGTCGTGTGCCACCGTGTCCATATTGTAGGGTGCTCTTTAACACGACTGTAGGCGCCATATTTCTCACTAGTGATGCCGGTCATCTGACCGCCGAGGCGCCAGAAGATGCGTCTGATCAGATTTAGTCAACGAGTATAGTAGCCTCACCGTATCTAAAGTAAATTTCACTCTTTAAAACGAACGTAGACGCCATAGTTCTCACGGGGGATCCTGGGGCGCCAAATCGCAACCTGCCGGGGCGCTGCCAGCAGTATTCTAATCAACTCCCCACAATTTCACTCACACTCACGCACTTACGATTCGCATACTGGTATCACCAATAGCTATACATTGGTCGTTACTTCTCGATCAGACGTACCCTGGTAATCATATACTTAGACTTGTCAATATCAAATTAGAACATAATTTTACACGTAAAATTTACCGTAATTATAACACTGTACCACGGACACAAGTATTGTAATCGATTACATCTCAGCTACACAAATATGTGGGTACGGTAAATCGGCAGAACAATGTTAGTTTAGGGGGGGGGGTGGATGGTTGGTTAAAGGGCTATGTCTTTATCGTAGATTCTTTATTCACGAATATTTTGGTACGGCTAACCGAAGAGTGTGCTCTCCTATTTTGTGAATAGACGGCCACAAGCAGACGCCTAAACCCAAAACCCACCTGGGGGGTTTCGCAACCCATCCATTGATCGATTCGGCCTTGACCTACGCCCGGGGCGACTTCGACAACATGCCGAGGTTAAAACCGACCAATGAAAACGCCCGTAACATCTTGACACGTCTAACCTACAACGACGCCAGACGTAGCCTCGAGGCCAGATTTTGTTTTGTGGTGAAAATTAACGATTACTCTCGACAAGAAATGGCTTCACATTCGTTGTTCTTGTCTCCAGATGTTGTGTCACCACATTCGCATTGCGAGGCTTGGAGAGGCTGCGTTTAAGCTAGTCGAACGATTACCACATTTAGGCTTTTATAGGCTGCGTTTAAGTTAGCTCAACGATCAATACAATTAAACCTTGATTTCTATGTTTACGGGTTAGTTATAGATTATAAATAATTTGGAATTAGGCCCTAGATCTATATGTTGACAGTATGATGTAGAGCATGCGTGATTTTACTGTTGGCATAATCGGACATTAGAGATTCAATAATCAGAGAGCATATTTTATTCACCAACCACTTCCTCCTTGCCCACCCCAACTTGGAGCTGAAGAAAATGTCCCTCATACTCTTCCCCCTTTTTTTATATCCACTCCCCAATCTCCCCCCCCCCCCCCCTTTTCACCAAACATACTTTCTCCTCTTCAGCAATCGTCCCCCCCCCCCCCCCCACTTCCCACTCTTTATCCACTCCCACACCGACGTTAACGTAAAACTACATTAAGTTACCTCTTTAGCCCCCCCCCCCCCTCCATCATTCCCTCCCTCCACTCTCCCTCACCAAAATTAGATTTCGTTACCTCTTTAGCCCCCCCCCCTCTCCGATTCTCCCTCCCCTTCTCCATTTATCCCCACCCCATCGTCACCAAACATACATTAAGTTACACCAAGGGACGGTGTGGTCTAAGCGGTAGAGCGCTAAGCTGCTAATCCGAAAGTCCCTAGTGCGAATCTGGGTTCAAGTCGAACGTCCCTGAGTCCCTGATAGATATCTAACTCACATTAGGGAAAGTAATGGCGGCTGGGCATTGTGCTAACCACACCTTCCCTTCATATGCCGAGGTCAAGAAACATAAACTCTACTTCATCTGCCCAATAGATCGCTAAGTCTAATCAGGATTCTTTACGCTCTTTTCTTGATCCACCAAACCTATATTTTGTTACTCCATTACCCCTCCCTCCTTCACTCCACCCCTCCCCCTGAAACCTATATTGTGTTGCTCTTAACCCGAGCAAGCGGACTTTACCCCCCCCCCCCCACCCTCCCAAATGAGATGCGTCTGTCCGGGTGACCTGCCCCCGGGTCGATACCGCTTTAGTACCCTCCCATCTGACCCAAATGAGGTTATTGTAATGCAATCATTAGCATAGAGCGGCTGCCAGCGGGTCTCACATTCCGTCTTCTGAGACCGCCGGAAGTGGTCTCGATGTCATGGTGTAGAAAATACATCACGCCGATGTCGTCTTTATGGCAGCCTAAGTTAATTAAGAGAGAAAAATTGGATTAAGTAAATGAGGCGTTTTGTTTTTTACTGTTTGAGATACGCTGTTGTATCTACATTGTCTATTGTGAGAGCTCGATGTCTGAATCCAGTATACGTTGTCTATAGGTCATATCTAGACCCATGTTGGTCTATAGGTCATATAAGGACACATGTTGGTCTATAGGTCATATCTAGACACATGCTGGTCTATAGGTCATATCTAGACAAAATATGGTCTATATGTCATATAGACAAATGGTTGTCTATAGGTCATATCTAGACACATGCTTGTCTATAGGTCATATCTAGACACATGTTGGTCTATAGGTCATATCTAGACATTTGGTCTATAGGTCATATCTAGACATTTGGTCTATAGGTCATATCTAGACATATGCTTGTCTATAGGTCATATCTAGACATTTGGTCTATAGGTCATATCTAGACATGCTGGTCTATAGGTCATATCTAGACATTTGGTCTATAGGTCATATCTAGACATATGCTGGTCTTAGGTCATATCGAGACACATGGTCTTAGGTCATATCTAGACAAAATATGGTCTATATGTCTTATATAGACAAATGGTTGTATATAGGTTAAATCTAGACACATGCTGGGCAGTAGGTTATATTTAGACAGATGCTGACATATAGGTCACACTTAGACACAAGCTGACCAGCTATTCCTTACTTTAAAAAAAATTGACAATGACTTCCCACTTAAACCTCAGGCAGATGACTAGAGCGACGTTAATGACAACGTTACCTGTACGGTTTTACGTGGAAAACAGCAAAGCGATCCACGCTCTGTTACGTGGATAACATCAACACGATCCACTCGTGTTTATCCAGATGTTACATAATTACCCGGCTACAGAACCTGTTGTCCCGGGGACAGGCGTTAGTTGTAACAAACGATCTGATTGGCTGACAGATAATGACTGTTGTAGTGGCAGACGGAAGGAGAAAAGTGACTTTTTAATTTAGAGGGGGGGGGGGGGGTGAGCTGGAGAAGGTGGGTGTGGTGTGTGGTCAAGTGTCCAGTGGAGCTGGGCATTTTGTCTCACTCCCTGATAAGAGTGTTCCTTTGTTCGCCATTTTTGTCCGTGGAGTGTGCTCAGATAGAACTATGGGGTATTTTTTTTTTTGTTAATTTTAACAATATCGTGAAGGAGTTAAAGGAATGTGAAAGGTGGGTGGGTGGGTGGTTGTGGTTGTGTGTGGCGGATAATTTGTCTGACCATCTACCTGCTATGGTTAACTATCTAACATTGATATCTACCAAGCTCAGCTACAATAATCGCTACACGCTACCAAGGCAGCTACAATAATCGCTACCCGCTACCAAGGCAAGCTACAATAATCGCTACCCGCTACCAAGTCTAGCTACAATAATCGCTACACGCTACCAAGCCAAGCTACAATAATCGCTACACGCTATTAAGTCTAGCTACAATAATCGCTACACGCTACCAAGCCAAGCTACAATAATCGTTACACGCTATTAAGTCTAGCTACACTAATCGCTACACGCTACCAAGGCAAGCTACAATAATCGCTACACGCTATTAAGTCTAGCTACAATAATCGCTACACGCTACCAAGGCAAGCTACAATAATCGCTGCGCGCTACCAAGGCAAGCTACAATATTCGCTACACGCTACCAAGCCAAGCTCCAAGTTGCTGGACCAACCACCAACCATTTCCCGACTGCCACCAGAAGACGACACCATACAGATGTTGACACCATCAACAGCTTATCGCGAGCCCAGCAGCAGACAGGGCTGTACGGGACAGCCTCGAGGGCTGTATGACGTCCGGCCTCGAGTTTTGAGGAGTTGACTACACCCGTCTAGGGGCGGCTACTCTACGCCGCTTGTTCGCGATGAGCAGGGGCTCAGGATCTTCATCATGACAAAAATGATGGATGGCTTGTTCTAAGGGAAGGGTGGGTGAGGGTGGGGGAGGGGGGGGGGGGGAGGAGGAGGAATAGAGATGGGGATGGGGGGGGGATGATATGTCTTAGAATTCCAACAATTGACATAAAGGGCACGGTCTCCATGATGTGTTGACTTTGAGCATATATTCTCATAAAATCCCCCCCTTCCCCTCACTAACCCAACCACACCCAGCAGTTAAACGAGATTTGAATTTATGATGCAATCAGCACCTTGATTAACTAAAGTGAAAAAAAAAAACGTAAACATTAAACGAAGCCAATAGCGTACTTTTAAAAATCTTCACTGTACATCTGAGGTTATAATTTCCTTCTTGAGATCAGGCTAATGTTATTTGTTGAGTACCTTGTCTAGATGTAATCGGATTGCGTACTGACTGCCTAGAGGCAAAATGAAACAGCTGTCAAGTAATCGATACCGTCAACTCTTAAACAGCCGATACTGTCAAGTGTTAAAAAATAAATCGATACTATTAACTGTTGAAGAATCGATATTGTCAGCTGTTAAAACACCGATATTGTCAAGTTTAAAAAATAAATCGATATTATATATGTGGGTCAGGGTTTGGGTTGTTTTAGAGTGTAAATTAGGGCTGAAAGTCTTTGGTAAAAAGTACAAGTTTAGATTACAACGCGTTTATACTTGCGACATGTATACTATACATGTCTAGGAAAAAAACAAGCTCGCAGCAAATGTTATGTGAAATTTTTTTTCCCGCGGAACATATTCACTAACTTGTTGCTGGTTTGTTTAGTTCTAGACATGTATTGTATACATGTCGCAGTGTTAGGTATAAGGTCACAAGTAGCTTGTACGTGGTTGAGTTAAGCGCTAGGTAGTGAATAAATCTTATTAAAAATTTGGGCAGTTTTTTGGTAAAGAGAGACAAGATTGTATAAGGCTATTGTTATATTAGGAATACGACTTCTAAAAATAAGCTTCGATTTTCTTCCATTACCCCACCTTCCAATTATAATACCCCCTCCCCCTCCAGGAAAATGTTTACTAATCGACCTGACAATATTGACCACTTGTCTTACACTTTTAAAATTGTGAGAAAAAATAATTAATCCTCAGCTAATGAGGATTAACTCGGCTAATGAGGATTAACCCGCTCATTTACTGCTTGGTCTTTAGCTCAAGCCATTGAGCCACGTGAGAGTACAAACATCCCGGGGGGTGGGGGATGTGTGGGTGGTGGGGGGGGGGGTAACTCAGGCAAGGATTGATCGACACGCTTGACTGGACCCCCTCCCCCCTCCCCACCCCCCAGCCGATGTTGGCAAGTTACGAGACCACAAAAAGGAAATATTGATTTATAACACGAACATAGTGTTGGTTTAGAGTGCGGCCGTTCAAATCTTTAATCCGCCAGTTTAACGGGGTACTTGGCCGTTATTGGGCTATCGGTGGCCGTATCGTAAAAACTTATCGATACCCTTGAGGGTGCTCTGACAACTTATCTTTAGCTAAACACTTCCTAATGTTGACACCTTATCCCAAGTTAAACACTAACTGACCATATCCCAAAATATTATCTTAACACTGACACCTTATCCTTAGCTTAACATATCCTAACTCTTTGGCACTTTATCGCTAAAAATATCCTTATCCTAAACATATCCTAACTCTTTGGCACTTTATCCCTAAAAATATCCTAATACTGATCATAAACACATCCTAACCCTGACACTTTAACCCAAATATAATCCTAACCCTTATCCCTAAACGTATCATCTCTGTGTGTATTCTAGGTGTAGTCAATTCGGCCCTGTAGTCAATGCGGCAATTTGAATGAATACTTACACACATCGTGAAAAATATATTGCTCCATACGCTAAACTTATGGTTGCCGGAAATAGACCCACACCCTTTAAAAAATAATAATAAAGGCCTGTAAGAAAAAAAAATATAACCATGAGAACCCCGTATTTGTATATATGTTACGGTCAAAGCCCGAAGTGCGGCCAATGCTAGGATTGGCCGGCCAATCCGCGCATTGGCCGGCTCTCTTGGCCAAAGCCCGAAGAACTTAGCACTAAGATCGTATTTCGTACATTGGCCGGCCAATGCGCGCACTGGCCGGGACGTACTGGCCAAAGTCCGAAGCGCTTAAACTTGACAGCGTATTTTGTACATTGGCCGGCCAATGCGCGCACTGGCCGGTATGTCCTGGCCAATGTTCTATCTAGACTAAGTTGTGATCGCATTTTCATTATTCTGGGTGCGTTTTCATTGAGAGTAACGTATTGTTTAGCTCTTGTTTATATAGCATTCTATATGCAAGGCGACATGGATCAAAAGGGCCGTCAGACCATGAGACAGACATAGCAGATGGCTGTCAAAAGAAAAAAATGTAAATCCATGTTAGTTTCCATATATGGGCTCTCGATAAAATAGTTACTGAGAAAGATCTTGAGAACATTGAACAAGAAATGGAGGTTGCCATAAATGCAACGACATCCTCAGCTAACACATCTACTGCCGTGGCGGAACGTCCAGACCAGTTGCGTGACAATTATGTGGCCAACAGATTCTGTATAGTTTGTGAAAAACATTGTAGTGCAGCTCATTCTTTTGGATCCTGAGGAAACGATGTCCATGCTATTTGTGGAATACCCAATGAAGCAGACGAAGGGTACGGAGGGAACATTACCTGCAGATTGTGTCACAACAAACTAGACATCATGGAACACAAGTCAGCAGCTCATACTGGCTTGCAAACTCAAGGTGCTAAGATGCTTAAAACATCAAATACAAAATTTAAAGATGGTGAAGTGGGTGACAATGTACGCATCCGTTTTCCAGATGTTGACAGAGGTCACGGTGATCCCCGAAGCGTGATTGCAGTTGTCATGAGCGTCGAGGGCGGTTTCTACAAATTAGGAACGGCACATGGTGTTCTAAAACAACTGTATGCTAAAAGTGAGTTTTCAATTCTTCACGAAAAACTGCTCTTAATGTCGTCAGTTGGCACTGAGGAAAAATCACTTCGAACCATCGCATCTTCACAATCATTGACTGGGGGGCCAAGGCTACACTCGCTGCAATTGCACAACTACGTGCACAACAAATCGCTGCAAGTGTAAAAATAACAAGCTGCTATGTAATTCTAAATGTCATAAAAGTTCAACTTGTTGTAACAAATGATGATATTGATAGATTGAGACTATAGTACAATAAAAAATGTGAATGTTTCTGTCATTTACTTTAATTAATAATCAATAAAGACTTAATTTCATGATCCTTACGGCATAAAAAAAACCAAAATCTGCTCATGATCTTCTAATTCGAACTTTGGCCGGTCGTCCCTAGCCAGAAGATCTTCTAATTAAGACTTTGGCCGGTCCACCATGGCCAGTCTGTGGATTGGCCGGCCAAAGGCCGAAATCAAGCAAAGTTTCGGACTTTGACCGACCTATGGGAGGCGATATTGGCCAATGCGCGGATTGGCCGGCCAATCCTAGCATTGGCCGACTTCGGGCTTTGACCGTAACATATACACTACGCCAGCTAGCTTAAAACCACCCACCTCGTATATACACTACCCCAGATAGCTTAAAACCACCCACCCTTAATACTGCAATTAAAATATAACACAGTCCACTGATTTGTTAAGAAACACAATTCCAAATTTAAGGAGTCGATTCATTGTACCAACCGAATCATAACATTTGAATACAATGGCGACATAAAAATACAGACGTGTGCATTGATTTAATTTGGAATTTTTTTAAAAATTGCGGGTTCGATAAAACATGCACAATTAAACGACGAGATAATAATTTTAAGGTTAATGATTATTTGAACAGCTCGCTTCTAATTAGCATAATTTTAATTGGCAATTTTTAACGAATTTTAATGGGGCTGTTTTTGCCCTGTCTGTTTCCTGGTCACTCCCCGGTGGCCAGTTAGACGGCCAGCCTTCTGGTTTGTGTGGTCGGACGGTCAACATCCAACAAGGGACGCGCCAGGCGACACCTGGTGTCACTAAGTTTGGGACCCGCTGACCCCCCCCCCCCCCTCCCCCCACCTCGTGTAAAGGCAGGTGTCGAGTTACTACGCTAGAGTTGATGGTGTCTTGTCTCGATGTAGTGGGGGTCAGGGGTTAGTAACAGTGGCAGCCTGGCAGGGGGGGGGGGTGAGGTAAAGGTAGAGGAGTATAGTACCACACCTTGATGCTTCGCGAAACTGGAATTTTTGGCGAAGAGCGGGGGGGGGGGGGGGGCTTGAGTGTTCGAGGAGGTCTAGGGGTGTATTGGAAATCTAGGGGTGTTTTGGCTAAGGGGTGTTTTGGAAGCCCAAAAAGTGTATAAAATGTATTAGAAGCCCGGTCGAATGAGCAATAGCTTGTCTGTAGAAATATATTTTGTAAGCCCGCAGCTCAAAGTTATTTGTATTTTACACCATTGCCGGCCGTCAAGTTTTGAACTACTGCGCGGACGCGCAGCTTCTATAGAGTATTGCGCCCAATGGTGTGTTGGGAGCCCGGGGGGTGGGGTGGCGTGTTGGCAGTCCCTGGGAATGCATGGTAGAGTGGTAGAGCACCCTACCACATATCTAAAAGTCTGTAGTTCGTGTCCGCATGTAAGTTTCGCGACTTAAGTTTGCTGAAGGTATGGATGAAAAGAATTAGTGAATTATTTTACAGGTGACCGACCGCTGTGCCTGAGTAGTTATACAGCTGGTGGTGGGGGGTATGGGGGAAGGGGGTAGCGGAGCAATGTATAAATGTCCTAATTATACAAAGATGGTTTGCGATAAAATATTGAGTAGATGGCCGTGAAAGCTTGAAACAACCACCTGTCGCCTGTATATATTCAAACACAGCTCTCAAATGTGTGGGCCTGTAGATGTGAGGATGTGTGTGTGTGGGGGGGGGGGGGGAGAAAAAAACTGCCACGTTCTAACTACCGTTGGATAACACCGCTGGTCATTGAGTGGTCAAGCGCTGTAATAACTGTGACCTGTTATTACGCTGTGTCCATCCGGCACGTAGCCTTAGGTCGCGGCTACGTGTTACAACAGGAGGAGCTAACTCTAGGCGGAATACGAGTTGCCTCGCTTTGGTCGTGCCTATGAAATGTTATACATTCTTATAAGTGGTCTGCATTTCATACCGGGGTCGTGCGTTCAAATACCATCCAGAACTTTTGTCTTTTTCAAAATTTATAGACCTTAAAAAGGTACTCATTTAACAATATAAGTCTTTTGAAATTATTTTCAGTTCACAGAGTGATGGCTAAAATAATTTATGGTTGTTAAAAAGAGCGACGGATACACATTCAATAAATAGCAACCAATGTTAAGTTTTGAAAAAATAATATAATATAATGAGTTAATTAACTATTTTAGCACTTAGGATCTCTAAATATCGGTACTTCGTTAAGACAAAGACAGGACCAAGACTAAAACGATAGAATACGTTAAGATAGGTTTGTCGTTAACACCGACTAACCCCAAGCCTAACCCTAACAGTCTGTTTCGTACAAAGGCAACGCCCATATGCTACAAGCATCAGAAAGCCCTGCTGGGGGTCCATATCCAACCGAGTTTATCCCTATCCTATACTTGATCGTGCATTGTAGTGTCAGCTTAATTCGGGTTATGCTGGATTAGGGTTAGGTTAGTTTTAAAAGTGATAATTTAAATTCAGGATATTCACAAGTTGGTATTCTGATACCGTAAAACTAAAGAGACGTCCAGCTTATTTCATCACTGAATATTCTATTTAAGGGAGATATGGTTAAAGTAATAATGTTAGCGCTACATATAGATTAGTGTTTAGTAGCGTGGCGGTATACACAGTTTAGCGTTCTGCGTAGCGAGGTGTGCGCAGAATAGCGTGTAATCCAGTAGACTAGCGCTATGCATAGCTTAGCGTCTAAGCAGCTTGGAGCTATGAATAGTCCAGCTGAAATTATCCTCGCTTGTCTGTGAGTTGCCTCTTTGTCCCGCGGCTGCCTATAATGTCTTTGCCAGGTAAGCCCTAGCCCAGCAGACGATAAAACACTTGCCAGTTTGGGTGGGACAGTTTAATGGTCAGTCCTTATCTCGAGTGGCCATCATCTTAGCCAGATTTTTTTCTCTCTTCAAAACCTCGGTCATCGTCGTGTAGTACTGCAGCATCTCGCGACTTGCCTCTAGGTTCTCTCCCCCTTTTTTTCCCCTCAGATCAGTTGTGCCAGATTTTTTTGAAAAAAAAAAAGCTCACCAGCCACACTGGCAAGATTATGCCGCAACACGCTATGTTGAAACCCTACCCGGCTTGTGAGGACTCGTAAATTGATTTTAGCCAGATTTCTGCTCAAAAGTTCCCTCCCTTCCCATGCCACCTCAGCCCCCCCCCCTCGCCGTCCCCTCGTTTGGGATCTTTAGCTAATCGGGTTGTGACACGTCACTCTCTCTGTACACTCGTGCGCGATTATGACCAGCCGCGCGCACACACTGAACACAGCCAACGGTAATGTAAACACTCAAAATACCAGATGTAATTGTAATCATCACCAAATTACACATGTAATTGTAAGCTACGGCTGTTAACAAGTTATCTACCGCTATTAAACTGTTACCGTTTTCCCTTTGTACTTTCCCGTTTAAATTTTTTTCCCCATAAAATTTCCCCTAACAAAAGCCGTATTGATTTTGAAAAAAAAAGGATTGGAATTTTTTAATTTAAAAAAAAATGGGCCAATTAGAACGGATGAAAACAATTTTAAAATTCTGACCTCGCTTAGCGTATAAAACATTGTAGCAAGCGGCTACAATTGTGGTAGCCATACTGGATGTAGCACGCAGATTAGTGTGGTAGCCTCGAGTGTAGCATAGGGACGTGATGGACGTAACGACGTTATGGACGGGGTGGTGTAAGGTGTTAATTACATGGTGTCGTAGATGTAGTGTTATGTGAGTGGTGTTATGGACGTGGTGATATGGGAGTGGTGTTATGAACGTGGTGTTGTGGACGTGGTGTTGTGTTGTGGACGTGGTGTTTTGGGAGTGGTGTAATGGGCTTGGTGTTACTGACGTAGTGTTGTAAACATGGTGTTATGGACTTGATGCTGTTATGTATAAAGCATTATAGATGTGGTGGTGTTATGGAAGGATAGCAATGAAGCTTATAGTTAAGGGTAAGTTTAAATTTGTATAAACGAATGGAGATGGGTTTCGGTTTCGGTTTAAGGCTGAAGTATCGTTATCTGCGATACTAGATGTCCGACTATGTCGGTCTGGCTAATCAACGAGTAATGCCAATCAAAAAATCGCCGGACGCTCAAAGAACTGACCAGAGGTCATCATGACCAGCTAACGAAGTTGTCTGAGGTAAAAAAAAAAAAAAAGCTATCTCTCCCCCTCCCTCCCAACTTGGATTCTTCTATTCAGGCGAGATAATCCGATTGACAATTAACGGATGTTAAACAAATTAGCCGGACGGGCAGCAATTAACCGCATGGATCTGTTGGCGAGACAAGTATACAGAACTTTTTCTCTGGATTTGTGCCCGTCTTCGCCGCTATCGTTTACACAATTTTTCTCTGGATTTGTGCCTGTGTAAATGGAATCCATTTAACAAAAAGCATTTATCTTTTTAAAAAAAAACCCCACTCATTTATTTACCAACGTAGTGTAGCTAGCGCGGGTTCCAGAAATTCCTCGCATCGCTTACTTCCCTTTGGTTGCTTACTTCCCTTTCGTTTCTTACTTCCCTTGACTGAAGTTGAAGCGCTAGCAGACGGTACCGACCGACACATCGTCTGTTTATTTGTTGTCGTCTGCTCGTGTTTATCTAACAATTTAGCTCATTAGCCTCCGAGGGTTGGCGTCTAATAGCCGATGGCATGGCAACTAAGATCCCAAGGATTTTAATTAATGATTATACATTAATTTTTTTTCCTCGCTGGGAGAGAGTGATTGGTTAATTAGCGACACGTGACCGACGGAACGCTAGAAAAAATTTCCATGTGTTTGTTACGACATTTATAAAAATGTCGAATACCCGTTCCCGAATATTCCTACAAGCAGTATCGAAGGTAACGATACTTAAACACTAACCCTAGTCTAAAATTATCTGACTATCAGACTCGTAACAATAGTTAACATCACCTTCGAATTCTTCAAATAGGTGTTTCTTTTAGACTTTTTTTCCTCGCGGATGGGGAGAGGGGGGACGGGGACGAACGACGACACGACGCACTTTAAATTTCAAGGGTGGGGATGGACACTGGTAATAGTTTATAGTGCCTAAATAAATTCTAACTTGTTCGGGGGGGGGGGGGGGTATGCCTAAGAAACAGCGCTTCAAACTAACAGAGCGAAAAAAAAAGATATATTTTATTCGTAAACTTAAACCAGAAAACAAGCATTCTTGATCCAGTCATAATCCTTTACAAAGTTCATGAACTATATCTATCTGAAGTATTTGCTATCTCTCTCTCACACACACAAGCCAACATGTACTTCACATAAAACTAATAAAAGTTTGCTTGTTTGTAGATCTATAAACAAACAGGAAGTTGTTTCAAGTTCCACCAGAACAGTGCGGCACGATAACACCACCCCCGGAAGGAAAGTGTGGAAGAGGGGGGGGAGGGGGGCGACGACTAGACAATTGATCCACAACCATGAAGGATGATACGTTACAACTCCTCTTCGCCCTCAGGACTAAAACCAAGGGCGGGTAATTCATCTCGATTGCTATAAATCACAGGGGCCGGTTGATTCCCCGAGAATGACATCACAATCGTCTAAAAATTAAGGGTAGACCCGTTTCACGTCTGCGTCGGAAAAACCTCAGGGCTCAAGCTAGACGAAGCCGTACAAAACTACCAGTAGTAGCCTCCCCTTGATTTTTTTTTTGTTGTTGTGAGCTCGCCTTTGCCTCGGCCCAGACAAGAAAGTAGTTCCGGCTCGGGATAAGCATCTGCTAAAATTGTGAGGAAAGGAAACCCCGCAAGCTTGTAAGAGGAAGGGGAGAGGGGGGGGGGTGAAATGAGCGGGGACGTGAAAGAGAGAAAGGGGAATGGGGGGACTTGCTAGACTTGTATCTCACATGAAGAGGCCGAACAATCATGTCAAAAATTAACTCGGAAGGGGATTTCTCAGCGCGTGAATCGCGGGCCGGTTGTGTTATTTGGCTTATAGGTCAGGGGAGAGGACCGCTGTCTTCAGAGCTGCGGGGTGAGACGGAGTCATTGTTCGTGGCAGGGGTCAAAAGTCAGGGCGGGTTAGTTGGTAAATAACTCACTGTTTTGTTTTTACATTTTTTACATATGGGCTATTTATATAGCCTATATAAGCATTTTATAAATATTAGTAGATCTATATAGCTTTTTATTTGTCTATTATACTGATTTATAACGGCTTTAAGCTGTAGCTCAGAACATTACAATATTTAAAACATTTGAGTAGCCGACAGTTCTTTCATTTTCCAGGTTAGAGATTTTCAATATAAATTATCCATTATAAAAAAATTCGCATATGGACCTACCCAAAAAGGAGGAGGGGGAGGGAGGGTATACACTCCTTTATTCCAGGGAGAGCTTAAAAGAAACGCTTTACGAATTTACGAGCAGTGTTTTTTCCAGACTTTTGTCTTGGGAGGGGGGGGGGGCACTTGAAACAAAATTTCCGGTGGTGGGGGGGGGGGGGAGAGGAGGACAGTAGTAAAAGTACATATTTTCTATATAAATTATATTTATTTCGGGGGGGGGGGGTACCTATGCCATTATCACAATGTTATAGCCATAGAACTATTCGTATAGAACCCCCCCCCCCAGCCAAAACATCCAGCCCTGTAACTAGTTTTCTTTGCTGTTTTCATCATTGTTATCTTCGGGCTGTCATTGCTGTGAGTAGAAGGTTCTTGGCTGGAGTTGTCTAGCAGGTTGTAAAGGGTGGATCTATAGGTAGGCCTACACGTGTAGTCAGGCGTCACGAGAGGACCCTCAGTAGGATCGACCGTCACACCATCACCACATCCACACCATTACCTCATCACAATCGCACAATCACCACATCCACACCATCACCACATACCACACCCCACCACATCCGCACCATCACCTCATCACAATCACACCATCACCACACAAACCACACTACACCCACAACACACTCCACCCTACCACATCCACACCACACAGCATTGCTGTCCACAGGACAGAAACCCATCTAGGAGAGAAAACTCCAAAATAAAATGTTTGCTGCCTTTTAGTTTGTTTTTTAATTGGGCTAAGGCTACGGAAGCTAATCCAGAAAGAAAAGCAGGCTGAAATCGGAAACAACGGGCCATATGAAACATACATGATGACACGTAATACTAATTGTGTTGGAGAGTAGCCCTTCCAACCACACAAGTAAGAACGGAGAAGAAAACATACATATCTTGTCTGTCATACATATCTTGTCTGTCATACATATCTTGTCTGTCATACATATCCTGTCTGTCATACATATCTTGTGTGTCCAACATATCTTGTCATACATATGATATCCGTCATAAATATCTTATCTGTCATACATATCTTGTCATACATATCTTGTCTGTCATAATATCTTATCTGTCATACATATCTTGTCATACATATCTTGTCTGTCATAATATCTTATCTGTCATACATATCTTGTATGTCATACATATCTTGTATGTCATAATATCCTATCTGTCATACATATCCAGTCTGTCATACATATCTTGTCTGTCATACATATCTTGTCTGCACCTCGATATATCACATTGACCCCTAGAGATTGATTTATAAGTGGCCCTGTTATTACTCAAATGTTTTGTTTATTAATTATTAATTACCCAACAGCTTAATTTAATTATCTGTTTTAAGCTTTAATCTAATTATTGTTGATGGTAATGAAACTAGAGTTTGATTAATTTTTTATGTTTATATTTTATCAATGAAATTTTAAACCGTTTTTGTAACATGAGGAATTAGGCATTCTATGTGTGAAAGTTCTGTGTGGGTATCTGTGTGTGAGTAGGTTTGGGTATATGTGTGCGAGTAGGTTTGGGTATCTGTGTGAGTAGTAGGTTTGGGAATATCTGTGTGAGTAGTAGGTTTGGGTATCTGTGTGAGTAGTAGGTTTGGGAATATCTGTGTGAGTAGTAGGTTTGGGTATATGTGTGCGAGTAGGTTTGGGTATGTGTGTGTGAGTAGGTTTGGGTATATGTGTGTGAGTAGGTTTGGGTATATGTGTGCGAGTAGGTTTGGGTATGTGTGTGTGTGTAGGTTTGGGTATATGTGTGCGAGTAGGTTTGGGTATATGTGTGCGAGTAGGTTTGGGTATGTGTGTGTGTGTAGGTTTGGGTATATGTGTGCGAGTAGGTTTGGGTATATGTGTGCGAGTAGGTTTGGGTATGTGTGTGTGTGTAGGTTTGGGTATATGTGTGAGTAGGTTTGGGTATGTGTGTGTGTGTAGGTTTGGGTATATGTGTGCGAGTAGGTTTGGGTATATGTGTGCGAGTAGGTTTGGGTATGTGTGTGTGTGTAGGTTTGGGTATATGTGTGCGAGTAGGTTTGGGTATCTGTGTGAGTAGTAGGTTTGGGAATATCTGTGTGAGTAGTAGGTTTGGGTATGTGTGTGTGAGTAGGTTTGGGTATCTGTGTGAGTAGGTTTGGGTATCTGTGTGAGTAGTAGGTTTGGGAATATCTGTGTGAGTAGTAGGTTTGGGTATGTGTGTGTGAGTAGGTTTGGGTATATGTGTGCGAGTAGGTTTGGGTATATGTGTGCGAGTAGGTTTGGGTATATGTGTGCGAGTAGGTTTGGGTATGTGTGTGTGTGAGTAGGTTTGGGTATATGTGTGCGAGTAGGTTTGGGTATCTGTGTGAGTAGTAGGTTTGGGAATATCTGTGTGAGTAGTAGGTTTGGGTATATGTGTGAGTAGTAGGTTTGGGAATATCTGTGTGAGTAGTAGGTTTGGGTATGTGTGTGTGAGTAGGTTTGGGTATATGTGTGCGAGTAGGTTTGGGTATATGTGTGCGAGTAGGTTTGGGTATATGTGTGCGAGTAGGTTTGGGTATGTGTGTGTGAGTAGGTTTGGGTATATGTGTGTGAGTAGGTTTGGGTATATGTGTGTGAGTAGGTTTGGGTATATGTGTGTGAGTAGGTTTGGGTATGTGTGTGTGAGTAGGTTTGGGTATATGTGTGCGAGTAGGTTTGGGTATGTGTGTGTGTGAGTAGGTTTGGGTATCTGTGTGTGAGTAGGTTTGGGTATCTGTGTGAGTAGGTTTGGGTATGTGTGTGTGAGTAGGTTTGGGTATTCGTGTGTGTCATCGATTTACTTCAATATTAAACTGTGTACATGTATTCCACAAACTTGACACTGATCTACAATTGTTCAATGCACAACAAAAAGAAATAGAATGTTTATCATTCATATTTATTTCATGAGAAAAATGGCAAATGTTTACAGCAGAAGTCTCAACATTTTAAACAAGTCTAAATGTCAACATTTTAAACAAGTCTAAATGTCAACATTTTAAACAAGTCTAAATGTCAACATTTTAAACAAGTCTAAATGTCAACATTTTAAACAGGTCTAAATGTCAACATTTTAAACAAGTCTAAATGTCAACATTTTAAACAAGTCTAAATGTCAACATTTTAAACAGGTCTAAATGTCAACATTTTAAACAAGTCTAAATTTCAACACTTTAAACAGGTCTAAATGTCAACATTTCAACTAAGTCTAAATGTCAACAAACAGGTCTAAATGTCAACACTTTAAACAGGTCTAAATGTCAACAAACAGGTCTAAATGTCAGCAGTCTAAAAAGGTCTAAATGACCAGGTACTAAGATGACCTGTACACTACACTAACAAGCTGGTTTAAGCCATCAGGCATTTGCTGGCTACATGTCATATATGGCTACAGGTACCCAGAGATGGTTACAGGTAGCCACAGGTAGCCAGAGATGGTTACAGGTAGCCAGAGAATCAACACCCTGGTCTTTATTAAGTTTTGTACATGTTTCTAACTAAGTAATTTTTATCTGAGTTAAGAGACTACCTCACCAGTGAATAACTTGTAGCCAGTAGCCACAGAATGCCCTGTAGCCACTACAGCCACAGGATGCCATGTAGCCACAGGTAGCCTTAAGTAGAATCAAAGATCAAATAGATGTATGTATGTAAGTCAGGTCTGGATTAGATGACTGATATGTCTAGTTGTCAGGTGTAGATATGGTTACATGGGGAATACAGGTGAAAACTTGCCTAATTTACCTCATTAACATCTAATTAACACTGTCTCATTAATGCTGATAGCTACATCACAATTTCGTCTTCTTGGCTTGCCAAAATTTTAATTAAAAAAAAAAATCATAAATATTGCACATCCTGGAAGAAGAAAAAACTTAACCCTCTAGGGGGTTCTCCTCTCTTGTTGTCATGGTTACCCCATAGATTCCAACATACAAAACGTATATTGGTTATCTCAACAGAAAAAAAATAATCTACCCAGCAATATTTACCTCCAAGAAAAATTAGGCTTAAAGTTTACACCATACATAATGAGTATAAATAATATTTCAGTTATAGAAAAAAACAATTACAAGTATAAAAAAAAAATCAACAACTTCTTCATTATCTTAAAACAATTTCATATTATAAAAGCACTAACCAACGGGTCATACAGTACCGTACGGTGCTGACAATCAATGACCGCAAAATCACTGACAAATGGCCAGAATAACTGACCAGTGGCATTCACCCAACTGACCACAGGCTAAAGCATACATGAAGAAACAAAAAAAAAAACGACCAATAGTTTTTAAAAAATGGGACATGTCCAATAGTAGGTGTACAGTGAACATCTACAACAATAAGAGATGAATAAGTCAAGCAGGCTTACAAGAGATAGAAAATATATTGTGATATGAAACATTCAAGAACTCCATGAGTTCCTTAGGCTGGTTAGTTCTGGCTCATAATGACATTAAATCGTCAATTAAAAAAAACAAAACAACATGAACATTAGGAATGAGAATTATACCAGTGACGTTTTTGTTAACCCCTTCACATCGTCTCATTTGTTAGTGCATCCTGAGTGGAATTCGAACCTGCGACTTGATGTAGCATATTTAATCAAGCGCAGGAGTTACAGGAAAAAAAAAATGTTAGCACCAGATATGATTAAACTTCCTGAGAAAAAAAAAATAGTCCCACATGGGTTACTTCCCATTGAGGAATTCTCTCCCCTTTTGTTTAACCAGTGCTCTCCCCTTACAAGAAATGACCATCTGCTTATAGAGCTGAATATCCACCAAGTGGGACTCAAGGGCCGTCACTGCAGTTCAAACACGTCAGTTGTTTGGTAGGAAATGAAAAAAAATACTAGAGTTGTCTTCTCTTGGACATCTAGGGCTAGGCCTCACCTGCTGAATGAAAGAAACAAGTTTTGGTTTGTGCAAGATTTAATTGAAAGGTGTTTTGTTTTGTGCAAGATTTAATTGAAAGGTGTTTTGGTTTGTGCAAGATTTAATTGAAAGCTGTTTTGGTTTGTGCAAGATAGATAAGTTTAAAAAAAATATTTACAAGATTTGAAAAGTGTTTATGTGAAGGATTTACCCCCCCCCCTCCCCTTATAAAAATATAAAAGTATAGTGTGTTGTTTTAGAATGGTCGGAAGTGGGAGTAAGGGGGGAGGGGTTGAGCTTGTGTTTTGTTTTAATCCTCTCAATGAACCTCCAGCAATCTATTTTGTGTTCATCCTATGTCAAAGACACCATCAGTACCACGCGATACAGCAGTTTTTAAAATATTATTATTAAACCTTTAAAGCCGTTAAATAAAGATGGGGGGGGGGCGAAAGTAAAGCGAACCACTTCACACACACACAACCACTGACAGATTGAAGGTATAGGCCACACGGCGATACTTAAAACCCACAGACAATAGTCCTTAACGATTCCATCCAGTTCAACGATACCACGGACAAACGATACTTGATGTAAGCGAAACTCTTGACAAACGATACTCCAGCAAGACTTGACACCATCTATACAGTACACTCGTTAGATTTTAAAAACTAACAATACTAGAGACATACGATACTGGAAATCGATTATATTACGCAGCATACTAGACACTAGAGATACTAAACTTCGATACCAGAGACGAACTAGAGATGCGCGATACTGAAAAAAAATCGATAATATATTCCAACGATACTAGACACCGTTTACGGTGAACTTTTCAGACAGATGGAAATGTCAGTTGTCTTCGTTTACCTTAGGGGGTGGGTGTGTGCGGGGCGGGGTGTGTGTGTGGGGGGGGGGGGTAAATACTCAGTGTAGCAATCTCTCTTGTCAAAACAAACACACAGGTTTTTTTCTAAAACTTAAAACGCCGTCGTCCCCACTACAAAAATGTTTTTCTTTCTTAAAAATAAACTTTACATAAAGACACGCTTAATATCCTATTTAATTCCTTCACCCACTTAGAAAGATTTTAAGATTACACCTTCCACTTATGCTAAAAAAATCCTCCCCCCCCCCAAAAAAAAAAAACACGTCACAAGCTTTTTACACCAATATATAAACAGCATGTAATAGAAATTCGTGATATAGCATGAATCCAAGGAGTTTTAAAACGACTTGATTAAAAAAAAACCGATTTATTCCCCCCCCCCTCCCCCTCGCGCCTGTTCCACTTAGATTAGCATGCAACGCCCTGTGGTTATAAATGGATCAGGGGAGATCACTCTCGCCACGATTGTTTACAACTAAAGAATACAACACGATCACATGGTTCAAAGGGTTTACAGTGGGGTTGCGCGGGGGAGTGGGGGGGGGGGGGGGGCGTCAGGGTGCAAGAAAGAGATGTGTAGAGGGCGAATAATATAAAACAGGGAGAGAAAGCAATAGAGTAACAATAAAAAAACAAAGGGAATGAATTTAAATAAAACAATAAAACAGGTCTAACGCGATGAGAGAAAAAAGGGGGCGGGGAGGGGGGGTGTAAATTGATTGTGGACTACAATATGCAAATTAGCCAGAGTGCTTCAAACTTGTGAACTCGATGAGAAAACTAGAATAAATAATTAGCTAGCTAATCAGTTTTTCAACAAATGTCACTTTTTGTCCACTCGGTTTCTGTCACTTTTTTTTGTGTCAATCCTGTTAATGTCAATTTCTTTTTCTCACGCTCGATACCATCTATCCAAGCATCGATACCACCCACGTCACACTAATAAAAAGGTGATTTGCATAATGAATATTTAAATATAAATGCGTGAGTGTGCGAGAGAGGGGGAGGGGTTGGGGGGTTCATGGGAGTACACTCATTAACTTAAAATGTAATCAACGGGTTTTTCTGACTGCTTCCCGTTTTACAGCTTTTACCGTGGCAAGGGGAGAGAATTACTTGGAGAATATTGTATAAAGGGAGACAACTTTGTGGGGGAGGGAGAGGGTGGGGGGAGGAAATCGATACAAGAGCATCAGGTCATCAGCGTGACGTCAGGAATGGTGGGCTGCTTTGTTTGAAATACCGGTAATAAGATGTTTTATTCGACCGACCTCACCACAATGGGCCATCGACCGTAGCACAATGGACCATCGACCGTAGTATAATGGAACATCGACCGTAGCACCATAGACTGACCATCGACCGTAGCACATGGACCATCGACCGTAGCACATGGACCATCGACCGTAGCACCATGGACTGGTCATCGAGTCTAGTACAATGAACCATCGACCGTAGCACCATAGATTGGTTATTAACCATAGCACCCTGGACTGGTCATCGACTGTAGCACAATGGACCATCGAGCATAGCACCATAGACCGGCCATCAACCATAGCACCATGGACTGGTCATTGACTGTAGCACAATGGACCATCGACCATAGCACCATAGACCGGCCATCAACCATAGCACCATGGACTGGTCATCGACTGTAGCACAATGGACCATCGACCATAGCACCATAGACTGGCCATCAACCATAGCACCATGGACTGGTCATCGACTGTAGCACAATGGACCATCGACCGTAGCACCATAGACTGGCCATCAACCATAGCAGCATGGACTGGTCATCGACTGTAGCACAATGGACCATCGACTGTAGCACAATGGACCATCGACCATAGCACAATGGACCATCGACCATAGACCATCGACCGTAGCACCATGGACTGGTCATCGACTGTAGCACAATGGACCATCGACCATAGCACCATAGACCGGCCATCAACCATAGCACCATGGACTGGTCATCGACTGTAGCACAATGGACCATCGACCGTAGCACAATGGACCATCGACCGTAGCAGCATGGACTGGTCATCGACTGTAGCACAATGGACCATCGACCGTAGCACAATGGACCATCGACCGTAGCAGCATGGACTTTTCATCGACCGCTGAGAGAAGTGACCACGAGTGGACGAGATAAAGACGTGGACTAATTGGACGAGGACAAATCTGGAGGGGTCGCCGGCACTGTGGGGTGTGTAAACAAAGGGGAGGGGCTATTGATTGCGGCACGTGTGGACACTCAGGGTGGGGTGGGGAGGAAGGGGGGGGGGGGAGCTGAGATTGATAGGGGGGGGGGGGGAGATTGATAAGTCGGGGTGTGCTCCGTGGGACACTAGCAGGCCGCGAGGCTCATCTAACGCTTTGAGCCAATAAAACTCTTCACACGTCTCTCCCCCCCCCCCCTCACTCCAACACGAGATGAATTACATCTAACCCAGGTCCAACCCGCCATGATAACCCATGTCCAGCCCACTCAAGGTTTCTTTTAAAACATGTTTCTCCGGGGGGAGGGGGGGGTTTG
The DNA here is from genome assembly GCF_028476545.2 of Physella acuta. Lineage (NCBI taxonomy): Eukaryota > Metazoa > Mollusca > Gastropoda > Physidae > Physella > Physella acuta. The sequence goes on from NW_026732929.1 coordinate 26,139, forward strand.
GCATGGCACTTGAAACTTCCGGTGGGGGGGGGGGCATTGTCTAACTCTAAAGCATATATATATATATATATATTTTCTATAAACTTATTTTTATTTCTATTTCGTCCGGTGAGGAGGGGGGTGCTCCACCCGAACGAAATAGAAAAATATATAATTTAACGCTTTGAACACTTATGTGTCAGTGCCCCCCCTCCCCCCTGAAGTGACGCTTAAAAGAAATTCTGAACCCGCCATCAGAACATACCCTCGCCCGTCCCCCACGACCGAAGGCTGTGATGTTACTAACGGGACCGCACACCGAAAGCTGACAAAGTGGTCACCCGATGATCACGTGGGGGGGGGGTGCAGATGGAGTACGTGACCAAACGTTTCCGTCATGGCGGTCAGTCATTGTCCTCGGGCGATTGACGGTCAGTGTCTCCGCTGGCAATCGGTCAGTGCCACACACCAAGCCAGTACGCTACCATCCGTGTTGGCTGGGCCACCACCATCTGATCCACTATAATTTCATCACCAAAAGGTTAGCCGTACCACTCCACATTTGACCACATTAAATATAAAAAATTATTTTCTTCCTATTCCTATGGGGTACGTCAAAGCAAATTGTACCTCTTTTAATTCACAAATTCTCAGCTCGTGTGTTTAATTGTTAGCATCACAAAATTGGGAATATACATCTCAAAATGTTAAACTCAAAGGAAACTTAACCCCCCCCCCCCAACCACCCCCAAGACAGATAACTCATTTAGCAGCAGTAGTGGATTACATCCCCTTCTTCACCGTGTCTGCCCCGAGAGCCCGGAGATAACAGGTGCTGGGGCGTGCAGTTGACAACGCGAACCCGAGCCGCCGTAGGTTATGAATAGCGTATTGGGCTGTTGATGTAGTCTCGTTATGAACTAACGCTAAAACCCTCGCCAGCCCAAACTCAGAACGAGGCTTCCTCGAGGATTTCGTCGGCCAACACACGCCGCGGTCACGAGAGATAAAAAAAAAAATTGGTAGCCCAGCGGTTTTGGTGCCCCGACCCAGTTTCAGAAGCCGACAACGACGGTGAAAACGGCGGCAGGCACGCGATGCAAGCGGTGCGCAACCAGTACACAGCGGTGCGCAAAACACACCGTTAGGAGAGGGGGGCGACTACACGGAAGCCGCAGGAGTGCCTGCCCTTCATCATAATAAATACCCGACCCTCTAAGAGTCACAGGTGGTACCCATCAAGATGCCACATCCCAGGTTCGCACTACTCCCCCCCCCCCATCCCCTCCACCCTGAACACGCCACTTAAAACCGATTTTTTAAGCTGTATAAATAGCGAGTACTCGATGAACCGCTCCTAGGAAAGGTTTTTGTGTTCAATTGTTGGCTAAACCTGTCATTACATGCTACATGGGCTAGCTACACATGTTTAGCTGCGGGGACACTTAGCTATGGCTGGATTCACGTCAGTTTGGCTGCAGCTAGGGACAACGAGAAGAAATTTGTGAACGTCATCGTATGTTATTGATATCATTTATTTTCATTTATTTCTCCTTTATTGAAGAACATTTTAACACTCTTTTTACCTCCCCCCCCCTACCTTTAAGATAATCCTTTTATCACGCTAATCAGGAACTTGATTGACCGTATTATAATCCCAACCAACCTTTAATTACCCCCATATCACCCAAACAAGGACTTTATACAGATAGATAAGTGACTAAATTTCCAATGTCAACAAAGGACCCCGTGGTACTCAATCACTTAACCCAGTAAATTTTTGACAGCCGATATTTTATTCTCTGGTTGATTGGTGGGTAATCCATATACGTACTAGAGGAGAAAAAAAACTTTCAGTGGTCTGTTCTTCCCACAACAACCCGACACAACAAAGACTCTAATTCTTCCCACAACAACCCGACACAACAAAGACTCTAATTCTTCCCACAACAACCCGATACAACGTAGACCCGGAATTGACACTAATTCTTCCCCAACCCGACCCGGAATTGACCCTAATTCTTCCCCCAACCCGACCCAGAATTGACCCTAATTCTTCCCCAACCCGACCCCGAATGGACCCTAATTCTTCCCCCAACCCGACATTGACCCTAATTCTTCCCCTGACCCGGCATTGACCCTAATTCTCCCCCAACCCGACCCGGAATTGACCCTAATTCTTCCCCAACCCGACCCCGAATGGACCCTAATTCTTCCCCCAACCCGACATTGACCCTAATTCTTCCCCTGACCCGGCATTGACCCTAATTCTCCCCCAACCCGACCCGGAATAGACCCTAATTCTTCCCCCAACCCGACCCGGAATTGACCCTAATTCTTCCCCCAACCCGACCCAGAATTGACCCTAATTCTTCCCCAACCCGACCCCGAATGGACCCTAATTCTTCCCCCAACCCGACATTGACCCTAATTCTTCCCCTGACCCGGCATTGACCCTAATTCTCCCCCAACCCGACCCGGAATAGACCCTAATTCTTCCCCCAACCCGACCCGGAATTGACCCTAATTCTTCCCCCAACCCGCTTTTAAGACGCCCCTAAATCCCGCGAGACGCACGAGTTGTTTCCCTTTAATGTATTCATTATCCCGATGCTCGTATCGATTTATCTCCCTTCGTGCCTCGTCCCTCCCCCTCTCAACACACACAAACACACACCAGAATTTGGGCAGACAAAAAATATGAACAGACCACAGGAATAACAGAACACCCCGCAGTGTGTTATGGCCACGTATAGCGGCCATGGCCCTTAATTCCACTGATCCTGGCCAACTTGGGCTGACCTGTCCATTGTTTTCTATTCTGGCCATCATCTATCACCCCAGCCACGACCACAAAAAAAAAAAAAAAAAAAAAAAAAAAAAAACGCCACGAAAAAACCAGGTAACAAAGACATCCAAAGTGCAGGCACGGTTCAAGCAGGCAGGGGGAAACCTCGGCATAGGCTCGGGAGGTGGGGGGGGGGGGGGGGGGGGATCCCTGAACAAACAAACAAACGGCCGCGGCTCCGGTAAACGAAACCCACAATTTGTCCGGGATACCCTCACTCCAGATCCCCCCCCCCCCCCCACTCATCACAGACTCTACAGTCCAACGATCGAACTGTACTTTGTGGGCATACACACGACCCCACAACACAAACTCTACCCTGAACAAGGGGAGCTAATACCAAGAACAGCTCAGTTAACCACCATCTAAAGGGGAACTAACACGAACCACAACACACGACCTAACAACACAAACTCTACCCCGAACAAGGGGAGCTAATAACAGCTCAGTTAACCACCATCTAAAGGGGAGCTAACACGAACCACAACTCACACAAAGGGGAGCTAAAACCAAGAACCTCAACTCGCCGTTTCCCAACGTCTCTTCACAAGGGAGTGAACACGAACCGCGTCTCAAAACGTTATCCGATCAAGGGGGCGCTAACATGGAATACAATTTAAACACCACTCATAATTCACACACCACCTAATTAATGGGAAATAACCATCATTCACACGCCACCCAATTGATGTGAAATAACCATAATTCATCTGTAACCATCCTCACATCAAGGGGAGCTAACACCACGACACTCGCATACTCTGTCTACCTAAAATCTCCCAGTACCAAGACCCCCCCCCCCTTACCTGTAACCACTTACCACTCCACGCAAGCGACCCCCCCCCCCCCCCCCCCAACATCTAGTATTGTTTTTCCCCAGCCCAAAAGTCAAGCGGCGAATCCTTCAGTTTCTCTATCTCCACGCCAACTCGACGACAAATGACTAAACACGGCACATATTTTTTTTTTTTTACTGGCTCCACCGCTTCAAGGGGATGCCGGGCCGCTATCAAAGGCTCGTGACAACGAGGTGTGAATAGCATTGGGCGCCCGCGCGCTACGGGCCCAGGTACAATAGGTAGAGCGGGAGGGCCAGCCCGGCGACAATGGCCAGAGCCCGGGTGGTCCCCGGGACCGGGTCTGGTGACGTGGCAATTTAACGGCTTCCACCCCCGCACTCCATCGCTGACTGGGACACTTTTTTTTTCTATTCCAAGTTTCCATTTTTAGTCTATTAAATTTCTGGGATTACAAGGTTTAAAATAGATCTAGGAGGAGAAGTTGGACGTCACATAAAGCGATGTAGACAGTATCAGTCGTAAAGGTTTGCAAGTGACGTCATTTTTAAAGAACATTAATTATTTTAGGCGTGACTTCAATGTAAGAAAGAATGACGTCACTTAAACGCGAAACTTGACGTCATCTCAATGATCAGATGAGCACTTCACAGAAGAGCGTGTAGCAACCTTTACTATGTATGCCCTACAGTTATTTTATTTTAAAAAAAAGCCCAAGATCACGACTTTGAATCATGTTAAAGTGTTCTTTTAGATCCGAGCCTGATGGCAAGAAATAATTAGGCCATGACCTTTTGAGTACCAGCTGCCTGTATGTGTGTACCAGCTGCCTGTATGTGTGTACCAGCTGCCTGTATGTGTGTACCAGCTGCCTGTATGTGTGTACCAGCTGCCTGTATGTGTGTACCAGCTGCCTGTGTGTGTGTACCAGCTGCCTGTGTGTGTGTACCAGCTGCCTGTATGTGTGTACCAGCTGCCTGTATGTGTGTACCAGCTGCCTGTGTGTGTGTACCAGCTGCCTGTATGTGTGTACCAGCTGCCTGCATGTGTGTGTGTGTATGTGTACCAGCTGCCTGTATGTGTGTACGTTGCCTGTACGTGTGTGTGTATGTACCAGTTGCCTGTATGTGTGTATAAACTGCCTGTATGTGTGTGTGTACCAGTTGCCTGTATGTGTGTGTGTATGTGTGTACAAACTGCCTGTATGTGTGTGTGTGTATGTGTGTACCAGCTGCCTGTATGTGTGTACCAGTTGCCTGTATGTGTGTGTACCAGTTGCCTGTATGTGTGTGTGTACCAGTTGCCTGTATGTGTGTATAAACTGCATGTATGTGTGTGTGTGTATGTGTGCACCAACTGTCTGTATGTGTGTACCAACTGCCTGTATGTGTGTACCAACTGCCTGTATATGTGTACCAACTGCCTGTATGTGTGTACCAACTGCCTGTATGTGTGTACCAACTGCCTGTATGTGTGTACCAACTGCCTGTATGTGTGTACCAACTGCCTGTATGTGTACCAACTGCCTGTATGTGTACCAACTGCCTGTATGTGTGTACCAACTGCCTGTATGTATGTACCATCTTCACACCACACCATAGCACATGTCTGTGTCGATGCCATACTTAACATAAGTGCTAGCCATTCAACAGGAGCCATTCAAAGGCTTACAGCAATGAGATGACAGATACATCAGACACGGATTACACCCAGATTACATTTACATTACACCCAGATTACATTTAGATTACACCCAGATTACACGTACAATGTCAGAGTGTTAAAGCAAGATGTGACATGGATCAGCCGAATATTATTTGTGGCCAGCTAGAAACATTCTTTACACAGGTGTGTGGGGGAAGTGGGTCAGGTGTGTGGGAGGTGGGTCAGGTGTGTGGTAGGTGGGTCAGGTGTATTACCAGGTGGGTCAGGTGTGTATGGGAGGTGGGTCAGGTGTATGTAAACAGGTGAATCAACAATTTAAGACAACTGACAACTCACTGTTGGCTACATGAGAATTCCTTGTGTGATGATCATTTTCTTTTCTATGGTTGGCCACATACGCTTCTTCATCAGAGGACCCATCATCGTCATCATCACTGGTCAAGATATACAACATACCTCAATTTTCAACAACATTAAAACATCTTACACAAAGTCTTGGAATATTCCAATACATTCCATGCACTAGGTTAAATGTGACGAGTGGCCGTGACAGTAAAATCAACTGACCTGTCAGAGAGCAAGACGTCACTGTCACTGTCCAGGTCCTCCTCCAGAGCTGCCTGCAGGTCAGTGATCCTCTTGAGGGCCAGCTTGAGGTCAGACTGGTGCTGGACTTGTTCAGACTCCAGGTCCTCTACACGCGTTTCCTGGGAGAGAGCAACGCTTGAGGTGACATTATGCTACAGCAGTGGCTACATAACTACATCCTACATCAGAGTCTACATGATATGGCTATATTACATTGCAGCAGTATAGGCTAAATGACAAATCTGCATCAGCTGCTACAGTACACAACCCCAGTATAGCCCACATTACAAACTACATAACAGGGTAGTCTACATCACAGTATTACAACTGGGCAATGTCCTAGCAATAGCTACATCCTATATGCTATGTTAAAATTGTCTAAGTAAAATATAAATACAGACACCCTCCTGCCCACACTATCCTTTTCCTTAAGTAACATGTGCCGATATCTTTGCGCCCCACCCTAAACTCACCAACTCCTTCTTCAGTGCAGCCTCCAGCTACATGAGATGGCTACATGAGATAGCTACATCAAGGCTACAATATCTTTGTGCCCCACCCTAAACTCACCAACTCCTTCTTCTTCTGTGCAGCCTCCAGCTACATGAGATGGCTACATGAGATAGCTACATCAAGGCTACAATATCTTTGCGCCCCACCCTAAACTCACCAACTCCTTCTTCTTCTGTGCAGCCTCCAGCTCCCGTTTCTGGACCTCCCCGAACTCCTCCCTCAGCTCTCGCAGCTGTTTCTGTGTCCTCTTGTTGGCCTCGTCAGCTGACAGCTTGGCCAAGTTCAGGTCCTCCTTCTCTGTGGTCAGACGTTCTATCTGTTCTTTCAGTCGGCTCACCTGGCCCTGGGGGAGATGGGAGCAAATTAATGTGTGGGCTGGAGAAATTAATGTGTGGGCTAGACAAATTAATGTGTGGGCTGGACAAATTATTGTGTGGGCTGGACAAATTATTGTGTGGGCTGGACAAATTATTGTGTGGGCTGGACAAATTATTGTGTGGGCTGGACAAATTATTGTGTGGGCTGGACAAATTATTGTGTGGGCTGGACAAATTAATGTGTTGGCTAGACAAATTAATGTGTGGGCTAGACAAATAAATGTGTGGGCTAGACAAATTAATGTGTGGCTTAGACAAAATGTGTGGGCTGGAGAAATTAATGTATGGGCTGGACACATTTCTTTCCTTACTAGAACACTTTAAGAAATGAATAAATGCTGGACCAGTACCACCATGTTTGACCACTTACCTCCAGCCTCTGTTTGGTGGTAGTCTCCAGTTCCAGCCTACTCTCCAGGTCCCTGATCTTGGTCTCCAGCCTCTCCACCTTGTGCTTGTCCACCATGGTCTCATCATAGGTCTGGACACGGGACTGGAGGTCTGACACCTGCAGCAGGTGACAACAACAATCAACCATTAGGTGACCACGACAATCATTGGGTGACCACAACAATCATTAGGTGACCACAACAACAATAGGTGACCACAACTTTCATTAGGTGACCACAACAACAATAGGTGACTACAACTTTCATTAGGTGACCACAACAATCATAAGGTGACAACAACAATCATTGGGTGACCACAACAATCATTAGGTGACCACGACAATCAGTAGATGACCATAACAATCATTCATTAGGTGACCATAACAATCATTGGATGACCATGACAATCATTAAGTGACCACAACAATCATTATATGATCACAACAATCATTGGTGACAACAACAATCATTGGTGACCACAACAATCATTCATTAGGTGACCACAACAATCATTGGGTGACCACGACAATCAGTAGATAACCACAACAATCATTCATTAGGTGGCCTCAACAATCATTCATTAGGTGACCACAACAATCATTGGGTGACAAAAACAATCATAAGGTGACAACAACAATCATTCATTAGGTGACCACAACAATCATTGGGTGACCACAACAATCAATAGGTGACCACAACAATCATAAGTGACCACAATAAACAATCATTAATGACCACAACAATCAATCATTAGGTGACACAACAATAACCAACACACAAGGTAACAAAAGATCAACAAGCAAGAACTAAAAGTAAGAAGACATCTCCTCTACAAGTATCCATACAAGAAACTCAGCCAACACAAGATGTTTATAGACTGTTGTTTTGTATTTGTTTACAAGGCCTTCTATCAACAGGTTTATTAAAGCTAATCAAGACACCACTAATGAATGTGCAATTAAGGCATCAAGACAAATGTCAACATGTACATTGAGTCTTCCAGACATGTGGATGGTAAATGTAAAATGTCAAAAAGACAAATGTCAAGTGTGAATGTCACATATCCAAATGTCAAATGTGAATGTCATGGATCCAAATGTCAAGTGTGGATGTCATGTATCCAAAAGTATGAACTGACCTCCTGCTTGAACCTGTCTCTCTCTGTGGTCAGTTCTTCTATCTGGACCATCTGGTCAGTCAGTGTGATCTGATCAACTGATTGCTGGGGACAACACCACACACATTGATTAGTCAGTAGAAAGTGGGCTTTATTACCACCATCTCACTACTAAGTGGGCTTCATTACCCCAGACCCACTACTAAGTGGGCTTCATTACCCCAGACCCACTACTAAGTGGGCTTCATTACCCCAGACCCACTACTAAGTGGGCTTCATTACCCCAGACCCACAAATAAGTGGGCTTCATTACCCCAGACCCACAAATAAGTGGGCTTCATTACCCTACCACACTACCAAGAGGGCTTTATTACCACCATCTCACTACTAAGTGGGCCTCATTACCCCAACCACACTACTCTATGGGCTTCATTATCCCAGCTACATAACCAAGTGGGCTTCTTTACCCCAGCCACACTGTGGGCTTCTTTACCCCAGCCACACTGTGGGCTTCATTACCCCAGCCACACTGTGGGCTTCATTACCCCAGCCACACTGTGGGCTTCATTACCCCAGCCACACTGTGGGCTTCATTACCCCAGCCACACTGTGGGCTTCATTACCCCAGCCACACTACCAAGTGGGCTTCATTATCCCAGCTACATAACCAAGTGGGCTTCTTTACCCCAGCCACACTGTGGGCTTCATTACCCCAGCCACACTGTGGGCTTCATTATCCTAGCTACATAACCAAGTAGGCTTTGTTACTTCAGCCCCAACTCCAAGCTAACAACCTGCCTGCATTTATTCCCACCTGCTGTACCTCACCTGGCAGCCTGCACACCTCTACCTGCTAGGTGACAGCCCAGGTAATTTCTGCCTTTTGTTCCAGTCTAGCTCAATCTCTACCTGCTAGGTGACAGCCCAGGTAATTCCTGCCTTTTGTTCCAGTCTAGCTCAATCTCTACCTGCTAGGTGACAGCCCAGGTAATTCTTGCCTTTTGTTCCAGTCTAGCTCAATCTCTACCTGACAGGTGCTTTTTTTCTTTCCTTAATGACTTGTCAGGGATAAGACCTTACCTGTTGTAAGCAGATCTCTGAGGTAAAAGATTTTACCTGTTTTACAAAGACCTGTTAGGTAACCAACCTTCCTAGTTGTATGCATATCTGTGAGGTAAAAGACCTTACCTGTTGTACACAGTCCTGCATGGTAAAAGACCTTACCTGTTGTACACAGTCCTGCGTGGTAAAAGACCTAAACTGTGCACAGACCTGTAAGTGTACCTGTCAGGTAAAAGACCTTACCTGTTGTACCCATACTTGCAAGGTAAAAGACCTTACCTGTTGTACCCATACTTGCAAGGTAAAAGACCTAACCTGTTGTACCCATACTTGCGAGGTAAAAGACCTTACCTGTTGTACCCATACTTGCGAGGTAAAAGACCTTACCTGTTGTACCCATACTTGCGAGGTAAAAGACCTTACCTGTTGTACCCATACTTGCGAGGTAAAAGACCTAACCTGTTGTACCCATACTTGCGAGGTAAAAGACCTTACCTGTTGTACACAGTCCTGCATGGTAAAAGACCTAAACTGTGCACAGACCTGTAAGTGTACCTGCGAGGTAAAAGACCTTACCTGTTGTACCCATACTTGCAAGGTAAAAGACCTAACCTGTTGTACCCATACTTGCAAGGTAAAAGACCTTACCTGTTGTACCCATACTTGCAAGGTAAAAGACCTTACCTGTTGTACCCATACTTGCGAGGTAAAAGACCTAACCTGTTGTACCCATACTTGCAAGGTAAAAGACCTAACCTGTTGTACCCATACTTGCAAGGTAAAAGACCTAACCTGTTGTACCCATACTTGCAAGGTAAAAGACCTAACCTGTTGTACCCATACTTGCAAGGTAAAAGACCTAACCTGTTGTACCCATACTTGCAAGGTAAAAGACCTAACCTGTTGTACCCATACTTGCAAGGTAAAAGACCTAACCTGTTGTACTGATGCCTTGTATTTCTTCATGACCTCGTTCATGTCCTCCTCTAGCTCCTCCAGCCTGCTCTGTACGTCTGTCTTCTCCCTCAGTAGCAGCATGCACTTAGACTCAGCCTGGGTGGGGTACAAGGACAACATTTTAGAGGCACAAGGGCAACATTTTTAGAACATCTGGTGCACAAGGGCAACATTTTTAGAACATCTGGGGCACAAGGACAACATTTTTAGAACATCTGGGGCACAGGGACAACATTTTTAGATCACTTAGGGCACAAAGGCAACATTTTTAGAACATCTGGGGCACAAGGACAACAATTTTAGAACATCTGGGGCACAGGGACAACATTTTTAGATCACTTAGGGCACAAAGGCAACATTTTTAGAACATCTGGGGCACAAGGACAACAATTTTAGATCACTTAGGGCACAAAGGCAACATTTTTAGAACACCTGGGGCACATGGGCAACAATTTAAAAACATCTGGAGCACAAGGGCAACATTTTTACTATAGCATACAGAAAACACTCTAACCACAGGTATGTTGACCACTAGAGTCAAATCAAGCATGACCTCTGACCTCTTGTTTGGCACGTGTCAGGTCATCAATCTGCTGCTGTAGCTCCTGCATCTCTAGCTCCATCCTCTTCTTGGCCTTGACCGCTGCAGCAGATGCAAACTCAGAGTCATCCAGCTGGTTGCGCAGGGCAACCAGTTGTGCCTTGGCTCCCTCGATGTCCTTCTGCTTCATCAGGGCAGCGCCAGCGTCATTGAGCAGGGCTCGCGTCTTCCGCAGGTTGCGTCGCAGACGTTTTTCTGATTCTATAAGATAAATAGTAGGTTACAGTAAGATGAGATAGACACAGAGAATGTGGACCACATTTCACCACTTCTAACAACAATTGTCGACACCAAACACCTTCTACACCAAACACCAATCTATCCGCCACCAACTGACCTCTGTCCCTCTGTGGCTCCCGGCTGCCACAAGCCTGGAGCTGTCTCTCCAGCTGGGCCTTCTCCTCCTGTATCCTCCTCTTCTGCTCGTACTCCTCCTCCAGCTGTCCCTCCAGTTGACGCAGCTGAAATTTTAAGTTTTGTACATTAGCTGCACGGGATAGAAATTAGGATGTATAGAAGCTGCAATGAAACATGTATTAACCTGCGTGCAGGTGAAACATTTACCTGCATGCAGGTAAGTTAGAATCAATGCACGTGAAACATATATTTCCCCTGCACCCAGGTGAAACCTCTCCAGCACTCACCTTCTTCTGTGTCTTGTACTTCATCTCCTCCATCTCCTCATCCTTCTCCTCCAACTCCTTTGAGTGCTGCTGTTTGCTCTTCTCTAGGTTCATCTCAAGACGGAGTTTGGTCTGGTGGTTCAGAAATACACATACACTCATCAAAGGTTGTTGAGAGTAACATTTTGGAAACTTATTTGAAAATTTCAGTTTTTTGTTTGTGTATGTGAAAACACTAGATAAAAAAGTTTGTAATAGCAATTTAGTTACACCTGGTTGTTGTCTACACCTGGTTGTACCAGGGTTGCCAACACCTGGCTGTACCAAGGTTGCCTACACCTGGTTGTACCAGAGTTGCCTACACCTGGTTGTACCAGAGTTGCCTACACCTGGTTGTACCTAGGGTTGCCAACACTTGGATGTACCGTGGCTGTACCAAGGTTGCCACACCTGGTTGTACCAGAGTTGCCTACACCTGGTTGTACCTAGGGTTGCCAACACTTGGATGTACCGTGGCTGTACCAAGGTTGCCTACACCTGGTTGCCCACACCTGGTTGTACCAAGGTTCTCTACACCTGGTTGCCTACAACTGGTTGTAACAAGGTTGCCTACACCTGGTTGTACCAAGGTTGTCTACACCTGGCTGTAACCAGGGTTGTCTACACCGGGTTGTACCAGGGTTGCCTACACCTGGTTGTACCAAGGTTGCCTACACCTGGTTGTACCAAGGTTGCCTACACCTGGTTGTACCAAGGTTGTCTACACCTGGTTGTACCAGGGTTGCCTACACCTGATTGCCTACAACTGGTTGTGACAAGGTTGCCTACACCTGGTTGTTAACACCTGGTTGTACCAGGGTTGCCAACACCTGGTTGCCTACACATGGTTGTACCAAGGTTGCCTACACCTGGTTGTACCAAGGTTGTCTACACCTGGTTGCCACACCTGGTTGTACCAGAGTTGCCCACACCTGGTTGTACCTAGGGTTGCCAACACCTGGCTGTACTGTGGCTGTACCAAGGTTGCCTACACCTGGTTGTACCAAGGTTGCCAACACCTGGTTGTACCAGGGTTGCTAACACCTGGCTTTACCATGGCTGTACCTAGGATTGCCTACACCTGGTTGTAACAAGGTTGCCAACACCTGGTTGTACCAGGGTTGCCTACACCTGGTTGCCAACACCTGGTTGCACCGTGGCTGTACCTGCTCTAGCTGCTGGATCTGACCAGCCTGGTCATCTAGTTCCTCCTCCTGTTCCTGGAGCTTGACCTCCAGCTCGTGCTTCTGTCTCTTCAGGATAACAGCCTGGGGGTCAAAGGTTAAACTTAATTGTTAGTCACCTTTATCAACTTATACAAAACCAATAATCCCTAAACTAGGGGACATCAAGATAACTTTACTAAGTTACTTCTAAGTCATTTTAACCAATCACTATAAACAATCAGTCATATATAGTAAGTTAACTCATCTAAGTAATCTGATCAAAGTTAGTTTAGTTAATATAATGTCACTTCATTTAAGGCATCATATTGACTCAGTCTATAAATTGTACCATATAAATAAACTAAATTAGTTCATCTTGAAAAAAAAAAAAAAAAAAAAAAAAAAAACATTTTGTGTCAACAACAATATTGTTTCTGATAAAATAAAACTATTAACAAATGTATTTTAATAATTTCCTGTAAATTGGGTAATTTTCTGTTATTAGTCATTCAACAGCACCAGGCAAAAGTTCAAAGCAATTTTCCTGTCAAACCCCCAACCCAAACATGACCCCAGTCTTCTGACAAATATCGCAAGAACTTTCTCGTCATAACAATCCCAATTCAATTATTAGATTAAAAAATTCCCTGCACCAAAAAACAATAAAATATATATTTTAAAATACATGGATATATATATATTCTGCCACCTTAATTGATGGGGAATAAATTATGTTAAATAAGCGTGAAGTAGGTACCCACAATTTTTTAATTGTTAATTTTTAACAAAAAGCCATCCTTTCAATGTCAACAAAAAAGCCCATGGTAAAATATAAAAATAAAATAACTTATAAAATTTCAAAAACAGTATAAAATAACTTAGAATAAATTTAACAAATCATTAAAGTAAACCCAGTTTACTGATAATTTTAAAAAAATTAAAAAAAAAAAAAAAAAAAAAAAAAAAAAAAAAAAAAAAAAAACCAACAAAACAAAACAAAAACAAACAACAATCCATTTTAATGGTAAAATGAAACCCAGGGTTTAAAATAGAATCCAATGATCTGAAACATATCAGTTACCTGCTCAGTAGAGATAGACTGGAGAGGTAAACAATATAGGTAAACATTTCTGCTGGTACAGTACACACTACAGGTACACATTTCAGGTACACACATTTCAGCTACACACTACAACAGGTACACACTACAACAGGTACACACTACAACAGGTACACACTACAACAGGTACACACTTCAACAGGTACACACTTCAACAGGTATACACTACAACAGGTACACATTACAAATACACATTACAAGTACATATTAAAGTACATATTAAAGTACATATTACAAGTACACAGACTGGAGAGGTAAAAAAAAAATAGATTAACATTTCTGCTGGTACACTACACATTACACGTACACATAATAGGTAAGTACACATTACATGTACACATTACAAGTACACAATACAAAAATACATTTTCTTGAATAAAAGCCTAGATTGAAAATTAGATCCTCTTGCATCATTATCCAAATTTCAGCTCAATCAGACAATGGGAAGTGGGTTAAATTAATATTCCACAGTTTACAGAGGCACATGCACTCGTACTTAGCGACATGATCACATTTTTTAAAAGACTGGAGAGGAAACAAATAGGTAAACATTTCTGTACAGTACACAATACAGAGATAGACTGGACAGGTACACATTTCTGCTGAGCACATAACACATGGTAGTTAACAACAGTACCTAAATTGTACAATGTTGGCAATTACGACACTTCTATCTTCTAAACAACATTAGCAGTAAAGCTGTTTTTTCTTTTGGATAAACTTGGCATGCACTGGTCAATGTGTGTATTAATCAAAGTGTCAGGTCAATATGAATATAATATTAGCCATTCAACATTAGAACAACATGCACTGGGTAGGTCAATACTGAATTAGCATTAGATCTTCAACATTAGAAGAACATGCTTTAGTAAAAAACAACATGGTTAAAAGGTCATCATGTCTCAGTCAAGTGTCCAAAAGGTCATCATGTCTCAGTCAAGTGTCCAAAAGGTCATCATGTCTCAGTCAAGTGTCCAAAAGGTCATCATGTCTCAGTCAAGTGTCCAAAGCTCATCATGTCTCAGTCAAGTGTCCAAAGGTCATCATGCCCTAATCAACAGGTCAGTTAAAACAACATCCCTAGTTTACAGGTCAAGCTGACCCAGCCAGTGTATGAGAAGAGTGAGCAACTGACCTCGTTGTTGTCCTTGCCAGTGACCAGCAGGTCGTTCATCTCCTTCTCCAGGCGCTCACACTTGTCCTGTAGGCTGTGGAGCTCCTGCTTGCTATGCTGGGGAATGTCATGAGGAATCAGATGTCATGTCTAACTTACTGCATGTCATCAGATGTCATGTCAGTTATTGCATGTCATTAGATGTCTTGTCAGTTATTGCATGTCATCAGTTGTCATGTCAAAGTTACTGCATGTCATCAGATGTCATGTCAAAGTTACTGCATGTCATCAGATGTCATTCAGTTATTACATGTCATCAGATATCATGTCAAAGCTACTGCATGTAATCATGGTCATTTCATGTAATGTCATCAAAGACAATTTTATCATGTCATTTCATATCATGTCATCAAAGTCATTTCATGTCATGTCATCAAAATCATTACATGCCATCAATGTCATGTCAACAAAACCAATATATGTCCCCTAAGTCATAACATGTCATCAGATGTCAAAGAAAACAACTTAGCTTAACATTTTTCAAAAATTATCCTTAAAAATATTTTCAATTGCCCCCTCCCCCCATTTCCAATATCTTCCCTTGTATCCCCCCATATCCCAATTTATCATGTATCCCTACCTCCAGGTTCTGCTCCAGTGAGTACTTCTCTGAGAGCAAATGATCTTTTTCTCTCTGTAGTTTATCTCTGGCGGCCTTCTCTTCTCTGGCGTCTTCATGGGCCATACTTAGCTCGTTGTCAAACCTACAACACACAAACAGAAGGTCAAACCTGCAACATACAGACATATGGGTCAAATCTGCAACATACAGACATAAGGGTCAAACCTACAACATACAGACATAAGGGTCAAACCTACAACATACAGACATAAGGGTCAAACCTACAACATACAAACATAAGGGTCAAACCTACAACATACAGACATAAGGGTCAAACCTACAACATACAGACATAAGGGTCAAACCTACAACATACAAACATAAGGGTCAAACCTACAACATACAAACATAAGGGTCAAACCTACAACATACAAACATAAGGATCAAATCTACAACATACAAACATAAGGGTCAAACCTACAACATACAAACGTAAGGGTCAAATCTACAACATACAAACATAAGGGTCAAACCTACAACATACAAACATCATGGTCAAACCTACAACATACAAACATAAGGGTCAAACCTGCAACATACAAACATAAGGGTCAAACCTACAACATACAAACATAAGGGTCAAACCTACAACATACAAACATAAGGGTCAAACCTGCAACATACAAACATAAAGATTGAACCTACAACATAAGGGTCAAACCTACAAGATACAAACATAAGGGACAAACCTACAACATACAAACATAAGGGTCAAACCTGCAACATACAAACATAAGGGTCAAACCTACAACATACAAACATAAGGGTCAAACCTGCAACATACAAACATAAGGGTCAAGCCTACAACATACAAACATAAGGGTCAAACCTGCAACATACAAACATAAGGGTCAAATCTACAACATAAAGGTTAAACTTACAACATACAAACATAAGGTTCAAGCCTACAACATACAAACATAAGGGTCAAACCTGCAACATACAAACATAAGGGTCAAACCTGCAACATACAAACATAAAGGTCAAATCTACAACATAAAGGTTAAACTTACAACATACAAACATAAGGGTCAAGCCTACAACATACAAACATAAGGGTCAAACCTGCAACATACAAACATAAGGGTCAAACCTGCAACATACAAACATAAGGGTCAAATCTACAACATAAAGGTTAAACTTACAACATACAAACATAAGGGTCAAACCTACAACATACAAACATAAGGGTCAAACCTGCAAAATACAAACATAAGGGTCAAACCTACAACATACAAACATAAGGGTCAAACCTGCAACATACAAACATAAAGGTCAAAATAACAATGTACAAACATCATCATACAACTTGCAACAAAACAAACATTAGCAAAATAAACACATGTGGTGTGTCTATCAGAAAAATCAAATATGCTATTTAAAACATTTTCAGCCAAAGTTTCCATTCATTTATAACAAACGCAAGAAGAAGTAATTCTGTGGTGACTTGCTTGCTGAAATCTTCTCCATGAACTATACATACAGGACACTTTGGTTTTAATGGTTTTACCCCCTTTTCCTTTCTTAAACTTATAAACATCATTTACTAACACTATATGAAGTTAAATTTTAAACTTTTCATCCATACATTGCTGAACGAGGTATCTAATACTTAAATAAAGAAATTAGGACTATGACTGTTGCAGTTTCTGACTAACAATTTAACAAAAATGTATTCTATGGTTATTATATAACAAAGTATAGACTTTTATGACTTATATTTTTACTTTGAGTGCAATATTTGAATGTTTTTGATTAAAAAATTGTGCAACAAGTCACTAAACCTCGGAGTAAAAATGAAGTAGTATCTAAGCTGTTTTAATTACCCACAACTTCCCTTTAACCCCACCCACATTTTTTACCATAGGTGATTAAAGATTATAAAATTATATTTCCAATAATAATTTCACTAGATATAGAAAAATAAAAGCCAAGGGAGACAACCTTCTCTGTTTTCTCTCCAGCTCGTTGTTCCTGGCCATTTGTTCCTCCAGGTGGAGCTTCATGTCCTGCATCTCTGCTGTCAGGCGTTGGGACTTTTTCTTGGCAACCTGCACCTGACGACGCTGTTCTTCTGCTTCAGCCACGGCCTCGTGAAGCTGAAATAGGTTCAACATTATCTTTAGACATGTTCAACATCTTCTTTACACATGTTTAACATCATCTTTAGACATGTTCAACATCATCTTTACATATGTTCAACATACATATGTTCAACATCATCTCTAGACATGTTCAACATCATCTTTACACATGTTTAACATCATCTTTAGACATGTTCAACATCATCTTTACATATGTTCTGTTCAACATCATCTTTACACATGTTCAACATCATCTTTAGAAATGTTCAACATCATCTTTAGACATAACTGGAGGCATGACTAGTGTGTCTGTATCACAACATAACCCATTTTATCATTATCAGTTGAAAAAAACAACTAAAATTATTGAGCAATTAAAAAAAAGAATAAAATTTTTAATTTGCAGAAATTCAATATTTAATTAAATTAAATAATAAAATGTGCTAATACAGAGAACATAATTTATTTTTTAAAACTATTTTTTGTAACAAATTAATCCATGGCAATCGTAAAAATATGTATCTAAAAATTTTGATGGGCTCTAGACAGGAAATTAAAATTTATGGGCTTACAGTTTTTTTGCCAAAGTTTTTAAAAACGTGTTTTTTAAAAAAAAACTATTACTTTAATGTGCATAATCAAAATTTTTTTAAAAGGAAAATCAAATTGGTGACTTTTTAATTGGTTTCATTATGTAATAAGATAAAAACAAACTGTTATAGATTTTTTTTTCTTTTTCAGGTACTGGTTAATTAACTAAATAATTAATTAAGCCAAATGTATAAAATGAGATGAAATTTTCATACATTAGTTATGTATGGTAGCAAAAAATTACTGAAAGTTTTAAATGCAGACTACGAACATATTTAGAGAACTATATTAATGACAAGAACCATTCAGGCAGCAGAGCCCTGGGCTAGTTTCACCACTGTAGCTAGTCAAAACTAATCTTTCTTGTGTGCAATGGTTTAAATAGAAATAAATCTTGGCCAAGTGGTAAACTTGGTAAGGTCTTTACCAACCCTTTTCTCTATCAACTTGCAAGACTGAAGTAAGGTCTATACCAACCCTTTTCTCTATCAACTTGCGAGACTAAAGTAAGGTCTATACCAACCCTTTTCTCTATCAACTTGCGAGACTGAAGTAAGGTCTATACCAACCCTTTTCTCTATCAACTTGCGAGACTGAAGTAAGGTCTATACCAACCCTTTTCTCTATCAACTTGCGAGACTGAAGCCAGTAAAATAACCAACCCTTTTCTCTATCAACTTGCGAGACTGAAGCTCCTGCTCCATCTCCTCCTCATGGTGTTGCTGCATCTGTTTCTTGGTGATCTGGAGCTCCTTCATTGCCCTCTCGTATCTTGGTTTGTACACTGAATCTTCTGTTGGGGAAAACATTTTTGGTACTAATGCATTAACTGTATTAAAAAAAAAATTGTACATAGAAGGGTTTGAAAATAAAATAAGAAATAATGTTTCAACTTGACCATCATTGACTAACCGCAACCAACCAGCTGACCAACTACTACCCACCAGCTCATCAACAAAAACAGACCAGCACCAACCAGCCCACCACCACTGACCATTCCACCAGAAGCCAACCCACCCACCACTGACCAGCCTACCAACCTGTCCACCACCAACTAGTGTTTCTTCCAGACTTTTTTCTCGGGGAGGGGGGGGGGGGGGGCGGATACTGTTAAAAGTATATAAAATTTTTTATGGGGGGCGGAAATTTTTTTTCTATATGGAAGAAACTCTGTCACCAACCAACCAACCAACCCCCAACCAACCAACCCACAACCAGCCACCCACCACCGACAAACCCACTACCACCACCAACCAACCAACTAGCCCACCACCACCAATCAACCACCCAGTGACTAACCAAACTGTCCCCCACCTTCTCTCTCCCCCTCCTGCTCATCCTCAACAGCCTCTGCCTGCCACAACCTTGTCTGCATCAGCTCCATCTGAAGTTTCTCTATCTGTCTCTTGCTGGCTGTGAACTTGCTCTGGCATCAGACAAACAAGATATCAGTCAATTGTTGGATCATCATACTTTGGTTGAGTGTTATCAAACATTTGTTGCATGAAATCAGTCAATTGATGGATCATTATACATTGGTTGGGTGACATTATCAGACCATTAAATTACAATTATATTTTTAAAATTTGACCAGTGAATTACAATATAAAACTTTATTGAATAGTAAATGACCTTACATTATAAAGTTTGAATAGTAAATGACCATACATAAAAAAAGTTGACCTGTAAATGACCATAATAAAAATGTAACAAAAAATGACCCTATATAAACATTTGACCAGTAAATGACCACATGTAAACTGAAAGTGAGTGATTAACTACTGACCTGCAGGTCAAAAATGACCATATAAACATTTGACCAGTAAATGACCACATGTAAACTGAACGTGAGTGATTAAGCACTGACCTGCAGGTCTTTGAACTCTTTCTCCAGTCGCATCCTCTCAGCAGACTCCGCCTCCAGCAGCTCGGCTGCCTCAGTGGATGTGGTGTTCTCTTCTGCTAGATCTGCACTCACTTCTGCCAACTGGGGGGATAGGAAGGGTTCTGTAGTTTTGTGGGTTGAGGGGGGGGGGGTGTTCAGTACATTGGGGGAGTGTGGACTGGGGGGTGGGTGTATGTTGTGGAGTTTGTGGGTTGGGGATTAGTGTGTTGGAGGATTGTGGGTTAAGGGGGGGGGGGTATAGCTTTGGGAGCTTGTGGGTTGGAGGGTTAGTGTGTTGGGGGATGGTGGGCTGGGGGGGGGGTTGTAGGTTGGGGAGTTTGTGGGTTAGAGGTTGTTGGGGTGGGGGGGTTGTAGGTTGGGGAGTTTGTGGGTTTGAGGTTGTTGGGGTGGGGGGGTTGTAGGTTGGGGAGTTTGTGGGTTTGAGGTTGTTGGGGTGGGGGGTTGTAGGTTGGGGAGTTTGTGGGTTGGAGGTCAGTATGCTGGGAGATTGTGGTTTGGTGCATTGGTGGATTGTGGGTTGGGGCAGGGTGTTGTAGGTTGGGGAGTTTGTGGGTAGGGGGTTTGTTGTTTGGGGGTGAATAGGTTAATGGGTTGTACGATGGGATTTGTAGATTGTGAGTTTGTGGCTTGGGGTTTGTAAGTTGGGGGGGGGGGTCTGTAGGTTGGGAACTTGTAAGTTGAGGGTCTGTAGGTTGTGAACTTGTAGGTTGTGTTTGTAGGTTGTGAACTTGTAGGTTGTGTTTGTAGGTTGTGAACTTGTAGGTTGTGTTTGTAGGTTGTGAACTTGTAGGTTGTGAGTTTGTAGACTGGATTTTTTAAAATTCTAGTACCAGTGACTCACCCTGTTCTCCAGTTTATCACACTGTGTCTTGTACTCAGCCCTCTCTTTCTCCAGCTTCTCATTGCGGGCTTTCAGCAGTTCTATCTCAGCCTGGAAATAGGGGCTTATTTTATAGACTGGCTCCACACAACCACACCACACAACTACACCACACAACACCTCACACCTCAACCATACATCACCACAATGGTTCATACTATACCTTAGCATACATCAACTACCACACCTCATCATACAACATCTGACCCTATAACCACACCTCTCCCCACAACCACACACCTCACCATACAACCACACGCCTCACCATACAACCACACACCTCACCATACAACCACAACACACCCCTACCCACAACCACCCCTCTCCTGTTGACCACACCCCTCACCTCCTTTTCCTTGAGTTCCTCCTCTGTCCTGTGTACATTTAAAATAGGTTTCACTTTTGTGTACAGCCTCCACCACTCCCACTCCCTGATCTGTATGTACTTGCGTACATTCCTCTGTATACAACGTATTGCTGTGTGCTGGACCTAGCATATCAAAACAACATCACTTTTATCTACCTATTGCTGCTTTCTTAGTTATCCAACCCTAGGAAAAAAGCTAGTTTTTCTTTTAAGGGGCCAAGTATCGAAGTGACATGAGTCCCAACTTATTTACTATTAGTTTTTCTTTAAGTTTTTTATACTGCTGGAATATCTAATGTCCTGTTATGTTTTACTTATAAATTACATTTTCATACTTAATTAAGCATTAATTCAAATAGGCATGTGTTAAAATAATTAATTTTTGACAAAATATGCCCATGAAAATCATGTAAAGCAGATTACACCAAAGTTTGTCCCAGGTTTTCTGTTATAAAATTAAGGCTTCAAGTAAGCATCGTTACTAAATTTAAATGTGTCATTATCTTTCCCCCCATCCATTTCCTCCTGGATTATAGCTACTTCAAAACTACTAATTATGCAAAGGAATCTGAGACTTAATAAAATTTAATCAACTGTAATATCTTAAAACCATCAGGGTTTAAAGGTCAATGACCTAGAGACTTAATAAAAATTTAAACATCTGATGTATCTTAAAACCAGCAGGAGTTAAAAGTCACCAATGGATGCATGAAGAAGTTGTCACTAGCATGAAGAAGTTGTTACCTTGATTTTCTCCATCTTCTTCCTGCCCAGATAGCCCCGACACAGTGCCTGGAACTGCTCTATGATGCCAGTAAACTTCTCATCTCTGTTGAGGTCCAGCTGGGTCAGACAGCCAGGGCGGAAAAATACCTGGCAGGGGACAACAGGAAATAATACATTAGGTGACAGGGGAGATAATACATTAGGTGGCAGGGGACAAGGGGAGATAATACATTAGGTGGCAGGGGACAAGGGGAGATAATACATTAGGTGGCAGGGGACAAGGGGAGATAATACATTAGGTGACAGGGGACAAGGGGAGATAATATATTAGGAGACAAAAACTGTTGGCTATGGGGAAATCAGTTTTGTTTAAGGAAGGCCACTACTAATTGTTTGGGGAAAATGTGTCTCAAGGGACAAAACTCATATTTTAAGGGGAAATGATCAATTACATTTTTTGGGTAATGAAACTGCTAATTATCAGATATCAAAGGAAAACTAATAAGGATATAGTATTTGATTTTAAAGGAAACAAGTTTGACTCTTCTTTGTTAAAGGGAGACACATAAGCAAAACTCTTCGATGATTAGGGATAACCACATACGCTTAGCTCTTCTATGTTAAGAGGAGACCTAAACTGACCCTAGTGTGTCCCACACGGTAGCTGAGCTTGTCTATGTCCAGATGGTCAAGGATGGCATTCACATTCTGAAACAATTTCATGACAGACTAGCGTGGGTTTAAATAAGACAATTTTAAAAAGTTGTTTCTACAACTAGTGCGTGGAGTCCTAAAATTTTCTGTTTTTGTTTTTAGAGGTTTTTATAATAAAAGCTGTAGCCATTTTAACTATATTTTCACATTATGTGTTTTCAATTTTTTTTTGCATTACAGAGTCCTAAAATTTTCTGTTTTTGTTTCTTGAGGCTTTTATAATAAGAGTTATATTGTCTTAAACTATGTTAAACATTTTTTCTTTTCAATTTTTTTTGTTCACTTTTTTAATAAACAGTAACACAACAAAAAGTGTGACTCACCAGCTTCTCCTCCCCCTCCCCGTTGCCCCCCTTCAGCCCCGGCACCAAGGGCCGGAACTTGTTGATGAAGTCTGTGAAGAGCATGGAGTCAGGGAACCCCTGGCGGTACAGTCTGGT
Organism: Physella acuta; assembly: GCF_028476545.2. NCBI lineage: Eukaryota > Metazoa > Mollusca > Gastropoda > Physidae > Physella > Physella acuta. The sequence continues at coordinate 49,484 of NW_026732929.1, forward strand.
GGCCTCCAGGATCTCAAAGCCCCGCAGCTGGCTCCTGACCAGGGGGACGTTCATCAGGTTGTCCGTCTCCCCCAGGGACACGTTCTGGTTGGGCAGGATGCAATGGATGAAGTGGACGTTGGTCTTCTTCAGGATGTCCAGTATTGAGTCCTGGGGAGGCACAACATGAATGAGAACAGCTGAAAAGATTTAATTTTTTTTCAGGACTGGTAGATTACCCATTCTTGAAGATTTGTAAACCAGTATGGATATATTAACACCAATCCTGGCATACCTTTTAAATCTTACCCAAGGGATTAAAGAATGATCATCAGGTTATAGAAATGTATGCGTATGGCTGGTACTTATTCTGATAAACATTCTCTAAATAACACCATTTGCAAAATTCAACCAAAAGTCAATGTGGTGAAATTAATTAGAAACCCATTACCAATGACATAAACTTGAGATTAACCACTGGTCACCTATACACATTAAGATAACCAGTGATCACTCACTTCATTCAACTGACCACTGGTTAGCCAATCACCACATTCAACACATGAATGTTTACCCACTCACCACATTCAACACATGAATGTTTACCCACTCACCACATTCAACACATGAATGTTTACCCACTCACCCCATTCAACACATGAATGTTTCCCCACTCACCACATTCAACAGATGAATGTTTACCCACTCACCACATTCAACAGATGAATGTTTCCCCACTCACCACATTCAACACATGAATGTTTCCCCACTCACCACATTCAACACATGAATGTTTCCCCACTCACCACATTCAACAGATGAATGTTTACCCACTCACCACATTCAACACATGAATGTTTCCCCACTCACCACATTCAACAGATGAATGTTTACCCACTCACCACATTCAACACATGAATGTTTCCCCACTCACCACATTCAACAGATGAATGTTTACCCACTCACCACATTCAACACATGAATGTTTACCCACTCACCACATTCAACAGATGAATGTTTCCCCACTCACCACATTCAACACATGAATGTTTACCCACTCACCACATTTCAACAGACAAATGTTTCCCCACTCACCACATTTCAACAGACAAATGTTTCCCCACTCACCACATTCAACACATGAATGTTTACCCACCCACCACAATCAACTGACTGCGCACTGGTCACTCACCACATTAAACTTGACCTGCAGACAAACAGATTTCTTCTTCAGACCTGCTTGGCCTGAGATGAAAGTCCTCCTCATGCTGCCTACCCTCCTGAGTGAAGTGGAACCTTCCATACCTACAACTGACCCACTGACAATGCCTGCACTTTGACCTTTCAAACTTGTAAACAACTGGGCCAAATTGGGTCTGGAAAAAACAAATTAAATGTTTAGTTAGGTCACTTTTAATTAATGAGGTTAAGAGTTTGTTCCAGGTAAACTGATTAGGGTTAATACAGAATTGTTGTAATTAACAAACTAGGAAAATGTTTGAACTTAAAGGTTAATGGCATCTACATGAAGTGAAGATAAGTTGCGCATTGTAGATGAACATTGCTAACATAAAGATAAAGATATACAAAAAGTAAAGATAAACAATAAATAAAGATACACAAAAAGTAAAGATACACAAAAATTAAAGATACACAAAAAGTAAAGATGCTCTAAATAAAGACGCTCAAAAAATAAAGATACACAAAAAATAAAAATACACAAAAAGTAAAGATAAACAAAAAAGTAAAAATACACAAAAAGTAAAGACAAAAAATAAAAATACACATAAAACGCTGAGCCATTTGTCTAATTTAAATCAACAAATTTCAACGGTGATTTTAAATTTGGCTCAAAGTTTTTAGGGGAGCTGCCTCACATCTACCATAAAACTCCTGAATAAGTCTCACTTTGCTGTAGCTTAGAGGAGTTAGCTTAACTCAACCATAGAACGGAATGTCTTACTTTGCTCATGTCTACCATAAAACTAAATAAGTCTCACTTTGCTCATGTCTACAAAAAAAAAACTAAATAAGTCTCACTTTGCTCATGTTTACCATAAAACTAAATATGTCTACCATAAACAAGTCTCACTTTTTGGAGTCCTGAAGGACCAGACTGGCGTTCCTGGTCATGGGGTTCTCCCTGCAGGCCTTGAGCCAGCCCTGGGCGTTGTACTGTACAGGGGTGGTGCCCATGTTGTGGTTCAGGATAAAGGTGTGGCCCAGTGAACCTTTACGCAGGAGGCTGTCCTCTGTGGGGGTGGGAGGGGGGGGGGAGAGAGCCAACACATTAGTTAGGACACAAACTACATCACTCAGCTAAAAAAAACATACAACATTTTGTGTAAACAATGAAACTGTAAGTGGGATAAAATGCTAATTCATGTGGCTGATCTTGAATCGCAGATAATTGAAGTAGAATACATTCAGAAGATCACATATTGTAATATTTATATATGCTATTGAGGGAGTCACATATGAAAATGTAGTGAAAATGTAACATCATGCTAGTTAGACAAAGCAATTTTGGGTTCTGTTATGACGAACTTTTGGATTCAGCCATCATTACATGAAAGAACCAATCAATATTTCTAATAGACTGGGATCTCTACAAAAGGAGTACTAGAATGGAGGGTGTGGCTAGACTTACTTCTGACAGGCTGCTCACTGTGGAGTTATGGCAGCTAAAATTGTGGGTGTGGTTAGACTTACTTCTGACAGGCTACTCACCGTGGAGGTGTGGCAGCTAGAATTGTGGGTGTGGCTAGACTTACTTCTGACAGGCTGCTCACTGTGGAGGTGTGGCAGCTAAAATTGTGGGCGTGGCAGCTAAAATTGTGGGTGTGGCAGCTAAAATTGTGGGTGTGGCTAGACTTACTTCTGACAGGCTGCTCACTGTGGAGGTGTGGCAGCTAAAATTGTGGGTGTGGCAGCTAAAATTGTGGGTGTGGCTAGACTTACTTCTGACAGGCTGCTCACTGTGGTGCTGAAGCAGGCGCTCCATGAAGCTGTCCTCACTGGCCCCAGGGTACACGGCCTCCTCGTCCAGGATCCACAGCAGACCTTTCTTGTCTGGATTCTTGCTGTCTCCAGACGTGGCTCTCATCTGCAACAATTTTTCAACTTTAAATGGTAGTTTCAAACTATTGACAGTTCTCATTAACAATTTCAATCAGTTTTACACACTCACAAATTTATAAGTATCTTGTTAATGATTTTAAAAAAATTTTAAATGGTAGTTTCACAATAATATTTCAAACTATTGACAGTTCTCATCTGCAACAATTTCAACCAGTTTTACACACTCACTAATTTATAAGTATATTTTTTTTTTTACTTTAAATGGTAGTTTCAAACTATTGACAGTTCTCATCTGCAACAATTTCAACCAGTTTTACACACTCACTAATTTATAAGTATATTTTTTTTTTACTTTAAATGGTGTTTCAAACTATTGACAGTTCTCATCTGCAACAATTTCAACCAGTTTTACACACTCACTAATTTATAAGTATATTTTTTTTTAACTTTAAATGGTAGTTTCAAACTATTGACAGTTCTCATCTGCAACAATTTCAACTAGTTTTACACACTCACTAATTTATAAGTATATTTTTTTTTTACTTTAAATGGTAGTTTCAAACTATTGACAGTTCTCATCTGCAACAATTTCAACCAGTTTTACACACTCACTAATTTATAAGTATATTTTTTTTAAACTTTAAATGGTAGTTTCAAACTATTGACAGTTCTCATCTGCAACAATTTCAACCAGTTTTACACACTCACTAATTTATAAGTATATTTTTTTTTAACTTTAAATGGTAGTTTCAAACTATTGACAGTTCTCATCTGCAACAATTTCAACCAGTTTTACACACTCACTAATTTATAAGTATATTTTTTTTTTACTTTAAATGGTAGTTTTAAACTGTTGACAGTTCTCATCTGCAACAATTTCAACCAGTTTTACACACTAACTAATTTATAAGTATATTTTTTTAACTTTAAATGGTAGTTTCAAACTATTGACAGTTCTCATCTGCAACAATTTCAACCAGTTTTACACACTAACTAATTTATAAGTATATTTTTTTAACTTTAAATGGTAGTTTCAAACTATTGACAGTTCTCATCTGCAACAATTTCAACCAGTTTTACACACTCACTAATTTATAAGTATATTTTTTTTTAACTTTAAATGGTAGTTTCAAACTATTGACAGTTCTCATCTGCAACAATTTCAACCAGTTTTACACACTCACTAATTTATAAGTATATTTTTTTTTTACTTGAAATGGTAGTTTTAAACTGTTGACAGTTCTCATCTGCAACAATTTCAACCAGTTTTACACACTAACTAATTTATAGGTATATTTTTTTAACTTTAAATGGTAGTTTCAAACTATTGACAGTTCTCATCTGCAACAATTTCAACCAGTTTTACACACTAACTAATTTATAAGTATATTTTTTTAACTTTAAATGGTAGTTTCAAACTATTGACAGTTCTCATCTGCAACAATTTCAACCAGTTTTACACACTAACTAATTTATAAGTATATATTTTTTTTACTTTAAATGGTAGTTTCAAACTATTGACAGTTCTCATCTGCAACAATTTCAACCAGTTTTACACACTCACTAATTTATAAGTATATTTTTTTTAACTTTAAATGGTAGTTTCAAACTATTGACAGTTCTCATCTGCAACAATTTCAACCAGTTTTACACACTCACTAATTTATAAGTATATTTTTAAAAATTTTAAATGGTAGTATCAGAATAATATTTCAAACTATTGACAGTTCTCATCAACAATTTCAAACAGTTTTACACACACAAAAATATAATTAACTTGTTCATGATTTTTTAAAAACTTTAAATGGTAGTTTCAGAATAACCATTGACAGTTCTAAAAATCATTTTAATAATTTATTGTGATAGTAATAAAAGGATTTTGTAGTTTTATATATACCTTAAAAATAATTTTAAGTTTAAAGAAGAAAAAAGCAAATTATTTTTATATACTTTTAATTTCAATCAACGAAAAATTGAAAATAAATCTACATATATTAAACGGTAATCTAATCTATTATTAATAAAATCTTTTATTGATTTAGAACTTTGTCTTATTTGACAAAAAAAAATTAATGAATTATATAAATGAATATATATAATTTTTGTTATAATAATAAAATGATTTTGTATTTTGAAACATGTTAAAAAATATTCCAATTTAAGTTGAAAAAAAAAAGCTTTAACTCAGTGAACTAAAAGAAAATTCCAAGGTAATAAAAAAAAACTGACAACTTACAAGTCCCTGCTGTGGTGGCTTGTCTAACAGACTGACTATACCAGACACATTGGTGGGTAACATCTCAACATCCAGCTCTATGTCCTCCTGCAAGTACATGACCACAGTCAGAAGGACAATGGTGTAGGGTGGGCTAATGACCACAGTCAGATGGACAATGGTGTAGGTTGGGCTATTGGACCAGGTCAGAAGGCTAATGACCACAGTCAGAAGGACAATGGTGTAGGTTGGGCTAATGGACTAGATTTGAAGGCTAATGGCATAGGTCAATGAGGTTATGACCTAGACCAAAAGGCTAATGACCAAGGTCAAAAGGGTTATGACCAAGAGCAAAAAAGCTAATGACCTAGATCTGAAGGCTAATGTTCTAGGTCAATAGGGTTATGACCTAGGTCAGGCTAATGGCCTAGGTTAGGCTAATGGCCTAGGTTAGGCTAATGGCCTAGGTTAGGCTAATGGCCTAGGTTAGGCTAATGGCCTAGGTTAGGCTAACAATGATGTTTAATGTGTAGTTGATCCCCAACAAAGTTTCAAGTCAGAACAAAGAACAAGACCAGGGAGAACGGCCTGAACTGGAAGAGCAGAGCTTATGAAACAGTATACTAAAGGGACAGCTGAGCTTCTGATAGGCCAGGACAGCTTCCTACAACACTCTCACAGTAACCAATGAAAACAACACACAGACTGACCTCCCTATACCTGTCCTGGGGGGTGGACAGGGTAACCTCATGGAAAAAAGCCTGCAGCCTCTCGTTGGTGTAGTTGTGGCACAGGTCTTCAAAGGTGGCCCCAGAGTTACGCCCTCCTCCTACAGGCAGGCTCTGGAATCCTGGACAGTCCACTATGGTCACTGAGTTTAGTGCTCGAACATTGGAGGATAGGGACCTGTAGGAGGCAGAAATTGATTGGTTCAGGTTGTGGTTTAAATTGTGCTGGTGCTTTTGATTGGTCCAGGTTCAGGTTTAAATTGTGCTGGTGTTGTTGATTGGTCCAGGTTTTAATTTAAATTGTGCTGGTGCTTTTGATTGGTTCAGGTTCTGGTTTAAATTGTGCTGGTGTTGTTGATTGGTCCAGGTTCTAGTTTAAATTGTGCTGGTGTTGTTGATTGGTCCAGGTTCTGGTTTAAATTGTGCTGGTGTTGTTGATTGGTCCAGGTTCTGGTTTAAATTGTGCTGGCATTGTGTGTCTGTGTGTGTGTGGAGGAGAGGGGGGGAGTGGTGGCAGTTTTAGTGAGTGTGACAATAGCACTGAAAACATGTGATACCTGTTAATGAGTGTGACAATAGCATTAAAACATGACATGGGGTACCTGTTAATGAGTGTGACAATAGCACTGAACACATCGGAGTAGAGGCCGACAACAAAACCTTCAAGACATTCCTGGGGTGTGGCGTTGGCATCAGATGGTAGGTAGCTGGGCCGCTCCATACCAGCACTAACTCTGTTGACAACAGGATGGGGGGTTGTTAGAGATGATGGTGTGATGGTATGGTAAAAATAATGGTACAAAGGTAGAGAAGATGGTAAGAAATGGCTGAAATTATGATAAAGATGAAGCTTTTATTGTATGATAGCAAATGATGATTTTATGATGGTAAAGATGATGGTATGGTACAGCCAATGATATAATGGTACAGATGATGGTATAATGGTACAGATGATGGTATAATGGTACAGATGATGGTATAATGGTACAGATGATGGTATAATGGTACAGATGATGGTATAATGGTACAGATGATGGTATAATGGTACAGATAAAAGTATGATAGTACAGTTGGTTGTATGCTGGTACAGACAATAGTATGAGACAAAGATGATGTACAAATGAGGATGGTGTGGTCAGGATAAATTGATGGTACAAGATGGTGCACATGCCCATGAAACTGATGGTATGAGATGGCTAGATGACCTAACAAGGACACACCCACCTGAGTGAGGTGCTTCGTGTGAGTGTGGACGAGCCCCCGCTAGAGAAAATAGACTTGCTCAGCTCCTCCACTGTGGTACCCAGCAGGGCGGCTGCTCTCTGCGAGGCTGCAGGCTTGGCAAACTGGGCTTTGTTGTTTGGGCCTGGACAAGACAGGGAAACACAGGTCTAGCATGGCGACTAAACTAATGTAACCTCAATGTAACTAAGAACACAGCTGGGTCTTACCTTACCCCCACCTCCATTCATTACTACACCTGTCAATTCCATTTGGGTAATTACCCCTCTATGTTTACAAAACATATTATACATTTTCCTATCCCTATTTGGCTCCCTATCCCTCTTTTCCTAGTCCTTATCCTAGCCCAATCTTAATCTCTCTAAATGGCTGGGGGGGGGGGTGGTGGTAATTGTCAAAAGGGTAATGTCCTACTGCAGTTTTTCTGGCAGGGGAATATATACAGTTGGATAATAAACAGGAAGGTAATAATGCAGGGTAATGTGTTTGGGGAGGGGGGGGGGAGAGGTAATGTTCTGCTCCCAGTTGAATCAGCGCTCACCTTTAGTAGCACCTGCACTGCCCAGGTGATAGATGGCCGCCAGCACGGACAAGATGGCCTTGACCTCCTCTGCAGTGAAGCTTAGGGTGTCAAAAGATTGCAAAACTTTAGCCCAAGCCTCAGAAAACCTTTGCTTGTCCTCAGTCTGTCAAATTGTGAACAGAGAGAGGTTTTAGAAGACTTAGACAAGTCCTCACAACCCTTAATTAAATAAAACGCTAATTAATTATCATCAATTTAATGATATTTCATCATACCAAATTTTGAAAATTAAAAACAATAATTTCTAAAGTGTTTTCTGTAATTCTGTTACAAAAACTAGCCATGTGACTGTAAGAAAGTTAGTAAAAGAAGGATCAATGATTATGGGATCAATATATATTGAAACAAAATCCAGAAAGAAAAAAAATCAAACAAGACAACAATGTACAATGCACTAAAAGTAGTGTCAGACTATCAGATGACCGACCCCCCCCCCCCCTGCTTGCCCCACCCCATACTTCAACACCCCTGGCCTACCTTTTGTGGTGCTGTCATAAACAGGTTGGATTCTGTCAGATTCTGGAGTTGGAGCTCAGTCCTAGAAATAGAGTCTAGGTTACCATAGAAACACAATAAACAGAATAAATACTTCATTTATATATATATATATATATATATATATATATATATATATATATATATATATATATATATATATATATATATATATATATATATATATATATATATATATATATACACATAATAAATATATAAATAGACAGATAATGAAGGGTTCTATGAGCTTTGGAACCAGGAACTATAGCAGTGGGCACACCATCATCACCCCCAGCAACACAAAATGTGGACAGGTACCACACCAACAAGAGGAAGGCAGGCAACAGGGTGTCTCTTTTTTCTTGCCTGCTTCCTCTTGTAGGTGTGGAACCTATTCACAAGTGCCACACTACTTCAGCAGTTCACAACTGTGTGAGTTAATGATCCAATAGAGATGGGAGCATGATGTTTGAGTCAGGTTGGTGTCTGCCCCTGTGTGACAACAGCTGTACACCCAGGAGATGGGAAAATGATGTTTGAGTCACCTGATGTTTGAGTCACCTACCTCAGGTTGGTGTCTGCCCCAGTGTGACAACAGGTGAGATAGGAACCTGATGTTTGAGTCACCTACCTCAGGTTAGTGTCTGCCCCAGCCAACAGCTGGTAGAAGATGCTGAAGGTGGGTTCTCCCTCTGGTCTCTTTACCATTCTCGTCTTCTCAAACATCAGCATCTGCTCACACAGTTAGACATCATGTTATGGCAAGTTATGGCAAGTTAAATAGAGGTCAATGGCAACAAGTTAATAAAGGTTAAGCTATGGCATAAAGTGATGGTTATGTTATGTGACAGAAAACATAAGCTGTTACACTGCGTAATTCACAAAACATAGGACGCACCTCTAACAAATGACATGATTACTTGGAAAATGTAACCTAGACACACCTCTAACAAATGACATGGTTACTTGGATAATTTAACCTAGACACACCTCTAACAAATGACATGGTTACTTGGATAATTTAACCTAGACACACCTCTAACAAATGACATGGTTACTTGGATAATTTAACCTAGACACACCTATGACAGGTGACCTGGAAATACCAGAAGCAGGTGACTGCTGGACACACCTGTGATAGGTTACCTGGACCAAAATGTGACAGGTGACTTGGACACGTGTGACAGATTACCTGTTACAGGTGACACATGCTATCCGGAGACACATGAGACCTGCAAACACCTGAGACAGGTGACCTGAGGGAGGTGATCTCAACACACCTGTGACAGGTGACCTGGACACACCTGAAGGGAGGTGACATGGACACACCTAAGGGAGGTGACATGGACACACCTAAGGGAGGTGACATGGACACACCTAAGGGAGGTGACATGGACACACCTATGACAGGTGACCTGAGGGAGGTGATCTCAACACACCTGTGACAGGTGACCTGGACACACCTGAAGAGAGGTGACATGGACACACCTAAGGGAGGTGACATGGACACACCTATGACAGGTGACCTGAGGGAGGTGATCTCAACACACCTGTGACAGGTGACCTGAGTGCACCTGTGACCTGGAAAGACCTTAAAGAAAACATACCTGCACTGATGCTGACCCAATCTGTCCTGAGTTATCAAAGTCTAGAGTGAAGATCTGTGTGAACCTGCTGGCATTGACATTGAGAGCAGTCCGACTGTTGCCAAAAGCATGGAGGAGTGTGTACACACAGCCAAGTTTCTCCACTGTAAATGTTTAAAAGTGTTACTTCATTATGTACACAAAGTCTACTTCATTAAGTGTACACATATTCAACTTTATTAAGTGTACACAAAGTCAACTTTAATAGGTTTACCATGTTCTACTTTATTAAACGTAAATGATAATTAATGTTAGAAAACAATTAATATTACCATACAGACAATGTTAACATTACCTATAAAGATACTGTTAACATTACCTGTACATACAAAGTTAACAAAGCCTAAGAAAACACTGTTAACATTACCTGAACACTGTTAACATTACCTGTGAAAATGCTGGTAACATTACCTGAGAACACACTGTTGACATTACCTGAGAACACACTGTTAACCTTACCTGAGAACACACTGTTAACATTACCTGAGAACACACTGTTAACATTACCTCTGCAGAGACAGTTAACATTACCCCTATAGACACAGTTAACATTACCTGAGAACACACTGTTAACATTACCTGAGAACACACTGTTAACATTACCTGAGAACACACAGTTAACATTACCTGAGAACACACTGTTAACATTACCTATAAAACCATTGTTAACATTACCTGAGAAGACACTGTTAACATTGCCAGCAGCAGTGATGAGGTAGTGCATGATGTGCTGGGCGTTGGTTGTCTTGCCGCTCCCACTCCTGCCCAGCAGCACCAGAGACTGGTCCTTCCTGTTGTTGACCAGGTCCCTGTACAGCATCTGGCCCATGGAGAACACATGGGGGGGCATGTCCTCCTGCTTGCAGCCCTTCAGCATCTGAATGATCTGAGACAACACATTCAAATCAGCTTGTACTGTAGGATTAGTCGACTCGGATTATCATAATTGTATACTTTAGGTGGAATTTTGATGCAAGATAGATTAAATTTCCTTTCTCTTTAAGTGGCTTTTAATGAGATTATTATGCAAGATAAATTAATTAGGAGATTTGTATGCAAGATACATTAGAGTTATTTCCCCTCTCTTAATTTAAGACAGAATTCTATGAAGAATAATTTTAACTTTAAACCACTAAAAGGATTATTCACAATTTTTATGACCAAAGTTAATGCTGACACTAGCATTCTTGATAATTTTGAAATGGTTGACGTCAAAAAAGTCATTATAAAGTGTGATTACTTTATTTCTAAATATTTATGGACACAGAACTCAGTGGCTCTTAACTTAGATTGTGTCCCTTACCTTGTCAGCTACAGTAGGTTGTGTCCCTTACCTTTCATTTAAAAAAGGTTGTGTCCCTTACCGTGTAGCTACATTAGGTTGTGTCCCTTACCTTGTCAGCTAAAATAGGTTGCATCCCTTACCTTGTCAGCTACATTAGGTTGTGTCCCTTACATTGCCAGCTACATTAGGTTGTGTCCCTTACCTTGTCAGCTAAAATAGGTTGCATCCCTTACCTTGTCAGCTAAATTAGGTTGTGTCCCTTACCTTGTCAGCAACATTAGGTTATGTCCCTTACCTTGTGTGCTACATTAGGTTGTGTCCCTTACCTTGTGTGCTACATTAGGTTGCATCCCTTACCTTGTCAGCATATATGGGCAGCTGCTGTACGGGATTTATAATGACAAGATGTGGCCCAGCGTACGTGTGGATGAGGTTTGCTGCGTACCGCTGGCGTAGAGTGTGCAAGGCGCTGGACTCGTTGAGGTAGCGCAGGGAGGACAAGTCCTCAGCTCTGTCAAACTGGGGTGGGTTGGCCTGGTAGAGGAGATAAGAACACAGTACAGACCAGGCTGATCATTACACCACAGCTAGCTACAGAGGGGATGGGTGGCATTCTACAATGTCACACTGCCAACACCACTAGTACATTTAACAGGTAAGACATACACCTGACATACATACTAACATACACCTGAATAGCATTTACATTGATCACATCATTGACATTTGTATCTGTCCCATAGTTGACATTTGTGTCTGTCATATGAATGACACAACTATCACAATAATGTCAATTGCATATGTGACTGGCAGTTACATCAATTACATAAATAACATTAACATCTCTCAAATAAATGGATATGTAATTAAGTGTAATTAAGTGTCATAAGAATGAAATTTCCAAAGGGTTGACTTTTCAACTTTTCCCATAACAAATCCAAGTCAAGAGATACAACATTAACATCTGCCATGTTTTACCTTCTCAATGTCATCCTCGTCCACCTCGATGATGTCCCCTGTCTCAAGCCTGACCCGCACTTTGCCCTCCCCTAGTGTGCCATCAGATTTAAGCAGATACACCTCTGAGAACCCTCCGCGGTGCATGAGCCAAACCTTCTCGGTGTCCAGCCATTCTTTCTCAGACTTGACATCGTCTTCTGACCTGGCCTGGGAATTAATTAACATTTATTCATTAAGGTTAATTAAAACAGCACAAAAATATTAAATCTGCTTAAAAAAAATTCATTTTAAAAATGTAAGGAAAAAAAATATCCCTAAACATTTCTCAATGTTACTTTAAAAATAAATTAAACTTTAAAAATAATCCTGAAAAAATAAAAATGATAGAAGCAAGCCTGATTTTTTTAGATTGAAAACTACAACAAAGCCCTATTGTAGCTACCCAGATATCAAGACCTTCAAATAAATCAGTCAATGAGTAGTAACGACGTAGATATCAAGACCTTGAAATAAATAAATTAATGAGTGGTAGCGATGTAGATATCAAGACCTTCACCCCCCCACCCCCCCCAACCAACTTGTAAAACTAACACACTCCTGCCAATCCCCACAACACTGCAACCCTACACCAGCTTATTATCTAACATACACCCGGGAATCTCAAAAAAATTCAAGGCGGATCTTAACATTATCCACAGAATGCTGTACCTGATAGACACGGATGGATAAAAGTCTGGACATTTAGACAAGAGAGCAATAAAGCTTTCTTCTGTACACACAGGTAAGGCAGATACAGCTGACTCTACAGGGTCTTTTTATCTGACTGGTGGGGAGGGGGCGGGGGATGAGGGGGATGCTATGCCAGATATCCAAGGAATCCTGGAGCTTTGGGGTTAAGGACTATTAAAGACATGATGCTGGGTCTAGATACTAGCATGGTGTAATTCCAACAAATGTCAGAGCAATAAAGCAGGAACAAAGTGGTACTAATAGAAATATTTCTCTAGTCATTTTCATGACAACAGACTTTTTCAATACATTTGCCCTAGTGTTAATAGTGGGTAAAATAATATTAGGATTGTGGATTAGGGTTAGAGGAAAGTTTAGTATTTACCCTAATGACATAACAGGCACATTAATTAGAAAAAATGGACTAATGAGTGTTTTAGCAAAAGCAAAATCTTTAGCCAAGTAGCGAAAAGATTTGGCTAAATAGTTAAAAGATTTGGCCAAAAGAAAAGGACAGATGGCCAAATGAACAAGAAACTGGTTTGGATTACAGCAATGTTGGAAAGTGGAAATAACATCACATGTAGCTAGATCTCAATGTGTGGCACCATTTGGCACCAAGCAACGAATCAAGCTCTAGTACAGGCAGAGCTCCTGTTTAAGGAATAGTAACTCCTGCAACCCTGACAGTTATGGTTCTTGGCTTATAGTTATGTAAAACAGGGTACAATGCAACCTTCGGTGTGTAATTGACAACGGCAATAAACTTTATTGATCTAACGTAGACAGACACCATTTGCTATGTATAGATCCCCCACAGATAAAACCTAGACCCAGACAACATTTGGAATATTATGCAATCTTTTAAAACCCTAAACACATTTGCCATTAACCCCTCTCCCCTCCCCCTAGCTCCACACACCTGAGTGACAGACACCTGGAAATGAGAGATAGTGCCAATTAAATTATACTCAGGTCTGACAACTCTAGCCCCTGAGATGAATGCTGGAGAGGAACAAGGAAAGGGATATGCTGACTGTGACAAACGATGAGAATCTTACGCTTGATTAGCTGGCTCAGGCAGGGGACTGAAATAAACGTCACTAGAGGAATAGATATGGTGGACTTAGCATGGGAGAAAACTGGTACAGAATATAGGAAGAGGGAGGAAACTGGTACAGAATATAAGGACAGGAAGGAAACTGATACAGAATATAAGGAAAGGGAGAAAACTGATACAGAATATAAGGAAAGGGAGAAAACTGGTACAGAATATAGGGAGAGGGAGGAAACTGGTACAGAATATAAGGACAGGAAGGAAACTGATACAGAATATAAGGAAAGGGAGAAAACTGATACAGAATATAAGGAAAGGGAGGAAACTGGTAGAGAATATAAGGAAAGGGAGAAAACTGGTACCGAATATAAGGAAAGGGAGGAAACTGGTACAGAATGTAAGGAAAGGGAGGAAACTGGTAGAGAATATAAGGAAAGGGAGGAAACTGGTACAGAATGTAAGGAAAGGGAGGAAACTGGTAGAGAATATAAGGAAAGGGAGGAAACTGGTACAGAATGTAAGGAAAGGGAGGAAACTGGTAGAGAATGTAAGGAAAGGGAGAAAACTGGTAGAGAATGTAAGGAAAGGGAGAAAACTGGTAGAGAATATAAGGGAAGGGAGAAAACTGGTAGAGAATATAAGGAAAGGGAGAAAACTGGTACAGCATATAAGGAAAGGGAGAAAACTGGTAGAGAATATAAGGAAAGGGAGAAAACTGGTAGAGAATATAAGGTAAGGGAGGAAACTGGTACAGAATATAAGGTAAGGGAGGAAACTGATACAGAATATAAAGAAAGCGAGGAAACTGGTACAGAATATAAGGTAACGGAGCAAACTGACACTGAACAGAAAAAACGAGAAATAGCTGAAACAGGGAAGATCACCTGTACAGCACTAAACACAAGGGAGAAAACTGCTGCAGTAACCCAGGACTCACCTCAGTGTTCAAGTCTTGCAGAATCTTGTCAATGTCTAGTAACTCCCTCATTTCCCTCAATCTCAAAACTTGACAGTCACGTGGTATTAAAGACAGGACTTTAGACACAATGACTCCCCGAATAAATTATTCTCAGCACAATCAATATGCCTCCATATCAAGTGATAATAAACAATCATTCACTGTGACTCCATACGAATAATTTCAAATACAGTCATAATCCCATGTAAATAAGCGTCATACAATGAATGTATCCATTGGAAGAATGCTGATGAACACGAAACCTGTACAAATTAACTAGGTGTCTAGGTAAGAACGATGTCCTCCACACTAAAACGCTCCCTGCTCGTGTGTACAACAGCGTACCCTGGTCAACTGGTCAACGTGTGTAGCCGAGCATTCTTCACCACCACACCACTACACAGATCATTGTTCAGATACAACATCAGCTGTAGACTACGACGGTATGTATAGATACACTATTCGGACACTACAATCACCGGAACACTAGTATCCGCCACCCCACCTCCTCGGATAGAATACCCAGGTGTCAACCTATTCCCACCTATTCATGTGGTGACCACTGCCTTGACCACCAGCTGACCACACACCACATATCTACAGCAACATCTGATCAATATTGACAACCCACAGGACAGAGGGTGGGGGATGGGGGGGAGTCATGGAAAAACATCATTACTCATATTCTATTTTCGTTTTCTTGTTTTTAACACATGGTTTGACTTCACTTGGTATACACATCGGTAGAGGAAAAGTCAAAATAACTTCACTGTAGTCCACCCATCTTCTATACTCTCTACACCTTTTATAATGTATGCATCAATATGTTTCGATAATACTATAAATTGTGCTATTATAGTCTCCCCCCCCCGACCCCCCCCCCCTAATTCATATGTCCGCTCCTGGTTTTATTAAAGGTGTGACAAAGGCCACGACCGACACATTTTCTGTGTACTGGTATCTGCGTAGTGAAACTAATTCGTTATTGAAAATTTACATTTTCTGTCGCAGAGAAGGGGGTGGGGGGGGGGAGAGAGGGAAAAACGAGGGGCAATTGTTTGGTTCTTTACGTGTTGGAACACACACAGACACACACACGCACGCACGCACACACACACAGTCAAACCGGCCATGACGCTACACTTCTACACAGCTCTACATCAGCTTTTTAAAAAAAAATACATGACATGTTTAAAAAATTATTTTAAGAAAGCTAATACAAATCTAGACGGATTCTTTACGTCATATTTCAAGCTAATCATCTTCGCCAGGTAGAAATGTTTATATTGCCACAGAAAAAAAATGTAACACAAAATGGACACACCATCACTTATTTGTACGCGTGAAGAGGAATTTGGTTTTTCTAATCCTTTACAATTTTTTACTTGGCAATGTAAGTTTTGTGATATAGAACCCACGACAAAATGTACAACCATAAAAACATCACAAAACGGTACGCCATAGAAAAATTGCACCTAAGGACTCTCTGTCTCCTGATTTGATAAACATGACAAAAAAGCCTACCATAGTTAAGTTAGCACTACTGCACCCGAGGACGGTGGAAGTTTTTGTTTGATTACACGCGATCACAATTGTACGCTACCTGCCATAGCGAGCAACAAAAAGTGTACAAGTTATGGAGTTTTCTTATAGCAACACGCGATCTGCAAGATATGCGCAAGATGAGCAGGGGTAGAACAAACAAAACAAATGATGTATCACGTAGACCTAGTTGGCCCACCACAGGAAGATTTTATCTATTTGCCTCAGTTTTGTAATCAGTAAAAAATTATATTTTCGCGCTGACGTTTTTGGGGCAAGTGAAGTTCACTTGTTGCTGTGACCTTGGAATATGAAGTAATAGTGCGGTCAGCACAATGCCCAGCCGTTTTTACTTTCCCTAACGTGAGTTAGGTACCCATCATAGCTGGGTGGACTAGGGGACGTTTTGCTGACTTGAACACCGGATTCGATCTCGAGACTTTCGAGTTAGAAGTCTAGCGCTCTAGACCATGCCGTCCCATTCAGTTGTATAGGATAAAAAAAACTACTAACGTAAAATATAGACCTAGTGACCTACCTAAAGAATATTTAATCAAGTGACCTCAGTTGTATAGGATAAAAAAAACTACTAACGTAAAATATAGACCTAGTGACCTACCTAAAGAATATTTAATCAAGTGACCTCAGTTGTATTGGATAAAAAAAAAAACTACTAACGTAAAATATAGACCTAGTGACCTACCTAAAGAATATTTAATCAAGTGACCTCAGTTGTATAGGATAAAAAAAACTACTAACGTAAAATATAGACCTAGTGACCTACCTAAAGAATATTTAATCAAGTGACCTCAGTTGTATAGGATAAAAAAAACTACTAACGTAAAATATAGACCTAGTGACCTACCTAAAGAATATTTAATCAAGTGACCTCAGTTGTATAGGATAAAAAAAACTACTAACGTAAAATATAGACCTAGTGACCTACCTAAAGAATATTTAATCAAGTGACCTCAGTTGTATAGGATAAAAAAAACTACTAACGTAAAATATAGACCTAGTGACCTACCTAAAGAATATTTAATCAAGTGACCTCAGTTGTATAGGATAAAAAAAACTACTAACGTAAAATATAGACCTAGTGACCTACCTAAAGAATATTTAATCAAGTGACCTCAGTTGTATAGGATAAAAAAAACTACTAACGTAAAATATAGACCTAGTGACCTACCTAAAGAATATTTAATCAAGTGACCTCAGTTGTATAGGATAAAAAAAACTACTAACGTAAAATATAGACCTAGTGACCTACCTAAAGAATATTTAATCAAGTGACCTCAGTTGTATTGGATAAAAAAAAAACTACTAACGTAAAATATAGACCTAGTGGCCCACCAAAAGATATTTAATCAAGTGACCTCAGTTGTATTGGATAAAAAAAAAAACTACTAACGTAAAATATAGACCTAGTGGCCCACCAAAAGATATTTAATCAAGTGACCTCAGTTGTATTGGATAAAAAAAAAAAACTACTAACGTAAAATATAGACCTAGTGGCCCACCAAAAGATATTTAATCAAGTGACCTCAGTTGTATTGGATAAAAAAAAAATACTAACGTAAAATATAGACCTAGTGGCCCACCAAAAGATATTTAATCAAGTGACCTCAGTTGTATTGGATAAAAAAAAAAACTACTAACGTAAAATATAGACCTAGTGGCCCACCAAAAGATATTTAATCAAGTGACCTCAGTTGTATTGGATAAAAAAAAACTACTAACGTAAAATATAGACCTAGTGTCTCACCTAAGGAAGATCTGATCTACTATCATTTTCCTACTGGCCTTAGAGGGTAGTTGGAAGAAATTAGACATTGGCATGCTTGGACTAAACCAGGGGCGTATACACAGGTATGAGTGCATGTGTGTGTAATGGGGGTGAGTACTGCATTAGCACAATTTATAGCATTATCAAAACATATTATTTACCTATACAATAAAAACAGGTAAAGAGAAGACGGGTGGTGGAGTCAAAGGCCTCAATGGCGTATAACCAGTTGAAACGTATACTTAATTGTGTTGGAGGGGATCCCTTCCGACACTAGAATTAAGAACGAAGAAGAAAAAGAAAGACGGGTGGGATACAGTGAAGATATTTAGACTTTTCCTCTACTGATGTTTATATCAAATGAAGTCACCTCATGCTAGCTTAAGCTTGAGAATACCACGCCCCCCAAACAGGATCAAGAAGAACATCCCGAGTTAATAGAATTTAAAGCTTTAGATGAAAACAAAAGATATCCCGCCTAACACAACACAATGTTAAAAGTACTTGAGATTAAAATCTAAAGAAGCAGCACACAAAAACGCTGTAAATAAAGCTACCCCCCCCCCGAGATGTGATTGTGCTGAAGATTGTGTTTACAAATCTACATGTCAACTCGTGAAATTAGCTTCCTGCATTAATCTCACTGCCTGGATAGTCCCAGTTAAATCGTGTAACGTATGCGGGAATTAATTACCAGTATGTTATTTAATTAACACAGAAAAATAGTTCCTATTGTTATGTACAAGAACGATTTCAAAGATGTGGAAATCTTTTAGCCAGAATGATCGCCGAAACAAAAATTAACCCGATCTACAAAAAAAAAAAAAAAAAAAAAAAAAAAAAAAAAATGGTGTTTGCTGCAAACAGCAATACATTTTTTTGTGTCGGCCCGAGCATTGCCAAAAAGACAAGGTTGCAACGAAAGCTCAGCCGTAGTTACAAAGTTACAATTAGACTTGTAACGTATGTTATACGTACAAGACTGTAATGACCATGGGCTCATTAAACCCCGCTGTTGTTTGATATACACATAACATGCTACGCAATCATAACCCATTCCTAAATTATAGACGTGAATCACATTCCTACTCTAGAATATGGCGTCAAATTTTACACTGAAACCCAAGAAAGTAGTCTCAACACTAGTACACGCCTAGAAAATTCTCACAAAAAAATTACACTTAAACTCATAAACTTTACTCAAATTAACTAATTACACGCTTTCCCAAATACTTGAATTATTACGCAGATATCCAAATACTTAACGGATTTCATAAATACCGCAGAAGTTTACTAATGCCCAGAAATACACAATGACTTTATTAATTGCAATGATCCATCATAACATCACTGTTAACATTAAGCACAATAACTACATCCAGTGTACAGGAATGCAACCAACACAAGCCAGTATACAGCACGACGCCAACAATCCGATGGTGTAATACAACTAATGAGACAAGTATCTTCCCCCAGCTAGAGCGCTACCTTCAACTGCTCACCTTTTCTCATTCATGCCTGCACGCTAGGTAACGGGAAGGTGTCGGTGTACTCTACCACATTTTTAAACCCCCAGCTTCGTTTTTTTAATAGACCGTCTAAAGAAAAAAAATATTTCCCTACTTCACAAGCATAAAACCATGCGCGTGTATCTAGAGCGAGCAACGTTCTGTTTCAACCAACCTTGAGTAACACAAATAAAACTCGACGTCTCGAGAGTTGTGAAGCAGGTGACGTCATACTACGAGAGGCTCGAGCCAGGCCTAGTTAACCACCCCCCCCCTCCCCACACACACGTGAGGTCATTAATTCTCCAGACGGACACGAGATCGTTGGCTACACGTGCTGAGCACGAGGATTCCAGGCAGGCGGCAGATCCTTGTGTCACGTGATGAAGCTAATGATGAGCCCTTGCTGCATGAGTGAGTTCGGATCCCGGCCAGAAGACAAACGCACGATTGAAAATAACGGGGCCTCGCACTACACACTCAACAGCACTCTTAATGGAAACTGTTGTATTGTTTTATATACAACTAGGTGACCACTAAAGACTTGAAACATTACAAAACAAATATAAATAACCTTTAAAAAAAAGCAAGCTTTTAAATGCACTGAAAATAAGAAAATAAAGCTCATTTGCTTTCTTTCATACAAGATTGGGTTGCTAAAAAATGTGATAGTTCTCATCCAGCACCCGAGTTTCCTCTACGTAGTGCATGCCTGGGTGACAGACGAAGAGGTCTGTGACAGATGCATTACGATCCTTCTCTCGACAATACAGGTACTACATCACCAACACAAGCAACATTTACACACCGTCATCATGCTGGGACTAGCTTTATCCACCCGACCCTGTAACCTTTGTAGTAAAGTTTAGATTTGAAATGGCTCAAACACAACTAAATAACTCCAGAAGAAGACGCTCAAAAAATGAATGTGTTATTGTGTATTTTATTATATGCCTAGACTTGCCTCAAGTCATAACCCTTTAAGTATTGTATATTATTATTAATACAGACGCCGGTGAGTCAGGTACCCATTAGCGCTGGGTGAACTCAGAGACATTCTACGGACTTGTAATCGGATTCGAACTCGAGATTTTCGGGTTATCAGTCGTATGCTCTACCATTCGACCACGCCGCTTCATACGACCTCAAGTTGGGTACGGTTAATCTACACAAAACAATAGATTCTACATCTACACATTCAGCACGGAATGTGTTATAATAGATCTATCTAAAAAAGTGTATGTATCTACTTTCCTTTCGTGCTGAAAAAAAAGGTCTCTTTAGCAGCAGTTGATCGACAGCAAGCCGTTACCTCGTTGAGGAGAAAGTACTGTTTGAGGAAAAAGCGGAGACCCCTGGCCACAGTTTTCTGAAGAATCTTGCTTTGTCTGCGCTCTTTTATCCGTTTCATTATCAGTTTGAAGGCGCCGCGAACATTTCTAATACAACAATTACACAAAAAATATACATTTAAAAACAACGGGAATACCCTTTGGACAGATGCGCTTCCGGTACACTTTTGGACACTCGTGCTAAAAATACGGTAATTCCCGAATGCACACAACGGCTATCTTTAGAATAAAGGCTGTTACATGCCCCCCCCCCCTCACACAGTTATACATTTTCAATACACAACGGTAGAGACAAACTCCCCCACCACACAGAACCATACTAAAACAGAAGCCATGCCACGTGGATACATGTTCATTACAAAGGTACAGGTTCGATATTGGATTGTTATGTATTCTGCATGAATCAGTGCCACTTTTTGTTATCCTATGCTAATCTGGAGTGTTTTCTTTGAATCTAAACGAAAGAAAATTAGTATGCTACACTTCTAAACAAGATTGCAAAATTATGTTTTTCCGTATCAGTGAGGTGTAAAACGTCGAGATTTGTAAAAATCTCGACTTTTTTTTTGCACGATTACAATACTTTCTCTATACTACGTATATACGAGAAAGTAAAAACGATAAACGCACAATAAAAATGTATACAAAGGAGAAATAAACTTATAGAAAAGACAGAGACTAGTGCAATACTAGAGGCAAGTCCTTTAAGTGATGGAGAAATATGACTTGCAGTCTATCGCTGTAATGATGCATCAGTTAGTGTACTCGCTCCTTTCTCACGCTCTCTCTGTATAGTTATACTCCTGTTTGAGACTTACATATCTGTGACCATCAGTAGTATATTAGGTCCCTTTTGGGTATTATTTTTGGCGGAGGTGGGGATGGGGAGGAACAATGACATATAGGAAAATACTCGGGAGCAGGATGCGCGGGTGGCGCAAAGAGATATAGTAAAATACTCCCAGCCTGGCGCATCGGGATGGGGAGGGTGGGTGAGCAGGATGTGGGGGTGGCGCAAAGACATATAGTAAAATACTACGCCAACTGGTGTTGGCGGAGGTGGTGGGGAAGTAGGTCACCTTTTGGTGACCTTGTGACGTAATCATTGCCCTTGTGACGTAATTAGTGACTTTGTGACGTAATTAGTGACTTTGTGACGTCATCACTGACCTTGTTACGTAATTTTAATGCGTTTTTAATTAGTTTTAATTTATTTTTTAAATTTTAATTAGTTTTTTAATTAGTTACGTAATTTAATTACTTTGTTTGTGTTTTGTTTGTTTAATTTGTTTGTTTACTTGTTGTTTAATTTAATTACTTTGTTTATATTGTGTAATTTTTATTAACGAGTTACGTAATTTGATTATTTGTTTACTTTTTAATTATTTTTATTTTGTTTATTTTTAATTTAATTTAATTTTATAATTAGTTAAATTATTATTAACTAGTTACGTAATTTGATTTTAATTACTTTTGTTTATTTATTTATTTGATATATTTCTTTTTCTTTGTTGTTTAATTTGTTGGTTTGTTTATTTGGTTGTATGTATGTTTTAAATAAAAGACTAACACTAGCATGTACTAGAACAGTCTTTGTATACCACCCTTTAACCAGACATGTAACACCTGTTACTTATCGATCCGGGATCCTTTGTTCTTGTCAAACACTGGACAACGGGCGCGTTAATATTGATTCCACCCACGGGCCATCAAAGGATGGCCACGCTGCGCGGTTTTTAATGGGTTTTATATCGATCGCAGCCGCTGGCCCATTACAGCTAATTAAATTGGTTATGCTTCACCGCTTTTATGCGTTGTTCGCCGACCCGATCCCACCGGGAGGTATGGTAATTAACGCAAAGCCAGCGTTAAGTGCGGGAACATCTGTTACCACGATAATTGATTTTTTCCCCCCGGTTGGATCCCGTGCTTTTCACTAACAGTTATACGGACAGTATCATAGGTTTTTGGTTTTCACCGAGGCAATGTTTTGTTGTTGGTTGGTGTAGAGTTTATACGAGGGTCGGTGAAGTTTTCACCGAGGTTGGTTTTGAACTCGAACCATACATGTTTAAGAATTACTAGGTGTAGAGTTTATACGAGGGTCGGTGAAGTTTTCACCGAGGTTGGGTTTGAACTCGAACCATACATGTTTAAGAATTACTAGGTGTAGAGTTTATACGAGGGTCGGTGAAGTTTTCACCGAGGTTGGTTTTGAACTCGAACCATACATGTTTAAGAATTGCTAGGTGTAGAGTTTATACTAGAGTGGTATGGTTTTGGTTTCACCATGGCTTGGTTCAAAGTTGTTACATGCATGCTTTGGAGTTGGTAGGTTTCAAACTAGGGTCGGTGAAGTTTTCACCGAGGCAGGTTACAAAGTTGATACAGGCATGTTTTAGGAATTGGGGGTGGGCCGTGTTCATACTAGAGTGGGAAGGATTTTGTTTTCACCGAGTGATGTTGGTACACGGATGTTTTGGAAGGGGTTGGTGTAGAGTCTATACTAGGGTCGGTGAAGTTTTCACCGAGGCAGGGTTCGAAGCTAGACCATGTATGTTTAGGAATTGTTAGGGGTAGAGTTTACACTAGAGTCGAGGGAGTTTTGTTAACACCGAGGCATGTTGGTATATACATGTTCTTGGAATTGTTGTGGGTAGAATGTATACTAGGGTCGGTGAAGTTTTCACCTAGGTAGGTTTCAAAGTTGTTACATGTATGTTTTGGAAGGGGTTGGTGGATGGTTTTTATACTAGAGTCGGTGAAATTTTCAACGATGCAATATTATTTGTCTTTACAAGTTCGCTTTGTGCTTGTGTGTGTGTGTGTGTGTGTGTTTGAGTGTGAGTGTGTGTGTGAGTTCATACTCAGGTCGATGAAGTTTTCAACAAGACAGGTTTCAAATTCGGTCCATCCATGTCTTGGAGTTGTTGCGGATAGAATTTATACTAGGGTCGGTGAAGTTTTCCCGATGTAATATTGTTTTTGTCTTTACCAGTTCGTTTTGTGATGGTGTGTGTGTGTGTGTGTGTGTATGTGAGAGCTTTTTGGTTTGAGTGAAAAAGTTTGGTTTGCGGTGTATAACTTACACCGATGTTTTGACTGCGTAGGATTTCAAAGTTGGATGGGAAAGTTGTCACACCTTTTAATCAGCTATTACAATTAATCACAAAAGAGCATTTAAATGTATATAAAAATTTTATTTACTTAAAACAACTCCTGATTGTGTGTGTGTGTGTGTGTGTGTGTGTGTGTGTGTATGTGCAGCCCGTACAAAAGGACAGTCTGGATAATAGCGTCGATGTTCTTCTTCTACCACATCACCCGTTTCCCAACCCCTCAACGTATTCAAACAGAAAATACACTTGACAAGGTCACCAGGTCCAATGAAGATAAAACCATTTTTAGCCAAACTGATAGGGTCGACCGGGTAGACGTCGGACCAACACCCCGAAAATGTTTGCAACCTTTCCTCCTCATCATGGACCCTGATGTCACTGTCCCTGTCAGAAGCTGGGTTGGGTGGTGGTGGTGTCTCATCAAGGGGCTCAATAAAGGTTCCACCTATAGGTCGCTGTACAAACACTCTCTCATAACCTAGATTCATCTCCCCTTGATTAGTCTCATGAAAGGTACTGATCATCTGTACAGGATACAATCTCACTTCCTCGGGTCCAATATCAAGACCCGTTTCCGTTTGATCCGACATTCCCGTGCTCTCACGGGAATCCCATCCACAGCACTGAAGACAAAAACATTCACCGGACATGGTATAGGGTTCTTATACGGCGGTGTTTATAGTATTCCCTGAATACCACACCTGGGTGGGCTATCGATCAATACCGTAAAGAGCGGTTTCCAACTCGGATCCAGTATTTTAAATGGTTGATTTTGATTTCAGTCATGCCTCTTATACAGGATACCGAGTTACATAACTTTCAGGGACAAGTAACAAAACAATAACTCACATCAATCATTTAAAAAAGATCGTTTATATCATAAGTTTTTATTG
Organism: Physella acuta; assembly: GCF_028476545.2. Taxonomy (NCBI): domain Eukaryota; kingdom Metazoa; phylum Mollusca; class Gastropoda; family Physidae; genus Physella; species Physella acuta. The sequence goes on from NW_026732929.1 coordinate 74,645, forward strand.
AATAAAAACAACCCCATCAGCATACCGTCATGGTTCTGTCTTATTTACATATTTACATTAAAGTCTCGTTAAAGTCACGGTTGGTAAACTAAAGGGTCTTATATGTCTAGGGGAGATGTTGTGACATTGTCTGCGTCTACTTGTCTTTTAATGTAAAAGTAAGAAAGTGAGTTTCTGTGTTGGGTGTAAGTGTATATCCCCGTGTTGTATGCTCTGAACCCTGTGTTTGTCCCACCACTTGGTTCCTTTGTTGTGAGGACCTGCATGAAAGATTCTTTGCCTAGTGTGTTGTGATTTTTAGATAATCCTTTGGTTGATGTTTTATTATACTCGCCAAAACAGTGGTACGTCTTACTACATAAAGATACCATCCCATCCCCTTCATATTCTAGCTTAAACAACCCCGGTGTTCTCTTTTCATAAATTTTCCTAGCCCTACACCCCAGACAATGACTATCTACCGTGCCTTTGCCGCTTATAAATTGTGGTCTATGTGAGTCGCATACTTCTGAGGGGAACCATTTGTCGTAAATGTCAAAAAACTCGTGTTCTAGTCCCGGTCTAACGGCTTTTAACAAGTCATCGGTACTTAAGGCTAAGTATAAACTGTCCGTGTCCATCTCACATAGCTGAAAGTCGGTTCTATCTATATATTTGTCTATAAAGTCATAATAAAATTCTAACATTCTAAGTTTCGCGTACTGATAAACGAAAAAGCCTATCTGAAGAGGGAGATCCCAAACTATCTTCTTTTTTAACGTTTCTACTTCGTAAACAGCGTCGGTAAGTTTTGTCATTTTTTTAAATCGTGGATTATTAATACAATCCCCTATATCCCTATCACTACAGTAGGTCATGTCCGCATGTCGTGTTTTATCCGTCAATGTTTTACCGTATGCCGCGTTTCCTAACAATTTCATTGTTTCACTAGTTATTGCGTATTTGTCGTCTATGTCCCCCTTTCTTCGCGCGTCTGAAACTGTATCCCCAAATGTCTTAAAACATGCAACCGGATTATATTCAACGACTTGATAAATTTTAGTTACCACCAACCCATGATTTAAATACCACTTTAAAAGGGGGGTCGCTAATAAAATTTTCTCCCCTGTAAAGCTACCGATTAAAGTCCGTCTACCGCTAGTTAATAAGTTGTTATCGATCGCGTATTGTCTCATAAACGGTCCGATGTCGTCGCGCGTAACGTCCGTATTTTTAAAAATAGGTGTCATCTCACTAAAATGTTCTCTTAAACTATCCGGTACTTTAATGTCGCATTCTATCAGTCCAAAACACGAGTCGTCTAAAACAGAATCGATGATCTGTTTTTCAGTCAGGGGCCATTTCTTACCATAGGTCGGTGTCGATGTTTTTTGTGATTTGTCAATAGATTTTAAATAGTCTTTAATAGTTGGGTTCATTTTTTTCTGGTTCCCCCACTCACATTCCCACATTTCTACGACTTTAACGTCAACAGTCTCGGTAAGGTACTTCGTAATTTCGTTTGTCTTTTTAAATAACTCTGTCAAGGGTCTGTTACTAATGGGATTTACTGTTCGGTCTTTGGTTAAGGGGCAGTCGGGGTGTCCATGAAAGAGGCAGCCATGGAACTGATAAACGGTTCGACTGTTCGCGTCCCACCCGTCTACTCTTATATGGCGTGATCCTAAGCTAACTTCACCCCCGTTAAATGCCGTTTTTAAAGTTACCCCCTTTGTTTTTGAAACCCACGATAACCACTGAAAGGCCTGTTCCCCATAATGATTCGTTTTACGCGGTCTAAACCCCTCCTCACTATTTCTAATAATCGGAAATCCCGTCGGCATTTTTTGCATTAAAGACCATAAATAAAGCGCGTTTGCGTCGTACCCCTTAATTGCCTGTACCACCTTATTACTATTCCCCCTAATGAACGTTTCACCCTTTTCGTGATGTCTATGAAAAATAATGGAGGGGCCCCCTACGATATTATTTCGGATTGTTTTATGTAACTCTGATTCGCGCTCGGAACACAAAGAAAAAGAAACGTTTTCGGGTAGTGTTTTGAATAAGTATTTTAAGGTTACCCCCGGGACAGAAATCGCGTCTTTAAAAATATCAACCCCTAAATTTTTGTAAAAATTAGTTTGCTGCTCGAGCGCTTCGATAAACGGTTTTACATCGATATTGTTATACCAAATAAGATAATCTTTAAACGTTTGCATCCCCTTCTCTACCCAAATTTGGCTACACGTCGCGTACTCCTCGTCTGAAATGTTACAATTTTTTAATGATGAAAAAAAGGCCGAATGCGGAGGTAAAGACGTTTCTTCTAAGACGGCTAAATTTTTGACATATTCGTACGGAAAAAACCCCTTGGTCTCTTTAACATTATATGCGGCGAGATATTTACTATAGCTAAACCCCGGTGCTAGATAATTAACTATATCTAAGAACTTTAATTTATTTGTTGATATACACATAAAATTATTATTTCTTTTAACTACATATTTAAACGGTGTTTGTTTATCTTCTACGTCGTCTTCATCATCGTTACAACTAGATCTAGGTCCCTCCTCTAACCCCTCTTCTGTGTTTGAATAAGCTAAAAAGTACTAAATAAAATACGGCTTAACGAGATTTATATCATATTTTCCTGAATTAAACCCTATAACCGGCATTTGTCGCAAATACTCGTCTAATCTACCGCTAAGAAACCTATCAAACCCTTTGTCGTTCGAGTTATTATCACTACCCCTAGCTTTAGGTGGAAATAACTTCCTGATTTGCTTAAAAACAGGCTCGAACTGTTTTTTCAAAATTCCATAAGCTGCCTCAGCAATTATGTGGAGTCTGTCAATAACTCTAGTCACTAATTCTTGAGGGTCACCAGTCGAAATAAAACAGATGGGTTCGACGAACCCATCTACGTTTGAGGCGACAGAGCAAGACAAAGGCACGTGTTTGGCAACGCTTTTTGTAACTCTACCTAACGTGGGTAACTCGGTATGGTCGAAATAGCATTCGAAATCGTAAGTTGCTCTGAAGGGATAAACAAAGTTACTATCTACAACTAACCCATAGGACGCTAAAAACTCCCAGATTGTTTGCTGTGTCTGATAAAGCCCTCCCTTATACCTATCTACGGGTTTCCCCCCATTACACCCTTTCACGTGTCTGTTTAATTGTTTAACGGTGGGCCATAATTTGTTACACACAGAACACGCGAAAGCGTGACCCGCCCCACCTATATTATTAATGTACATAAACTGATTTTGAAAAAATAAAAGATACACAGTCTCCCTAAACCTATCACTACTTCTAATTTTCGGAGAAAGGATCTGGTTTTCGTTAAATTCAAAAAGCTCAATGTTTACACTAAAACAGGACTCTAAGAGGGGAATTTCGACCAACCTAACCCCACTAAAATTATCCAAGGTCCCGAGACCTTGGTACGCCTGCCACTGTTTCGCGAGTTTTAATGTTGGCTTTCTAAGATTTTTTAAGGGTGTTCCTAAATGTGTGGCTAAACATCTAAAAAAGGAAAAATTGTCTGTGTAGGGTTTTGAATTCGAATCATTTTGTAACATGTTAATGGCGTGATTATGTTTAATAAAGTCAGGAATGTCTGTGAGAAGGGATGTGGGTAAATGATTGTCTGTGGTCGTGTGTAAGTCTACTGCATCTCCCCTAAGGTCGTCTACAGGAAACATAGTGGTGTCTGAATAAATGGTACTGTCGTTGTTAGTCTTTACGCGTTTGTTGTTTGCTATATCGTCATACGTCGTATGTCGTTTTAAGGGGCTAGTGTTGGTCGCGGTACGAGCTGTTTGGCTCGCTGTTGGGAGTTGGATAGTATGTGTGTCGGTCACTAATGTGGGTTGGTGTGTTTGTCTATCGGTCACGTATAGTGGTTGTGGAGTTTGTCTAGCGGTTGCTGATGGGGTGTCGGTCGGTGATGTTTGGTTGTTGTGTGCTTTCTTAAAGTGTCTTGTTAAATTACTTAGTAGTGTAAATACTTTCCCGCATGTTGTGCAGGGATGTCTTTGTCGTCCGTGTGCAGAGTCGTGATGTCTTGTCAAATGGTCTTTGCGGCTGAACACACGCTCGCATATGTCACATGTGAAACGGGTCATGGCTGGGTGGGTGGTAGGTTGGGCGGCTTCCATTATTGACGATGTGTCTAGTAGTCGGATGCTTGGGTAGGTCGCTGGCTGTAGAATAAAAAGAATTACATAAAATAAAATACATAACTTAAAAAACATACTTAAAACTAAATTGAAAATGAAACGTACCTATGGGTTTGCACGTCTAAGCTGAACGTGAAGTTAACTGTATGTGGAGATCCAAAGTGGTGTAGTTGGATGTCGTTGGATCTTTGGTTCAGTGGATGCCTCAGGGCTGGGTAGGTAGCTCAATAGGTCAGTGGATGGTTAGTCTGTCTCGTAGGGTCGGTTGTACACTAAAAAGAAAATTCAATTGACTACTTATTTAGATACATATTTATTTAAAGGTTATTTAAAGGATAATTCATACTATTCACCTTACCTCGGTGTGCGATACAAAAAGTAAATACCTGTGACTACTTATTTAATAAGTTTTGATTTTAATGGGGTTAGCTCCCTTAAAACAAAAGTAATATTATCCTTACCTTTAATAGAATAAACACGCACAAAAGAGGTGGTCCGTGGAGGGTTAGGTGGGTGTGATGCTTGGTAAAGCTGACGTGGGTTAGTTTCAGGAGTCAACAGAGGTCTCAGGCTGGATAAGTCGCTGTGAAGTTTGGTGTGAAGTCCGAAGTTGAAGTGATTAAAACACAATTTTCGCGGTCATTTATACGGTCGCTCGGCCTAATTACACCACCAGCTGTTACACAGCAGCTGTTGCATAATGACCTAAGTGCTTCGCGGAAAGCTACTTAATGTACGTTGTTAATTACCATAACCCGTCAACCGAGCAGGGAAAAAAGCCATTAATCATCATGACCTATCAAACCGAGCGGGGAAAAATCACTGATGCATAATAATAAATGTAATTAGGCGGGACATCATGCTGTGATGTCCCGTAGGTTGGATCAATATAATATCCATTAATCACTACGATGCGCGTGTCATGGTAACAGATGTTCCCGCACTTAACGCTGGCTTTGCGTTAATTACCATACCTCCCGGTGGGATCGGGTCGGCGAACAACGCATAAAAGCGGTGAAGCATAACCAATTTAATTAGCTGTAATGGGCCAGCGGCTGCGATCGATATAAAACCCATTAAAAACCGCGCAGCGTGGCCATCCTTTGATGGCCCGTGGGTGGAATCAATATTAACGCGCCCGTTGTCCAGTGTTTGACAAGAACAAAGGATCCCGGATCGATAAGTAACAGGTGTTACATGTCTGGTTAAAGGGTGGTATACAAAGACTGTTCTAGTACATGCTAGTGTTAGTCTTTTATTTAAAACATACATACAACCAAATAAACAAACCAACAAATTAAACAACAAAGAAAAAGAAATATATCAAATAAATAAATAAACAAAAGTAATTAAAATCAAATTACGTAACTAGTTAATAATAATTTAACTAATTATAAAATTAAATTAAATTAAAAATAAACAAAATAAAAATAATTAAAAAGTAAACAAATAATCAAATTACGTAACTCGTTAATAAAAATTACACAATATAAACAAAGTAATTAAATTAAACAACAAGTAAACAAACAAATTAAACAAACAAAACACAAACAAAGTAATTAAATTACGTAACTAATTAAAAAACTAATTAAAATTTAAAAAATAAATTAAAACTAATTAAAAACGCATTAAAATTACGTAACAAGGTCAGTGATGACGTCACAAAGTCACTAATTACGTCACAAAGTCACTAATTACGTCACAAGGGCAATGATTACGTCACAAGGTCACCAAAAGGTGACCTACTTCCCCACCACCTCCGCCAACACCAGTTGGCGTAGTATTTTACTATATGTCTTTGCGCCACCCCCACATCCTGCTCACCCACCCTCCCCATCCCGATGCGCCAGGCTGGGAGTATTTTACTATATCTCTTTGCGCCACCCGCGCATCCTGCTCCCGAGTATTTTCCTATATGTCATTGTTCCTCCCCATCCCCACCTCCGCCAAAAATAATACCCAAAAGGGACCTAATATACTACTACCATCTCTAATGATGCACTAAGAAAATAAGTTGTTGGCTGACACGGCATACCCCAGTTTGAAAGCCACTGATCTGTAAACCTCTCTGATGATATACTATTAAAATAAGTTGTAGTCTAACACCCCAGTTTGAGAGCCACTGACCTGTAAACCTCTATGATTAAGAAAATCTGTGGCCGACTCGGTGTAAAGGTTGACGTGACCCGCCATACATTTCCCACAAGGTCGGTAACTCGCGAGGGTAAAATTAAAGCCGGCGATACGCTGTGTTTACATAAAGAGCAAATTAAATTAAAATCATGGTTAGATTGATTCAATTACACGATATGTAACCAATTTTTATTTATCTAGGACGGTTAAATTAAAAAGATAAAAAAAAAACAACAACTGCAAAATGCAGTTAAAATAGCTTTTTAATGAAGATAATAGAGTAGCTGAATATTTAAAAAAAAATATTGGTGGGCTGAGTTAAGCCTTTGATTTACTCATTAATTTGACGTAGACGTGGAGGTTCTAGGTGCTTACTACTATAAGGTCGTGTTTTTATACAGACTTTAGGCTTCTATTTTCTATGGGCTTGCCATTGTGAAGGCATGTCTTTACTATGGGCTAAAGATGATGTGGGCTTACCTTGATGAGAGCATGTCTTTGAAATGGGCTTACCTTGATGAGCACGTATCTGTGATGTGGGCTGAGACTACCACAGCTGCTGATGCTGCTGTTGCTACTGTACGGGGACTGCTGTGGTCCGTGGAGTCGCTGGCTTGACCGGCGTCTAGAACCTGCCATTGGAGGTCACCCACCTCAGCAGGTGGAGCTGATTCACTTGGAAGGGGGTTGTTTAATCCACTTCAACGGGTTTGGGTTAGTCCACCTCGAATAGGGTTTGTTAATCCACATCAACAGGGTTGCGTTAATCCACCTCAATAGGTTTGGGTTTAATCAACCGAAAGAGTTTGGGTTAATCCATCCTAAAAGAATTTAGCAATCCACCTCAACATTGGTTAATCCACCACAATAGTGTTGGGTTAATCCACAGCAACAGGATCAGGCTTGATAAACCTAACCGGGTTTGGGTTAGTCCACCCCAAAGCCATAGGTTAATCCAATTCAAAGCGGTTTTGGTAATCCACCTTAACAGAGTTATGCTAATCCATCTATACCTACAGATATGTTAATCTACATCACTAGTACGGATCGTTAATCCATTTCAACATAACTCGCTAATCCGACCCAACAGCGGTTGTCTAATCCACAAGAATAATCCTCTAATTGAATAAGAAACAGCTTTCAGAGACTCGAGTTTTTAAAATCCCGACAACGCTTTACAATAACAAACAAAGTGAAAAGATAATCAATCAATCAATTTTGCTTATGAAAGGTCTCGTCTTATATAAAAACAAAGAGAAGATAATCCAGAATTCTAATTTTTATCGTCACTGTTTTGAACATGGAAAGCCAGCACGAGTTACATCAAGGGAAGTGTTAACTGGACCGACAACAACACAGAGAAATTAAAACCTCAACAACACGCTCAGTAGGAAGACCACGTGACCAGCGACCTTGGCCGCGGTCGTCCACATGACCAAAGCTGACCGAGACCAAAGCTTACATCACCGTGACCGCCCCCACCCCACCTTTAACTAGAGACGTTTTCACCAGTCTGGAGGGGAGGGGGGGGGGGGTGGTAAAGAAAGGGCTTCGTTAGTGATCAGTCACAACAATGTATTCAGAATGTGATTTCGCTACACAACAAAACATTGAACAAAGTACTACGACGGTGACTACAGTTAGTTATGCCTATATGTACTTTTAAAAAAAAAAAAGTATCCTCCCCCCTCCCCACCACCAGACGCCGACACTCCCCCTCCTCTGGTGCAGTCATGATGAGGGTAAATTTGTCAATGTTTGATGACGAGTGTTTGGACAGTCCCCCACGGAAAGGTCATCAGACGGGGACCCAGGGGATGAGGCACGGCCAGACCAGGTCTCCACCTCACGCTAATCATTACACAAACAGTCGTGACCCCTGTGTATTACATGACGCTTACACATGTAAGGAGGGGCCGGGCTACAGGCACTGGGCATGGTACAAACCTAGGTAAGATAGGTCATCGCATCCAGTAGACTGGATTTAAAACAGGTCATCACTTCATTAGGGTGGACCTATGTAGGTCATAGAGAAGGACCTGGTACAAGCGTAGGAAAGGCAGGTCATATCATTTCAGAGGAATGGATCTAAAACAGGTCATCACCTGATTTGGATGGATCTGATAGGTCATTCCCAGGACCTGGTATGTGTCACATCATTAGACAGACATCGGTCGAGGTCACCTCATTAGGTGGACCTGGTATGGGTCATCTAAAAAGACATGACCTGACACGGGTCACCAGATTAACATGTCACCTAATTACAGACAATAAACGCCTGAGTCCTGCAACTCTGATAACTAAAGGCGAGCCCTGCGGTTCTAGCACCAAATAGCCTGTGACTGTCTAGCCTGACAATGACAGGCAAACTGACAGTGACAAGCGACCTGACAATGACAGGTAATCTGACAGTACAATGGCATGCCACTGATCTAAACCTGACGCGGTTGACCCCTGGGGTAATAAATCATCGCTAATGAATGGAGAAAATCCTCAAACTCAGCATGAGACATGACTTCAGGTGGTGACACCAAACTTACTACAGTCAACAACTGGCAGGTAACAGGGGGTGACATTAAACTTACTACACAGTCAACAACTGGCAGGTAACAGGGGGTGACATTAAACTTACTACACAGTCAACAACTGGCAGGTAACAGGGGGTGACATTAAACTTACTACACAGTCAACAACTGACAGGTAGCAGGGGGTGACATTAAACTTACTGCACAGTCAACAACTGGCAGATAACAGGTGGTGACACCAAACCTACTACAGTCAACAACTGGCAGATAACAGGTGATGACACCAAACTTACTACAGTCAACAACTGGCAGGTAACAGGTGGTGATACCAGACTTACTACACAATCAACAGGTGGTGACATTAAACCTGCTACCCAGTCACCAACTGGCAAGTAACAGGTGGTGACACCAAACCTACCACAGTCAACAACTGGCAGATACCATGTGGTGACACAAACCTTTCCATAACAACAGGATTACTGACAGACTCCCATTGGTGACACTTATCCACCATTTAAAACAACAATCAGCAGACGTCAGGAGGTGACACCAACCCCGCTACATTGTAAACAACCAATCTATTTTCAGACAATCAGGTGACACCAACCAATTAAACCCCAGGCCTATCCACAGAGCCCAGCAAAAGTCACCACCCGTGTTAAGACAAACACATCAAGATAATGCGTACAGCTCATCAGGATGAATTACCATCCCCCGTGTAAAACACATCAAGATGAGTTAACCGCCCTCGTGTAGAACACATCAGTATAAATCCTATCTGTTTCATCTCACAGAAGACCGGGCTTAACCCAGGAGAAAAAATTCTAGGTTATTCTATTCACCTCAGCCGTGACTAGAATAGATGAGATCTACTACTGAAGAGGAAGGGGGAGGGGCTCAGATTTGTCAACGTCTTTTAGAAAAACGGTACATTGTCAGCAATTGTGAAAGATCGAGATAGAATATTTTAAGGACGTTGTTGTTTAGTTTTGTCTTTAACACACGTGAATATGAAAATCTTCCCGGAACGTAAACATAGTATTAGCTAGAGTATTATTAATTCTCACACAATTATCTTCCCATTACTTGGACCTTATAATCCTCACATAATAATCATCACATGTTCTGAGCATGATATTCCTCCCAGAAAATAAATATAGTAATCCTCCCACAACCTAAGCATGGTATCCCTCACATACCTTATAACATAATAATCCTCTTATAGATATAGATCTAGTAATCTACACAGAACCTGAGCATTCTAATCCTCCCATGAATTAGACTAGACATAACAATCCTCCAACAACCTAACCATGATATTCCTCACACATCTTAATAATCCACTTATGATTAAGGCAATAAAAATCCTCCTATTAATTAGTCATAATAATCCTCACAGAACCTAAGCACGATATTCATAATAGAACTTAGACATGATAATGAGATAATAATCCACACAGAACTAAGACATAATAATTATAATAATCCACACAGAACCTAAGCCCTAAGCGCGATATTTCTTATACAACTCAGACATAACAATGCAATAATAATCCACACATAACTAAGACATAATAATTATGATAATCCACACCGACATAACAATCCTCACAGAACCTGAGCACCTTAAAGAGCTTAAAACACATTAACCCTCACTTAACCCAACACACACGATAATCCTAACCAGCACCGAACCCCCACAACAAGTGAACACCCCCACACAGCACATGTCAACAAGCACCTAGACCACAGCCCCACGCCGGTAACACAGGCCACCTTGGTGTAACTACCTGACAACCTATGGCGCCGGGGGGGTGGGGCCACGTCACCTACACGGGTGAGAGCCAGGTGGACCTACGCAGGTAGACAAATGACAGACAACAGAGGTCTTTAGCACCGTGCGGGGTCACATGCTTGTTGAGAGAAGGAGGGGAGCAGATACTATCTATTCTAGGGTCTGGCGTAGTTGTATCAACAAAAAGACCACGACGCTACAATACATTGAGAGAATGTTGCTGTCTCGTGTTTCGCTCAGCCATCAGGAGACATACAGATGTTTTGTTTAGACTACTTAGGTGAAGAAGTATTTTATTGTTGAGATAGTCATACATAGTAAATTGGGAGGTGATTGAGGATGGGGGGGGGGGGGGGTATAGGGCAAAGGAGGAACTACATCAACATGTGACGCTAACGGGACCACTAGAATGCTAGTGGGGAAAAAATGGTTGGGGGGAGGGGTTATGTAATAGTAAGATTTTCGAATGATATAGACACGGGCATGTGTATGAGTGTTTGTACATGGGTATCAAGAACAAAAACTGTAACAAGCGAAGTAAATAAAACAGCGAATACAAAGAAGACAGATGCAGTATGTCCACTTTTCCATGAAATCAACGTACATTTGAACTTGTGCTAGCAATAATACAAGTACCACAACACACATAAAATGGCAGAAAACTAGAATGCAATTTTTTTCTAAAAGCTCTAACTTAATATTAAAAAAAACAACCCATTTTTCTCACGATTAATTTTTTTGTTGACATGCCGCGTTTGCCTTCTTTACCGAGGAGATATATTTCTTAGAAACACCGCAATCAAAAAAAAAAAAAAAATAGCACTTTGCAAGGGAGGTAACAAGCATTAATACGAACAAGATTATATCTTAATTGTCTCCCTTTAAAAAACTATCCAGCAAAAGAAGAACAAATCCTTTTAATGTTTAAATATCGGATTAAGGGGAGGGGGCGGGGGCAAAGAGATTTCAAAGACGAGCTCATTCAAACATCTATATATATAATTCTCTTCTTCGAGCCGTTAGAAAATAAAATACGGACTAAAAAGGAGAAAATAAAATACTTAAAAAAAACTTTTTAAAAAACCACGTTTTTCTTGTGGACTAAAAAGTAGAAAATAACTATTTACATACATTTGATGACAAAAAACGTGGGTACGTTCACCATCAAATTTCCCGACCCATCTGCCCGAATTATTTTCTACTTTTTAGTCCACAAGAAAAACGTGGTTTTTTAAAAAGTTTTTTTTAAGTATTTTATTTTCTCCTTTTTAGTCCGTTGCTACACATGAAAAACGTGGTTTTTAAAAAGTTTTTTATATAGTTTATTTTCTACTTTATCTAATCACTTGATTAAGTATGACTTGACTAAGTGTTTTTAAATACACGGACTAAAAAAATCTTGAGCGACCGATACGCTTTAAACAGAGAAAGGGTGTAATTTACGTTGCTGGCGTGGAGATCTACTCACGAATCACGTGATCAAATCTCCCATAAACAAACAAATAAACGCGAAGCTGAGTTAAGGAAAAACGTGTTTATGTGTATTTTAGCATGCCCAGCGTACCAACCGTGTCACCGTTAACAATGTGTTACCGTGTCCGTTCTCCTTTTTAGTCCGTTGCTACACATAAAAAACGTGGTTTTTTAAAAAGTTTTTTTTAAGTATTTTATTTTCTCCTTTTTAGTCCGTTGCTACACATGAAAAACGTGGTTTTTAAAAAAGTGTTTATAAATACACGGACTAAAAATCTTGAGCGACCAGGATTCGAACCTGGGTTGTCGCGGCCACAACGCGAAGTACTAACCACTATACGATCACGGCCAGCGCGCTCACATCGATTGGGGCCGAAGTAACTGTGTCAATAGGCCTCAAGTCTTGTCGGTATCTTTAGAAATCATGTCCTCAATTTTATGGTCCTTGGGGCGTAATTAAATTAAGCTAATTACGGTCACTAATTGCTAGTTTTTATGATTGCATCTGAAATTGTTAGGCGAAAGTAGCATGCATGCCAAATTTCAGGTCTCTAGAGCATTCAGAAGTGGGCTAATTTTCGATGTCAATTTTAACAACAAACAAACAAACGCGAAGCTGAGTTAAGAAAAACGTGTTAACAAGCTGCAAACGCGCCTTACAATCCCCTCTCTTCTTCATTCTTCACTAGGCATAAATCAACCTCCCCCACCCCCACATGGTGTTGTGAGCTGTGGTTCACGCTTAATGTTTATATTACTAGAGACGGTACCAATAATTGACGGCTATTAGGGGCAGATAATTTAGTTTTTAAATTATTTGAAACTAAGTGGAGATAACAAGTTCTGCTTGATATTTTCATTGTCGTCTGTAAACTGTCGTCATGGGAGGCTGCTTTCACGGGGGGGGGGGGGGGGGGGGGTCGGGGTTAGGGGAAAGGAGGTGGTTAGTGTTTTAAAGCAAATATTTTCAGTGGCAGCATTGGTACTGTCGAATTCACAAATTATGAATTACTGAAAAGTAGAAAATAAATCAACTAAATAGCGGCGTATGATACGCCGCGGGTCGGCTCGTTGTAATTAATGTTGACATTAAAGATGGTTTGCTTTAAACATGCAACAAATTTTGTTGAATTAAGCCATGCTAGTTTATGTTTAGGTAATGAATTCAATCCTCTAGACAGCTTTTATAACTGAGTGGCCATGGCCAAGACAGGAGCATCCCACCAATGCACCGGTACAACAGAATGGCCAACAGCCAAAACGACACCCCCCCTCCCAACACACAGATAGAGTGGCCAGCAGTGTTTCTTCCAGACTTTTTTCTCCGGGGGGTGCACTTGATATTTTCGGAGAGGGGGGGTCAACATTTTCCAGGGGGGGGGGCGGTAGAAGAGATGCCTGGAAGAAACTCTGGTGGCCAGGACTGAACCATGGCAGTATTAGTCAACAGTTTCTGTGAGATACCTCTATCTTTAAGTGGGAGTTCTAAGACTAGTCTGAGCTAAGGACACTCATTAAGAGTTAAGTTACAGTTTAGGGTTACTGTCTATTGTATTTGAAGTCACATACAAAAGTGTTAAACATTTGCCAAGAAGACACCAGCAACATTATTAATTACTAAGCCAATTTTTTTAGATGTGATCAAATAAACAGATAACTAAAATATAGCAATTAAATTTCAATTCACAACTATACTATTAATCAAGTAAAAATATAAATAAAACATTTTCTGGGCAATGATCCATTTAGGCAAACATGAGGGCAACCAGCATAAACCACATATATGTCAAAATATCATTTACAGAATGCTTTATTTTAGGTGACTGATTTTTCTCTAGCAACAAACATAAGGTTTATCACAGATTGACACGTAAGTGATGTCACTTAAGAATGTCATTAGCATAATGAATTAATGTCACTTGAAGAAGATTGCTGACAGAATGTTACATGTAGATAATAATAGATAGTTAAAAACAAAAAAATATCAGGCACAAAATGTCACACAAGAAAAAGTTGTAAAAATTACAAACATAATGCCACTTCTGAATGTGACATATAAGTTCTTATTCATAAATGGTCACTTAAGAAAGTGACAAATAAGCTGTTCACAAAATGTCTCTAAAGAATGTGACATCTGTTATTACTTACAGAATGCAACTAAGAAAATGCCACTTAAGAATGTGACATTTAAAAAGTGACATTACAGCTGTTACTTACAGAATGCGACTAAGAAAATGTCACCTAAGAATGTGACATTTTAAAAGTGACATTACAGTTGCTACAGAATGTGACCATGAAAATGTCACTTAAGAATGTGACTTAAGAATGTGACATTACAGTTGTTACAGAATGCGACCAAGAAAACTTGACTCACCCCCTTCTTGTAGCGCAGGCTGCCTGTACGTTTCAGTGTCCCACTTTTGGCCGCATCTTCCTGGATGTCCGTGGTGGTCCCGTCACGATTGGGCCGCACACTCAACTCTATCAGCTCCGCAATGGGCTGCACTTTCAAGGTCAGCGTGTCAGGTGACTTTTTGATGACCTCAACAATGTCCTCCCTGGACAGGTTTTCAATGTTCTGGCCGTTGACCTTAAACATGGAATTATGTCATGAGTTCCACAAGTCTATAATTAAATGTAGTACATGCCTTTGGCTAGAGACCTAACAACATGGAATTATGTCATGAGTTCAGGTCCCTGGCTAGAGACCTATCATGTCCCTGAGTTTACCCAGCTCAGATGGATTCCTGACTCACATTAGTGAAAGTAAACAACACTATCCCTTCATACGCTATTGCCAATGTCCCAGAAACAGATGAAATCTATTTCACCAGGTGAAATCTACTTCACCTGCTCTGTGGGCCGAATGAGAATTTTTAAAAAGTGCCTTCATCAGAAAGCAAAATTTAAAAAAAAATGTTTATATCTTTTTTAATCAGTCTGTAATGAAAAGATCAGAACAACATGTCGTTTCCACTAAGTAGTGCCACAAGAAAAAGACTAAGAAATGCTAAACTTTGATTCTGGTCACGTAGATGATGTGGCATGAAGGTGGAACAAATTTTACTGTTGATGGCAAGAATTCTTGTTCTAAGTGGTAAAAGCCCAGGTGACATTCATTCCAGACTCCCTTCTATGAGATGTCCCTGAGCTCTGATAATTAAACTCTCTGGGTTTAGCGCTCAACACACAATCTTTTTATATGCTGAGATCAAAGAAATGGGTGAACTCTACCTTAGCTGCACTATCAGGCCTGGAAGGACATTTTTTAGAGATCATTTTGCAACCTGGTTATGAAATTTAATAGGATAATTTTCTACAAATACTGGATATGTTTGAAGGTGAACTTTGTCACGACGAGATATATTTCACACGGTCTATGGGGCAAGTAAAGTAGAGTTCACTTGTTTCTGTGACCTCGGCATATGAAGAGATAGTGTGGTCAGCTCTATGCCCAGCCGCCTTTACTTTCCCTAACGTCTGTTAGGTACCCATCAGAGTTGGGTGGACTCAGGGACGGTCTACTGACTTGAACCCGGATTCGAACTCGAGACTTACGGGTTAGCAGTCCAACTCTCTACTGCTAGACCACTCTGTCCCATGATTTGGTACAAGACATTGAGTAAATGTACAGAGATCAGGAGAGAGTAGATTTGGTACAAGACATTGAGCTGGTGTACAGAGATCAGGAGAGAGTAGATTTGGTATAGGGCATTGAGCTGGTGTACAGAGATCAGGAGAGAGTAGATTTGGTATAGGGCATTGAGCTGGTGTACAGAGATCAGGAGAGAGTAGATTTGGTATAAGGCATTGAGTAAATATACAGAGATCAGGAGAGAGTAGATTTGGTATAGGGCATTGAGTAAATGTACAGAGATCAGGAGAGAGTAGATTTGGTATAGGGCATTGAGTAAATATACAGTGATCAGGAGAGAGTAGATTTGGTACAAGACATTGAGCTGGTGTACAGAGATCAGGAGAGAGTAGATATGGTATAGGGCATTGAGCTGGTGTACAGAGATCAGGAGAGAGTAGATTTGGTATATGGCATTGAACTGGTGTACAGAGATCAGGAGAGAGTAGATTTGGTATAGGGCATTGAGCTGGTGTACAGAGATCAGGAGAGAGTAGATTTGGTATAGGGCATTGAGCTGGTGTACAGAGATCAGGAGAGAGTAGATTTGGTACAAGACATTGAGTAAATATACAGAGATCAGGAGAGTAGATCAGTAGTAGATACAAAAAATCAGTGCTCACCTCCACCAGACGGTCACCTGGCAGGAGCCCCGTTATGTTATTGCCTTGACCACTTCCTGGTTCAGCGAAGGTCACGACCTTTGGTTCCCCTCCCCCTTGCCCTGGAATCACACCTTTACGCAGGCTAAACCCGAACCCTCCCGCCTGGTTCCTCTTGACAGTGATCTCCCGAATACGGGGCGCCTTGACCGGAATGATGGCAGGTAGTTTCAGCTTTGAGGCGTACGGCTCCGGTTTCACCACCTCTACCTCCTCCTCGGGCGGGGTTATCGGAATGTCTGGTTTAATTTGTGCTGCCGTCGGCGCTGCGGAAACTTTGGTAATGCTGGTTTCAACAAACAGGTCTTCGTTTCTTTTGGTGTTCTCCTGCAGAAGTTTGGTGTCATCTAGGTCTGATGGTGTCAAGCCGACAGACCCCTCCCCTTTCCCTTTCAGGATGCTCTTCACCTTCGGCTTGGGTAAAACAGCGGGTGGCGGATTCTTGGACACGCTGGGGAGTTGCTGCCTAGGCAGCGGTTGGGGTTTGGTCAACGGTCTGGCCTCTTTGACTGGACTGGTTCTGGTGGATGACCCGCTGCTGCCCTCGCTCTCAGAGGGACTGGGCAGTTCCGGATGCTCAGCAGATTTGGATTTCTTCTTCTCCCGGTCACTGAATCGCCTGAACACGCCTTTCTTCAAGTCTTCTAGCCGAGTCATTTCCTCCACTGTGATGTTCTGCCTTTCTTTCTTTTCTTTTTCTTTCTTATCCCCCTTATCATCTTTCTTTTTCTTGTCTACTTTCTCCTCTTTTTTCTTGTCCTTCTCCTTGTCTTTTTTCATAAAGCTAAACATTTTCGAATCCTCCTTGACCTTGGACTAATTAGTTTCTGTACCAGCTGGCTTCAGTATGCATTGACCTTTAAAATAAAATTTAAAAATAATTAAGACGGTGAATGAGAAACACAAAGCATGTCCATTTTTATTTGAAATAGAGTAATAAAAAAATAAATATAGCAGGGAATGCATTAGCAGTTGGGATATTTAAAACTGTAGTGTTTTTTAAGGGACTCTACTTAAGTTTTTCAGTAAAAATCTAATCCTAGGAGCCCAAATCTCATAAAACCTAAACCTTGAAACTTACTTCCTGTTACCTTTTGTTTAAGTTTAAATAATATCTTAAAATATCTGGTGCACAATCTGTTCCTAAATCCAGAATGTAAAAAAAAAATTGAGAATGCTCAGATCACATAAGTTTAAAGAGTATCCAATATTTTGCTGTTCTCATTACCACAATAGGAATAGTTCACAATGTTCAACACAATTCAGTGTCTTCATTATATAGTTCCACCTATCACAAGTTAAAATAATTCCACCAATCTCCACTTAAAATAAGTTCCTTCCACAACCCATTAGAACAGTTTCCTACAATGGAGTTGTGCAATGTTTGTTTGAATCAGCTGTTATTCTCAGCATTCCTAGTCTGCCCCTAACCAAGTGTTAAACCTTAACCAACATGCACACAGCTGATTGGGCTAGGATTGATCACCACACTCACTGTGTCATGAACACACAATCACGCAGATGATTGGGTTAGGATTGATCAACACATTCACTGTGTCATTAACACACAATCACACAGATGATTGGGCTAGGATTGATCAACACACTCACTGTGTCATTAACACACAATCACACAGATGATTGGGCTAGGATTGATTGATGCATGCACAAAGTCATTAACACACAGACCCACATCTAACAGAGACCTAGTTAATTAACCTAAATTAATCAACTCCAGTAAATGTAAATTAACATAAACATTTATTTCATAGTCAGATCCTGGATAGCTTACACAGAATACACCCCCACACGACAACCATACACAGAAAGCCCCACCACGCCACAACACACCACCATACACAGAAAACATCAAACCAAACCATACACAGAAAACAGCACACCAAACCACAAACCATACACAGAAAACATCACACCAAACCACAAACTATACATAGAAAACACCACAGCAAACCACACACAGAAAACACCACAACACATTAGATACACAGAAAACATCACCACATCACAACACAAACCATACACAGAAAACACCACTACAACACATACCAAACGCAGGTCAAGACAAAAGCTTCACAAGATGCTACCAGTTTTATGTGCTGAGTTTTATAGGCTGGTGACCCAAATAATTACACAAGAAGTGTAACAGTAACAGATGATTCAGCTTCCCCCCCCCCTTCCCTACTAGTGTAAAAACACTGACATTTAGCACAAACAAATTACACGATGATTAATGATCATTAGCTGTAAGCTCATTTCCATTGTGCAGAACCTCTCATTAGTTAATATATATATATATATATATATATATATATATATATATATATATATATATATATTGTTCTAGTATATATATTGTTTAAGTACCATTTCTTTTAAAGGTACTACATATTTAGGTTTTTTCTTCTGTATTTGTTGCTAAACCCTAGCCCAATTTAATTTGTATGTCCAATGATACTTAAATCCCTAAAGTAGCCTCAAAACTAATTTTAACCCTAAGTGTTAACCCACACCGGCTGATAAAAACTGGCTGATGCAAAACCCGTTAGAAAGTTTACTTCCAATCCAATATTTTCCCAGAAATGATCTTTTATTTTTCAATTATTAATCTTCTGGTTCATGCTGTCTGTTGTTAAAAATATGCAATACTGTACTGAGGTGTATGAAAATGACAAAAATTATTTGAAAAATTTGAACAGATATTGGAAAAAAAATACTAACTGACAGAAATACATGGAAGGATGTTATAATTGGCGTACATGCCATTTGGAATTGAAAATGGCTAAGAAGAAGAATCCAGCTGTATCATCTATATGAATATATGTATGGCTTGCTCATTCAACATGTATGTATCAACATAAGCTGATGTACACAAAATGTACATGCCATTGGGAATTGAAAATGGCTAAGAAGAAGAATCCAACTGTATCATCTATATGAATATATGTATGGCTTGCTCATTCAACATGTATGTATCAACATAAGCTGATGTACACAAAACTCTTTCATTGACCCAGTGTTATCAATGAACAAGGGGAAGTAACTCTCACATCCCTGGAGAAATGCAAGCTCTGAGATGAAAATCTGAAGCCAAATTTAGCCAACAGAGACATCCAGCAAATATAAACAATCTCTAACTAGCTCATCCTCTGGGTTGCTAACAAATTCTTTTTTTCTTTACAAAGTTTGCAATGAAAGGTGAGGAAAACCAACAGCCCCTGGGGGAAAGAGGGGGTGGAGAAGAAATACTTTGACCCCCATTGTGGCTGGGCAGTTTTAGCATCATGAGAGGCATTGTTTTGAAGGTGAATCTGTGATGACGTGCCCCAGCTTTGGTGTGGGTGCATGAGGAATCATGCTCATACCCTTCTGATTGAGATATAACAGAATATTTGGTTATCTCCCATGTTATTATTTGAACACAAAAAAACAACTAAAATCCATTGGAATGACTGCAATAGCAGTTAAAAAAAAAAATTTATAAGAATAAAAATTACAAATATTCCTGTTTTAATATAAAAATATATCCCTAATTTATTATTAAATGAATAAATAAACATTTTAGTTGATTGTAAAAAATATCTTTTTCTTACAGCCTTTATAGACTTCCGTTTCTCCTCAGCTGAGCTAATGAGCCATTTCATGTGCAAGTTGAGTTATCTCTCCTGTCAGCAGACAGGTTTTTAATACTGATACAGATTTTTTTTTTTACAAATAGGAAAAAAAAGTTGTATTCAGTGGTTTATAGAAGTAGCCATAAAATTTTAATAAGATGATTCACAACATTATCCAACTGCACCAAAATTTTAAACTTTTTAAAAAAATTCACCCTCACCTCTGTATTACACAGATGAAAATTGATTTATTGGGTTGTAAGTTTTAACAAAATAAAATAGGTGTTTTTTTATCCTAATTTCACAAAATATTTTTTTAAACTGCACCAGTTGCCTTTTCCCCTAATTAATTATATTAATCAAATCCATAAATTTGTTTTCCCACATGTTTAAAAAAAACCCTGACCCTGGTGTATTTAAGTTAATTTAATTTAAAAATAAAACAAGTAAATGAATCCTAGCGGACAAGCGAAGTTAAGTAAAGTAATGGGCCAACTAAACACACACTTGAGAGCTGAGCCATCTTCCACTTCAGTTCATCTCAGTTAGTTAAAACTCTTCACAAGATCACAGCTACACAATTAGCACAGCCCCACTTTGAGAAACCCAATACCCTATTTAAGTGACAGGACATTTTTTTAAAAACATTATCTGTGATGTATTAACAATAGTTACTTGTTGAGTTATGCAGTGTATGTTGATTTTACTTACTTAGGGCCTTTAATTTATTAAAAATTATAATAAAAATAGGTCATGCAAACATAGCACCACTAAGCCGACTAATTATTAATTAAACTAATTAAAGGGGTTAATGAAATGATATTTTATTTTTGGTGTTCCATACTAGGACAATTTTACTGTACCCAATTAGACAACACATAGCTCAATACTGCAGTGTTTCCCACATCTAATTGTGTATTAAAACACACCGTGCTAACTAACATAACAGACATAGTTAACACACTTGTATTTTTCTGTTCCAAGTGACAGCTTGGAAAACAGGTTTTTGAAAAAAATTTTAATAGTACTTTTTATAGAACACAGCAGACATGCATGATGTTTGATAATTAGACAGATTACATTAACACATGCCTAGTGAAACATAACATACATTGCATTTAAATTAACTTTTTTACTACTCAAGTACTAAGTAAAGTTTAAAGTAATAGGATGCATTTCGCATTATAAATTTATATAATTTTAATGATTAGCCTACATAAGAATAAATCAGCTATATTTAACTTTTAGAAAACTGACTTTTAAAAATACCAAAATAACATTTTTTCTTAAATTTATGAAGTTATATAGAGTGTATTTATATCCAATGCCATTTAAACAAGCTTATCTACTTTAGACAACAAGATCAATAGCTATAAAATTTTGCCACTATCACATGATTGTATCAAGATGTACAGCTATTGAGAGCCAATTCAACACATGGAGTTTTTTTAACACACTGAATGGGATCACTGTTTAACAGCACAGTAACTTCAGATACTACATATTTTGTCTGACATAAAATATACACATAACAAATTTGCTTGGGAGTTGAAGTAGAGTTGAAATGGTATACAATAAAAAGGTATTCAATGAGTGAAACAAAGCCAGATGTGCATTCAATAATGTCCTAAAGATCTACGTCTAAATCCTGCAGTATCTGTAATAAAAGCCAAAAATTCAGGAGTTGTTATCAAGCGCTCTATAAGTGACCACATTTTCAAGTGGAGAATAACCCTAAAATTTAAGTAGCCTACACTATAATTGCAAGTTCAGCGTTAGCTGGACAATTAAGCATTTAAGTTTGCTAAGCTTATGACTATGAGCTATCAAAAGTTTAAAAATGAGCAAGCAAGTCCTTATATCAGACTTAGTCAGCTAATGAGGGTTTTAACAAATTTAATGATTAGTTATTATGGCTATATTAAATACAGCTAGAATTTGGATACTGTTAACCTACTTTGATTAGATACTAGATACAATTAATCAGGACCACCATTATTTTAAGGCTACAGTCCTCTCTGGCAATATGTGCTCATTGGTATTTGATACTTTGAAAGCTGTGTTTTAATTTTTATGCATTAATGGCATTATACTTAATATACTTCTCCATGCTTTTGGGTGGTGTATGATTTGCAATATAAAAACACAATAAACAAAAATTAAAATCCAATATTTTGCACCTATCTTTGGTAATTTATAGATAATGATATGGATAATTTTAATCACTATAGAAAACTAGCTATAGGACAGTTTGAGTTAACTAGACAAGATGATGAGTAAGAATTTTTTTTTACCTTTTTCCCTTTAAAAATGTGTAAAGTTAGGCAATCAAAAATATTATTAAATATTAAATAGTAAATAGGCCTAAATATTAAATATAGTAGGCCTAGGCCCTAAATTAATAATAAATATTAGCTTGCAATGTTAGCTTACTACAAAATATTAAAAAAATAACATAACAAGTAGATCTAGAAGTACTAGAGTAATCTAGTAGAATCTAGACTCTATATTTAATTTACTTGAAACAAATGAATTTGTAGATTATTGTAGTTAATAATTAGGGGAGGGTATTTGTAAAAATAGCAAATCAGGCAAATCTATTAGATCTAGATTCTAAATAGATTCTAGATTCTAGTAAAAAATAGGACAGGGCAGATCTAGGACAAAACAACGCAAACAGTACGAGTACACAGTACACAAGCGATAGGCCGAATGATATGAATGATAAAGTTTCCGGAACTGAATTAGTTAGATCTAGGACTAGAACTATGTCACTGTCTATATTAAGTATATTTTACTCATGAGTTAGATAATGACATGTAAATCCGTTTTATAAAAATAAAATGAACGATACATCTAAAAATAACGAATGTCATGGAAACAAACAATGGGATTTACCTTCCTTCTCAAAAAACAGCCATTTCCGTATTGCTTACAACTGGTACGCGAACTTTCACTTTCTCACAGAAATAATGGCGGAAGTAAAGAAAGGATAACTCTGTGGGGAACATCCACCGGCTAGATATTTTATTTTTGAGTGTGTAAAAAAGCCATGAGCGTGGACCAGATGATGAGCAGACGTGCAGGGCGGGGTTGGGCTGGGCTAGCCGTCCTGTCTTTAGGCCTACTATGACTAACGAATCGCCCGCTTAAAATAGGCTGGCTATTTTTAGAAACGAATAGTAAATAATAGTAATTTGCGCTTGTGAAAACTGTTTAATCGGTTAGACTTATTAGTAATTACTGTGACGAATTAAATTAATAAACAAAGATTTTTCGATCACCCTAAAAATAGCTATGAGGCTTAGTCTTCCGATATTTAGAAAGGTTCTTCCAAGCGAGCTCAAATCCACAGAGCTTTATCTAATCTTTAAAAAAAAAGGGGGCGCGATACTCACAAACCCAATAAATTTCGAAGTTTTCATTCCCATTTCTGAGGTAGATTTAGGCTTAGGCCTGGACCTTCTATAGAAGGCTATAATAAAAACATAATCAATGTGGAATGTAGTCTTGTAGTTTTAGATCTAGTTATTCTTAACCGTTTTTTTTCTCCCTCTCTCAATATACATAGGCCCAAATGAAAGATTACTATAACTATAATTCAGAGGCGTAGCGACCCTTCCCGGCGCCCGGGGACAAACTTTCAATTTGGCGCCCCGCCCCCTCGATTTGCCATTTGCACCCCCCCCTTAAACTTTCGATTTGCACCCTCCCCCCTCAAACTATTTATATTGCAAAAATGCAGCTAAAATGACATTTTAATTTGTTTTTACAACCCATTTTGGCGCCCCCTAAGGTCGGCGCCCGGGGGCACATGTACCCCCCTGCCCCCCCCCCATCGCTAGGCATCTGCTATAATTTGGTGTGTGTGTGTGTGGGAGGGGGTTGTCAAAGAAGGATTTGCTGAGGGTGGCAAGTCATTTGAATATTTTAATGCACGCCTAAAAAAACAAACCTCTAGGGTTAGGGTAAGGGTTAAGGGTACCAAAATACAGACCTTTTTATGCAAATTATCAAAACAATGTTGCAATGTCACCCTCTTCAATAAAATCTAAAAGTACAAGTTTCATAGCCTCTTGTTTATCTTTTTTTTTTTTGGGTGGCGGGGTTTAACTTTTTGACCGGGCTTATCTGGACAATATCCGGCAAATCTGACTATCAGAGGTGTAGTGATCTATTCCAGTGCCTGAGGCTAACTATCGATTTTGCGCCCCCCCCCCCCACCCACATACACACTTAAAGACGCACGTATGTATTTAGGTTGGCGATGTTAGGAAGGTTGGGAACGTTTTTTTTTTTTTACCAATCACCGCTCAGACCAATTTTTTTTTAAATTTTTGGCGTCACACTATTGTCTTAAGTTTGAACTGTATATAAATTTATCACACATCGTCACAAAATTACCGCCCCCCCAACCCCCCCCCCCCCTACGAGTGTGACGTCATTTATAGACGACCCCTTGACCACCACGTATTTTGTGTTTGCTTGCCATTAACAGGCTTACCTTGACCATCCCGTGTTTTGTCCGAGATCCCTCCCTGGGACGTAGCCAATGACCAGCTCCTCTCGCACACCTTAGTCTAGCTTATTCTCCCCAGACAGTTCATGCAAATTAGAGGCGTAGTCATCGGGGAGGGGGGGGGGGGTAAACATTTCTACATGCCACTTAAGAAAATAAAAGTGTGGTTTGATGACATTTAAAAAGTTGAACCAGCAAACAGTATGCAACAGAAAAGCCCCTGTTTTTGACAGCCGCTGTAACTTTACGTCAGACAATTGTCATTTTGTGAAACTCAATCGGAGAAGGGGGGGGGGGGGGTGGGCTCAGTTAAGTGACGTCACCTTCTATGTCACAACTCCAGGTTTTTCTAAATATATTTTCTTATCACTCCAACTAATCCAAAGAACCAGAACGAACATACCTCTGTAGGTATGACGTCATTAATGGATGACCCCCCCCAGTGGCGTAGCGAGGTCGGGTGTCACCCGGTGCGGCACTTAATGGTGTCACCCCCCAGAGGCATAGAGACCCTTCCCAGGGACAAACTTTCAAATTTTCGATTTGCACCCCCCCCCCCCTCGAGTTTTTCTCTATATTTTTTGCTATTTTTTGCCTTGGTGTCACCCCCCTAAATGGTGTCACCCGGTGCGGTCCGCACCCCCCGCCCCCCCCCTCGCTACGCCCCTGCCCCCCCCCCCCCCCTCGCGTTACATAAGGGGTTGCCCATTAATGACGTCACACTCGTAGCGGGGAGGGGGCGAAATTTTGTGACGGTGTGTGTGTGGGGGGGGTGTTCAGATCGTGTGACGTCACACTTTTGTATTATAAAAAAGAAATGTTTGAAAACGAATTTAGACCTTTAGAAAACTGTTTTAATAGGAATTGATTAAAATACTCTATTTTGACAGAGTTCAGACAAGATTTAGGAAAAATATCGATGTTAAAAAAAAAATTCAACTGCAATTTTGAGGGGGGGGGGGGGGTTTGTAGACTGAGGTGTGACGTCATTTTAGGGGTGGGGGTGTCTGGCTATTTGTGACGACGTGTGACGGAGGGGAGGTAAACATCGTAAAAAATAGCGTGACATCATTTACGGATGACCCCCCCCCCCCCCAAGGTACTAAGGAGAGGATAACACAAAACGGAATGGTTAAGGTACTAATGAGGGGATAACACAAAACACGGAATGGTCAAGGTACTAATGACGGGTTAAAATCTCCGTTACCCCGGCCTGTGGAGGCTAGTCTATCATCCCGTATTAAAAATCGGAAATTTCTCTGGAGTATTTTTAAAGTCCCATAAATAACACCAGTATTATCTCTAGATTGGAAGCAGTTGCATGTAGCACCTGTAATGCCCATTGTTATAAAGCAGTTTCTAGCACCAGTACAATCTAAGAATCTCCATTACGTTAAGCCATTTGTCTTTGATATCCCCCCTCCCCCACTTCCCATACTATCTTTAGATCAAGGAGCGGTAGCAATATTTAAGAAAATTGTTTTTTAAGAATCTTGAAGTAGTTCAACTGTGTGTGTGTGTGGGAGGTGTGTGTGTGTAGGGATTGATTTACAGTGTATCTCTGGGTGACAACAAACCAGATCTGCATATAGATATGTATGTAATAATCTTGAAGCCTATTTTGTGAATGATAAAAAAAAAACAAATTTAATATGTTATCTGGACAATCTGAATTAAATTTGGTTTATTTTTTGTTTGTTTTCCAATTGTGTAAAAATAAAAATAGAACTTTCTTTATTCTTCAGATAACAAATTACATACATTGCACATAATCAAACACACCAGTCATGTAAAGATAAGTCAAAAAACTTTACACAATGATAACATGATGTTTACAACAGAGCTGGGTGGACTCTGTGACATCCTGCAGATTCCAGCAAAGGATCCGAACTCATGACTTTTGGGTTAGCAGTCATGTTTCTTTATTTGACCACACCGTTCTATGACTCTTGTATTTGCTTGACTCAACACTAAAAGAATTTACCAGACTTTGATCCATTTACATTTTTCGTTTTAAATAATTCTTTAGGAACATCGCCCCAGTTAAACAACAGTTAATCATCATAACATCATTAGGGCAGTTCATTATTGATTATTTATACCTGAGTCATTATGTACATGATTCATTATTGCAATCAATTTTACTGAACAAGTTGACAACATAGCAGGTAGAATAGTAATGTATATTTAACAATACTGTTTGAACAAAGAAATCTACAACTTTTAGTGTGCAACAGAACAGGCATAAGATGCTGAATATGTAATGTCATTAATAAATAAACAACAGGTGTTAAGACAATAAGACACTTCACCTATAAGTTTAAAATTATCAGTCAGAAACATCATATTGAAATACAAAGAAAATCTTGAATAATATCACAATTATTAATCACAGTAATATTTAAAATTTTATTTTTGAAAGCTCTGGTGTTTTAACTTTGAATAATACAATAAGAAAATTAAATTAAATGTATTTTTATAATTTTGGCCGAGTAATTTTGGCATACTGAAATCTGGCCACTGTTCTCATGTGAACTTCATCTGGACCATCTGCAAGTCTAAGAGTTCTGGCCTTGGCAAAAAGATGAGCCAAGGGGAGATCATCATTTACACCAGCACCTCCATGAGCCTAGAAAGCATAAACACATTTTTTTGCTGAGAAAATATTTTAGTAGAGCCATGGCAAAATAACCCTATTCAGTTTTTGTATTACTGGTAGTCAGAATAAGAATGAAACCTAAAAACAAATTCTACTATATTGTTTTCTAGTTGTAAGAAATCACACGAGCTTGAAGTGGCTATGTATTACAATATCCAGAATACATATATAGAGGGTAGCAGTACTAAACACTCAGGTTCACCTGTATTAAATATTCAGAATAAATTACCTGTAGACAGGATAGTTCACTTGTAATGATGTAGGTCACCTGTATACAATACAGCTCACCTATATACAGGATAGCTCACCCATATTGAGGTAGTTCACCTGTATACAATACAGCTCCCATGTATACATTACAGCTAACCCGTATAGAAGATATCACACATGTATAAAATAAAGCTCACCTGTATGGCCCTATCGATCACACGTAATGCCATGTTTGGTGCAACTATTTTGATCATTGCTATCTCAGGTGCAGCAACCTAGAGTGAAAAAAAAAGTTAAATTTTTTTTTTCTGTTCTTATGACCCTTTCATAAATAGATGTCAAATGATAGTAACAAAACTTTCAGGAACAATGCAGCACAACTAAAATATTTTGTGTTTGTTTCAATATATATCAATTAAATGTTATTAAGGGTTGAAAATGCCTGTGATGAAAGCTTCTAAATTGGCAAAGAAAAAAAAATCATCACTGACATTTTAGTGCAGAGACCAAAAGCTATAATAATTATTATAATATGAAAATACGCTTTCTATTTTACTGTTGTGCACTTCAGTTAAACTTTTTGAGCATTCTCAAAGACTAGACTCTGCCTCAGAGTTTAAAAAACACTACCATACACCATGACTAAAACAAACATTGTTGCCATAGAGGTAAGCATATAAGATTTAGTAATACCAGTACTAACTATGTACATAATATATGATGTAGTGACACTACGACTAACTATGTACATTGTATATAATGTAGTGACTCTATGACTAACTATGTACACTATATGGCTAAACCAAACCTTGTTGCCGTACAAATCCAACATATGTTGTAGTGACACCATGACTATGTACACTATATATGATGGAGTGACACAAAGATTAGCTACGTACATAATATGACTACATGACTAAACCTAACGTTATTGCCGTAATGGTCCAATATATGATTTAGTGACACCAAGACTAACTACGTACACCATACAACTAAACCCAACCTTGTTGCCATACAGGTCCAAAATATGATGTAGTGACACCATGACTACGTACACCATATGACTACATGACTAAACCTAACGTTATTGCCGTAATGGTCCAATATATGATGTAGTGACACCAAGACTAGCTACGTACACCATACGACTAAACCCAACCTTGTTGCCGTACAGGTCCATCATGTAAGCAGCTTTCAACACCAGAAGACGACATTGCTCAATCTCAAGTCTAGACTTGGCCACATCCTGTTGTATTGACCCCTGGGCAGCTAAAGGTTTTCCAAAGGCAACTCTTTTGGTCGTCTGAGAAAGGATGCACACATTTGATCTCAATTTTGGTTAAAAAACCCAACAACAAGAAATGCTCTATAAATACCTTATTTGTACTCTTTTTATTGTATCTAGATACATTTACTATAGTTTTTGTCTGAATTATTTTGCAAATAGTTAAGTTCTTCTCTAGACCTAGCAATCATTTGGGCACATTAAGTAGAGTTCATTTATTTCTTGACCTCAGCATTATAAAGGGATGGTCCGGTCAGCCCTATACCGGCCGCTTTTACTTTCCCCAAATTAAGTCAGGTAACCATCAGAGCTGGTTGGATTCAGGGACGTCCTACAGTCAGAAGTCAAAACCAAGATCCAAACTCAAGACCTTTGGGCTAGCAGCCAAATATTCTACCATTCGACCACTACTGTCCCATTTTGCTAATAAGGAAGTGCTAAACAGCATTCAATACAACAAAATAATAACAATATTTTAAATGGACTAAAATATTTCTAGGATGATTAATATTTTTACAATTTTAGCTAAAAACAATGTAAGTTTATTTTGTTATTTTTACTGCATTTAAAGCTTGTTGTTATCAATGTTTAAATACTAGTTTTATTTTTACTTTTAGGTATTTAGATATTGTAATGATATTAATTAAAAAACAAATTCGAAATAAATTGTAAAGATCAATATGAGGATATAAATGTCTAATTTGTCTTTCGACACCAAGCATGACTAAAAAACTGTGCTTTATTAGCAACCTAATGTTGATAATACATAAAATTACATGAGAAACATCTGTGGGTTATCAATGTCTGCCTTTGTAAACATCCCAACACTGATTGAGAGATTGCAACCAACTAGTAACAATCACATTTGTTATGTCATATAAAATTGAATACTCTTGCATTGTCATCAGAGATGGACTTGTATGCAATAAATGGCTCTTTTATAAACTGTACAAAATTAAGTTACAAGATGTGTTGTCATCCCCCCTCCCCCCATTTTTGGAATGTACATAACAAACAAGTGGCAGATAAAATTTTGGAGAAAAAGATGTAGATTACTCTAGCCTGACCAATAATTCGACTTAATAGATTTTACTACAAGAAAAAAATTCAACATTTCTATATAGCTGTGTTATAAAACTGTCCAGTGGCCATAATTTCATGGCCAGTGGCCATAATTTCATGGCCAGTGGCCATAATGACTTACACGTTCCAGCATCAGCTCTAGAGCTCTCTCAGCACAGCCAATCAGACGCATGCAGTGGTGTATACGACCTGGACCCAGGCGACCTTGAGCTATTTCAAACCCACGACCCTCGCCTAGCAGAATGTTAGACACAGGGACCTTGACATTTTCAAAGATGACCTCACCATGACCTTCTGTTAAGAAAGAAAAAAGGATGTGACAAAGTAAGGTTGGGGCTGAAGCTACCATAGGTCAAAGGGGAAAATCTATATAAAAGAAAAAAATGTAAACATTCACAAGGAATGTCCAGGCATATTATTACTATTAAATGTACAAAAGTTAGTAGAGAAAAATTGATAGTATACAGAATTTTCATCATCATCTTCTTTTCCAGTTCATGCCCAAGGCACACGGGGCAGATAAAGTAGAGTTCATCTGTTTCTGTGACATTGGTATATGTGACACTGCCTTTGTGACACCAACATAAAGGGGGTGACAGCTACATGATTGGGGTGACACCAACATGAAGTGGTGACACCAATGCAAATAAGTTGGCTAATTCCACTAATTATAACAATTAAAATCATCTACATCTAAGTGAAGTGGTGACAGCAATGCAAATAAGTTGGCTTATTCCCCTAATTAAAACAAATTAAAAACATCTACACCAACGTGAAGTGGTGGCACCAATGCAATTAAGTTGGTTAATTCCACTAATTATAACAATTAAAAACATCGACATCTAAGTGCAGTGGTGACACCAATGCAAATAAGTTGGCTAATTCCACTAATTATAACTATTAAAAACATCTACATCTAAGTGAAGTGGTGACACCAATGCAAATAAGTTGGTTGATTCCACTAATTATAACAATTAAAATCATCTACATCTAAGTGAAGTGGTGACAGCAATGCAAATAAGTTGGCTTATTCCCCTAATTAAAACAAATTAAAAACATCTACACCAACGTGAAGTGGTGGCACCAATGCAAATAAGTTGGCTAATTCCACTAATTATAACAATTAAAAACATCTACATCTAAGTGAAGTAGTGACACCAATGCAAATAAGTTGGCTAATTCCACTAATTATAACAATTAAAAACATCTACATCTAAGTGCAGGATGACAACACACTGGGGGATGTGACGCCCTGAGTTAGCAGACTATCACCCAACCTAGTAACAGTCAAGCAAGTCCTGATCATCTTAGCTAATTAATTATTTCCCTTTCAGACCTGATAGTCCATAAGGCAGATGGAGTAGAGTTCCACTCTTTCTTTGGCTGTAACACTATTCCTACCTGAGTCTGGTACCCATCAGAGCTGGGTGGACTCAGGGACGTGCTGCAGACTTAAGCCAGGGATCCGAACCCAAGACTTTCGGATTAGTGGTCTTAAGCTCTACCATCGGACCATACCAGCACGAGAGTAAACAATTTAAAATAACATCTGTACCTGGGGAATCATCATAGCCAAAAACGGTCAGTGGTCGGACAACCTTGACCCCAGGTGTGTCCATTGGGATGAGAATCATTGACTGCTGCCTGTGTTTTTGAGCTGAGGTGTCTGTCTTACCCATGAAGATACAAATCTTGCACCTGGGGTCCAGAGCACCTGTACAAAGACAAAAAACTCAAGCCTTAGATGATACATAAGATTTGATTTAGTCGTAAAGACATTTTTTTTTACTTAAAAAAATTTCTATACTTGATTATTCCATTGTATTATAATTTCTTTGTTTTACTAGTAATTAATTATAGACATTACTTTGGATTATTCAGTGTAGCGACTTGAAGTGCTTTTCATTAAAAAGGATCATGAATACATTTACGTTATAGCTGTTTGGGTTAATTTCATTAAAAAAATATTGATACAAGGTACATTTAAAGAAAAAAATAGTTTTGCACTAAATATTTAAAATAAAAATTAGAAGAGGTTGACCTGGGTTGTCAGGTGGCATGTGTAATTGTTTAAGAGTGTTTAATTTATATTTTAATCTCTATTCTGACACATGGTTAATAAGTTTAAAAGTATTTAGTCAATGTTTACACCTCTATTTCAACACAGTCATTAGGTTTAAAACAATTTAGTAAATGTTTACACCTCTATTTCAATACTTAGTCAATAGGTTTAAAAGTATTTAGTCAACTGTCACACCTATTTCAACACTGACCCTAACAAAGTTCACAAGCCAATCCCCATGGGTCAATGACTCATCAGAAGTCACTCTAGTTGGTTTGAGAATAATGACAGGAGCCATGAAAACAACACCCATAAATGCTATGGAGGAAATAGCCGCTCTTAGCTCAATAGAAGAAAGAAGAGAATCAAAAATCCTCTCTCATTACACAAAGCTAGAGGCACTGGAAAACCATAACCTAAAACAAAAACTCCAGAAACCCAGTCCATCAACCAGACTACAAAGAACAAGTTTCATCAAAGAAGCAAAGAATCTGAAAAAGAAATATGAAATCAAAAACATCATTCCTGAAGCAATAAAAACTCAAAACCTCTCCCCGCCTTGGATCTCCCACTGTCACTTAACCATTATTGACTCAATAGACACCATAGGAAAAAAATCTGACTATGATCTAGAAGAACTTAAGAAAATAACAAATAAACACATTAAGGATCAGTACCCCAGCAATACCTGGATTAAAGTTTTCACAGATGGCTCAGCTGAAGATGCCACAAAAAACGGTGGGGCTGGCATCCTTATTGAATGGCCAAGCGGAAAAAGCCTGGAAAAGGCAATAGCCACAGGCAGCCTATCCGACAATTTTAGGGCAGAAAAAGAAGCTTTAGAACACGCAGCAAACCTCCTGTCAGAACACCCTGAATCACCGAATAGTCAGATTGTATTTCTTACAGATGCCAAATCAGTCCTGCAATCCCTACAAAATCCGGAGTCCTATATTCAAACACTCATGACAGCACTAGAGAGGCTAAAAAATACCTGCAGCAGAATTGTGCTGCAGTGGATCCCGGGCCACTGCCAGATCCAGGGTAACGAGATCGCAGACCAGCTGGCAAAAATTGGGGGAAAGAAACCACAACCGGAAATTTCGCTACACCCAAAAGAAATAAAAAGAATAATTAAACACAAACAAACGCAAATGTGGTCTGTCACACACCCTCACTACATTAAAGACGACGGCTATTACAATTTAACACGAAAACAACAATACATAATCTTTCGACTTAGAACAGGCCACAACAGACTAAATCAACACATGCACAAAAAACTGAAGGTTGGGTGTAGCGAAATGTGCCCTTGTGGCAAGGCCCCGGAAAACACGGAGCACGTACTCCAGGATTGTACTCTGTATGGCCAGGCAAGAGGCAGACACTGGCCCCAGCCCACCCCACTCAGGGAAAAATTATATGGGACACCTGACAAACTGGAAACCACAGTCCGGTTTGTCCATGAAGTTGGACTTGTTGTCTAATTCCTCCACCATATTCAAAAATTAAGAACGAAGAAGAAGAAGAAGACTCTAGTTGTTAGTGTCTTGTGACCAAATGATACAGTGGCCGAATGATACAGTGGCCAAATGATACAGTGGCCGAATGATACAGTGGCCAAATGATACAGTGGCCGAATGATATAGTGGCCAAATGATAAAGTGGCCAAAGGATACAGTGGCCGAATGATACAGTGGCCAAATGATACAGTGGCCAAATGATACAGTGACCAAATGATACAGTGGCCAAATGATAGTGGCCAAATGATACAGTGGCCAAATGATACAGTGGCTAAATGATACAGTGGCCAAATGATAGTGGCCAAATGTCTTGTGGCCAAATGATACAGTGGCCGAATGATACAGTGGCCAAATGATACAGTGGCCGAATGATATAGTGGCCAAATGATAAAGTGGCCAAAGGATACAGTGGCCGAATGATACAGTGGCCAAATGATACAGTGGCCAAATGATACAGTGACCAAATGATACAGTGGCCAAATAATAGTGGCCAAATGATACAGTGGCCAAATGATACAGTGGCTAAATGATAGTGGCCAAATGATAGTGGCCAAATGATACAGTGGCCAAATGATACAGTGGCCAAGTGATACAGTGGCCAAATGATACAGTGGCCAAATGATACAGTGACCAAATGATACAGTGGCCAAATGATACAGTAGCCAAATGATACAGTGGCCAAATGATACAGTGGCCAAATGATACGGTGGCCAAATGATACAGTGGCCAACTGATACGGTGGCCAAATGATACAGTGGCCAACTGATACAGTGGCCAAATGATACAGTGACCAAATGATAGAGTGGCCAAATGATACAGTGGTTCTCCACCTCTGCTCCATAAACCAAAATAATTTATATATACACAACTGTAATTCCCTGTACCTGATGTCCACCATTTATGACCATTGACTATGTAGTGATCCCCTTCACGACGAATGGATGATTCAATATTTGTTGCATCTGATGAAGCCACCTGGATATGTAAACAAAATATTTATCAATCTCATTCTATTAAAGGAAAATTGCATTCTTTAATGGTATATCACCTCACATAATTTTTCTCAGAGTCCTTTAGTTGTGTGTACTTGATCTGATCATAAATGGCAACTGGGGTCAAGATATTTTGAACAATATATTTATATCAGCTGTGTTATATAATCACTTCCAATATCTGCTTGTTCTTCCTACAAGGATTTGACCACAGTAAACACATACTAAAATCTACAACCACAAACACGTTAATACCATTCCAACATGGATTTGACCACAGTAAACACATACTAAAATCTACAACCACAAACACGTTAATACCATTCCAACATGGATTTGACCACAGTAAACACATACTAAAATCTACAACCACAAACACGTTAATACCATTCCAACATGGATTTGACCACAGTAAACAAATATTAAAATCTAAATACACAAACATGGTGATGTCGGTTCCTCTAAAGATTTGAACACAGTAAACAAATATTGAAATCTATAATCACAAACATGGTGATGTCGTTCCTCCAAGGATTTGAACACAAGACTACATCACTTACGGCTGGTTCTGTCATAGCAAAACAAGAGCGAATCTTTCCATCCAGCAGTGGCTTCAGCCATTTCTCCTTCTGTTCTTCTGTTGCGTACCTGACCAGTGTCTCCATGTTACCTGTGTCTGGTGCACTGCAGTTAAACACCTGGAAGAGCAGGTAAGTTAGGTAATTAGAATATGGTAAATCTATATGTTGTGATGAAATAGATACATTTTACAAAACGATAGCTACATTTGAACTTTAAAGAGAATCTGATGACAGTTCCTTAGCTTTTATAATTCTAATTTTAATAAAAAATTAAAAAAATTAAAGGAGGGATGGGGACAATTAATTTACAACAAAAAAAATAAAAGTTTGGGTGGAAATAAAAAATTAATGAAAAATTATAAAATAAAGGGAGATAATTTAATAAGAACACCTCAGGAGCCAGCATGGAATTGCCCATCTCTTCACACAGGAAGGCATACTCCAAGTTGGTCAAGCCTGCCCCATACTTTCCTGCTGGGTCAGACTCTTTGGGCAGGAACAGGTTCCACAGGCCTTGTTCCTTCGCTTTAGCCTAGAACAAGATAGATAGCTTAAAATATACTATTATAAGGTATCTTACACAAAAAAAAAAGACTGCAGTTAGAAAATCAGTAAATATTATTCAAAGGCTAAAGACTCAGTACTGGTAAATGAATGTTTATTAAATTTATTAATAACTTAATGCGGCATGGACACGATGGAGAGTGTGAATAAATTATGGTTAAAAATAAATATTGGCACATACATACGTAAATGGCTTAATAAAAAATAATAATTTAATAATACGTTTTGTTTGCAAATAATATTTCTGTATGTTGGTGTTCTTACAATTCAAAAGAAACAAATACATTGATTATTATGTGGGTCTATTTGTGTATTTTGTATATGCAGTCATGATAACAAAACTATTGGGAATGTGGAGAGAGATGAGAGAAGAGGTACTGGCCACAGGCATAAGGTGGTATGAACTATGAAGGCTTGACCAGCGCAGGGAGGTATGGCAGAGTTTTGTTGCTACTTTATGTTCCATAAGAAGCCGAGATTACAGAGTAACTCCACTTCTTTAACATTTAGCTCAGTAGGGCATCGTGAACATCAGGCCCAAAGGAAACTTGACTTACCTATCCATCACATTAGCTTGAAACAAATAAAAAATTAAAAAAAAAAATGAGTGAAACTACATAAGGATGGAAATACCTTCAGAGCTTCTGTCTCAGGTAGAATTTTCCACCTGTCTGAACTCTGCATGTGGTGCCTGTGTACCTGCTCCAGCGGCATCACAAGGTCACGGACAAACTGTTTCACACGTCGGTGCAGATCCTGCACCCTTGGGGACAAACCCTCGACTGTCACTGCCATCTGACCTGGGGGTAGGGGGTGAGGGGTTCAGGGGGTTTCAATTTTTGACACCTTTGTCCAATGTTTGGAGGTTTAAGTAAGTGTTACATTGCTATGTTTCCAATTCAGACCATTCTCACTCAAGATAATCTACGTATTCCACCAATATATTCCTTAAATATCCAAATCATGTATATCCTAAACCCTTACTTATCTAAGAATCCCACCTATGCATATCCTAAGAATCTCATCCTAAATACATATCCATACATATATCCTAAATACACAACCCTCACTATCTAAGAATCCCTCCTATGAATATTCTAAGAATCTCATACTAAATACATATCCATACATATATCCTAAATCTCCCTGTTTATATATCTTAAGTATCTCAAGCAAATATAAATATATCACAAGTAAACCTTCCACTGCTATGTATAATACATACATCTCACATGCATTCCACACATAATTATCCTACTTATCCCACACTTAACTATCCTAACTATCCCACACACTCACCCACTTGTCCTGGAGCTCCAGAGGACAGAGGTCGAGCTAAAGTGGACATGATGGTCTGTCGTCCTACTGACCTCAGGGTTGAGAAGTTGCGAGTTTGTTGGATTTGGCTGGAGGCGCTGGTGTTATTTGTTGTAGGCGTCAGCTTGCTCTTAGAGGCAATCTCCCATCCAATGTTGGCTTTGGTTTCTGCTAAAAGCCCAACAACTTTTCCTTGGGATGAACTTGATTGACCTAATGAAGAGAAAAACATAATTCAATAAAAACTTATCTTCAACTAGTCTATGCTGTTATCTTTTCGGAGGAGGACAAAACTAAGATAAAAATAAACTTAATCAAACAAAATGAAAACAAAAAAAAAGGTTGGCATGGTCGGGTTGGTAAAACTGATGGTTGCTAAACCAAAATGTCCTGAGTTCAAACCCTGGGCAGAGGTGCTTGATAGATGGGGACAGCAACCTATCAATGAGGGAAAACTCTAACTACGGCTGA
The DNA here is from genome assembly GCF_028476545.2 of Physella acuta. NCBI lineage: Eukaryota > Metazoa > Mollusca > Gastropoda > Physidae > Physella > Physella acuta. Next base: position 111,931 of record NW_026732929.1, read on the forward strand.
AATCAAAGTCAGCTGGTCATATAGTGCATACAATGTTGATGTCATCATCTTTTGTTTCAGTAAAATGTAGCTAGCACTTCAAATCCAGATTCAAATCAGTACAGAGTCCCCAAGTCCACCCAGCTCTGATGGGCACCTAACTCATGTTAGAGAAACTAAGGGCAGCTGGGCATAGTGCTGACCACATTGTCACCCTATATAGCGAGATCATTGAAACAGATGAACTCGACTTTTCCCTTGCCCCTTTTCCTTGACTTTTCCCTTGCCCCTTTTCCTTGACTTTTCCCTTGCCCTGGTTTTAAAATAATGTGTTCATAGATATTGTGTTACTACTTACTATCCATTTAATTTTTTTACTTATTTATTTAAAAAATATTTTCAGTACAAAACACAACTAATATTAAATAAACACATTATAAGGTGCTAAAAATTATAACATTCATAGAAATTCTGTATTTAACACATCTAACCTTTTTAAATTCAGACTACATTAAAATAATTATAATTCTCACATTGACGAAGCATAAAGAGTGGACAAACAGCCATTTTAGAATTTTAATAGTTATATTTGTAGAAAAATTAACAATGAGTTATGTTTTCTGTTTTGTTACTTTTCAATTTGTGTATGTTGGAACCAAGCTACATATTTATTTCCCTTGATTAATTAGATATATAATATGGGAAGTAACCAACATATTAATATTTAGTGTTTAACAAGGCTATTTTTCAACAGTACAATATGTTGATTATTGAATATTAGACAATTTATATATATATATATATATATATATATATATATATATATATATATATATATATATATATATATATCCATCCTAATATATAAAAGCCCATGTGCGCACTTCTCTCTCTCTCTGTCCGCAAAATATTTTCACATGATATGGGATAAGTATCTTCAGCGATATTTGGAGAACTTGATACAGACATTTGTTGAAAATAATATGGTAGATGTTTTAAATGTATAAACTAAATTTTATTTAAAGAAGGAAAATGAAAATAAAGGTGTATTCGAATATAGAAACACACTTTTTATTATACAACCGGAAAAGTGTTTATATTTGTGACAACAACGCCGAAATCGATGATGTCACATGTCATATGTTTGAACTATGGAAAGTACACAAAACCAATGGCGTCATCTGCCAATTTTAGAATATGAAGAAATTAACTATTTCATTAAAATATGATTTAGATCTATATATCTACTTATCGAGACGTAATTTTTAAAATTTATACAATTTCCTCGGCCAAAACTAATACAAATTTCTTTAAAAAACAACATAAATACCATTGAAAAGCCGGGCTTTTAACGGAATCATTTAAGTCTTTTAATCAGTGTGTACATTTAATATGGTTATGTGTTGACTAATAATGTATATAATTTGTAACATAAAAAATATATAGGCCTATAATTCAAGTGTAACGGGTACTGACGGCTAATATATATATATATATATATATATATATATATATATATATATATATATATATATATATATATATATACAAACATATACATTTAGTGTTTTATGTTTCCTACCAGTAAACTGCTACACCTTATTAAACTTTGATTATTAAGGTATTTTGTGACACTATAGAACCCCCCCCCCCCCCCCCGCCCATTTTTTAAAAAGAGGTGGTTTTACCTGAAAGGGATCTCTTATAAACTCCTTGTAAAATAGCAGCTTGTCTGAATAAAACAAAGGCCATATAAAAATCCCAGTTTTCAATGTAAGGTAGATTATTCAGTTTACAATACTCTGCAAGGATTTCATCTAGTGTGGGAATTCCCAAACTTTGTAAGTCAGCACCTTTGAGACCTAAATTATAAGAATAAATTGTATCACTTCATTAATATTATTGTAATAAAAGGTGGGTAAATGGCACAAACTCAACACCCTGTTTTATCATTGTTTGCTGAGTGAAAAAATTATATTTAAAAAATGTATAAAAAGAATTAAATTACTGGGAACTATCTAGGAGTCATTTATAAATGCCTCGACACTCTGAATTCAGAATTTTGTGAGGATGTATGACAAGGGGGGTGGACAACTCAGAGATTGTGATATTACAGCTTTTTATTTTAAATAGTAATTTTTTAAAGGTCTTTTTTATAAAACCTGTAAAAATTCATATGAACAAAATTTGACCTGGAGGGTGTGTGAACTCGACTGGGAGGTAGTAGGCAGCTACACATGTTGCTAGGTCTGTGATTGGATCTCCAATGGTGGAGAGCTCCCAATCAATGGCCGCCAACACATCATTGTGCTCAGGGTGATATATCATGTTGTCAAGTCTAGGGAAAAAAATATTGGATAAAATGTACAGTACTAATAAAATATTCCACCTTAACTGTATGTACCTGTCTCAGTTACGTAACTGTTTATTGCTTAAAAGTTATTTCAATGTAGTTCAAAAGTGAAAAGTAGTTAATGAAACAAAGGTTTTAAAGCTAGAAAAAGCTTAATTACTAAAAAAAAAATTTTTATCATCAAGCAAAAACAGTTTTAAAAAAATGAAGATTGTGGGAAAGATTAACTGATTTTTTACATTTTAAAACTAATCATATTTATCTGCTTAGTATGAGATTAACAGTTTTACAGTTATCTATAAAACTACACAAATTTAGATCAAATAAATAGAACTAGACTAACCTAAAATCACAGTTATTAAGTGTACTGAACTTAACTGAAATCCAAACAGCTAATAAAAATTGAACTAACCTGAAACCCCACAGCCAATTGAAATCACACTAAAATAATGAAAGAAAAGGACTAAACTGAAATCCCCTAGCTAATGTGAATTGGACTAAGCTAAAACCCCCATAGCAAATGAAAAAAATGGACCAACCTGAAATCCCCATGAACTACTGTAACTCTCTCATTTTGTGGCATGTGTTTGGGCAGCCACTCCATCAGTTTGGTCATGGCAGGGATCTCATGGGTTTTACTCATGTTGTACTGGCTGGCCCAGCGCTTGAAGTTACGCTCACAGAACTGGCCTGCAACGAAGGAAAAGTTCTTTACTTCACTAAGTCAGTTAGGGCGAATATGATCGTTTTGGCTGGTCTTAATGATATAATCACTTTGTTACTTGTACAATGTCCAACTACATTTTCTCTCAGAAAAGAAAATAGTCATTTGGGTTCAGGTGCCATGAATATACATATAGATACACAAACACACAAATATATATATATATATCACTTCTCTAGAACCAGACTGTTCTAAAGCTGCTTTTCAAAAACGTTCACAACGAGACTTAAAAGTTGTTTTCTTAACATTTCTATATTAAGGACTAGGTGAAATAAAATTGTTTTGTAATAATAGCGAGAGATATGGCTATGACATTTTTTTGACATGATACTTTGGTGGATTTAGAACACAATGGTGTATAATTCTAAAAAAAACCAACAAAAAATGGAGTTAAAACAGTCTGGTTCTAGGTAAGCAATATATGTGTGTGTGTGGGTATATATATATATATATATATATATATATATATATATATATATATATATATATATATAACTAAAATATATAGTGCACTTAACTATATGGCCCTAAACCAAATTTACCATAAGAATTACACTATTCTGATCTTATTTATGAATCTAAAATTAAAATATGCTATTAAGTTGAGGTGTTTTATATGGCAAAAAAATTGGCAAGATTTGTATACCTTTTTTGCCAAAGTTAGACAAGCCGACTTTGTCAATGTCCACAGCATGGATCTGGCTGAGGACTTTGACCATGGCCATGACAATCTCCCGCCTTGAGCTGCGTGGCACTTCCCCAAGCTTCAGGTCTTTAAACAACCTCCCTCTCATGTAGTCCATTAAATAGAAGGGTGTGCCAATCACACTGGACCAAGGGAGACAACCACAAAGGTTTTTATCAGTGTCACACATTAAAAAAATTAGAATTATAGTGGTTGAATATGTGTGTTTTACTGCTACCTACCTATCATCATCACAGTACGCCACCATGTTTGGGACAGGAACTCCAGCCTTGCCCACAGCAGACATGACCTTGAACTCTCTGTCTACAGCATGAGCAGAAGGTAGAAGCTTGCCAGGCTAAGACATTGTACAATTAAATTACTGACTAATTACAACTAATTACATATGGGGTTAGACCGTCCCTGAGTCCTCCAAACTCTGATGGGTACCTAACTCACGTTAGGGAGAGTAAAGGCGGCTGGGCATAGTGCTGACCACACTATCTCTTCATACGTCGAGGTCACTTGCCCCATAGACCGTCAGGTTTGAAAGGGAAACTTTACTTTTACTTTACTTTACATATGGGGTGGATCATTTGAAACATTGAACAATTTAATTGCTGACTAATTACTGATTACAGTTAATTACTTTTGGGGTGGATGGTGAAAAAATGAAACTGTGGATACATTCTACAAGTAATTACATTTGGAATGGGTGGTAAAAAAATGAAACATCTAATAGATTCTATAGTTAATTAAATTTGGGATGGAAGATTCAAGAAATGAAACCCATGGATATATCATACCACTAGTTACATTAGGGATCGCTGGTCAAAAAATGAAATTATGAATGCATTATATAAAAAATAAATTTTGATACATGATTCAAAAAGTTAAACTATGGATTAAAACATGGGATACTTCTATTTTCACTACAGTGCAATGTAGAACAGCACACCATAAACCAATAAACCATAAATTTTACACTCAAAGTAAATCAGAAACCGCTTTATAGGTGAAAAATCCTAAATTCAAATTTAGTTTTTTAAAAATAATAAAAACATATAACAAATAGTTTTGCATGTACCGGTTTCTTTCGTAAGACCATTCTCTTCCCTCCATACGAGACGTAGTATGTAGGGTTAGACTCACCATGTTCAAATACCTTCACTATAGGTTGAGCTGTCAAACAATTTTTAAAACATTTTAGTGTCAATGTTATTGAAATATTAATAGGTAGATTAAGTGAGAAATACAAATATAAGTATACAAAGAATTAAGAGACAAAAGTAAACAACTTTCTTGTTAAAGGTGATCCAAACATCACTGATTTTGTCATGTATGGATAACCCCTTACATCCAGGCATCTCTTCGGGAGGGAAATTCTAACACCCCTAACAAACAAAATAGAATTTATAATAATATGATAAAAGTTTGGGGGAAATTTTGATTAGGTATCATGATGATTATTGATTAAAATGTGATAGTAGTTTCTCTTTTTCAAGTTTAACATAAATTTACCAGACTTACAGTCATCTTGTAACCCCAAAGTTTTCAAATAATTTTCCAAATTGTTTATGTTTAGTTCAAGATGTTTTGGAACACTTTTAGTGCCAGGTATGAGCTCTGTAAGATCAGCGCTGATCATTTTTTATGGTTTCACTGCTTCAGACACTGCTAATACTAATTAAAAGTAATAGATCTAGAAAATCTAGTTTCTATATCCAGTAAGTCTACTGATTATTGGCCTAAACTTCCTAAAAAGTTTATAAGCAGCAGAACCGCGAGCACAGACTTCTAATAGAGTTATTTCCCGTGTGACCTCGAATCGAAATAGATCCAGATTTTGACCTAAATCTAGATCTAGACTAACACCAGAAAAGACGAAGGCCAACTATTAACCCTTTCAAAAACAATCTATATATATAATTCTCTTCTTCGAGCCGTTAGAAAACAAGCTGCAAACGCTCTCCCTACCTCCCCACCCCTACATGGTTTTAGTGAGCTGTGTTCACTCTAAATGTTTACAAGCAGAGCCAACGATTTTAAACGTAGGGGGGGGGGGGGGGGGGGGGAGGAGGGGGGGGAGGGAAGGAAGGGGGGGGGGTATGGTCCTTAACGAGCTACTTATAGTGTTTTAAAGAAATATTTTCAGTGTCAGCGTTGGTACTGTCGAATTCACAAATTATGAATTATTGAAAATTAGAAACAACTAAATAGCGACGTATGTTATGCCGCGGGCCGGCTCGTTGACTATAATACTTGGCCTAATATGGATTAACTATTATTAATTTAGATTCTTTTTTTCCTTTTCTTTTTACCCAATTTCATTCATTATTCAGATTAGTTAAACGAGTAAATAATTAAATGTCAATTGAATAACATCTTCCTTTTTTTTCTGACCTGTTTTATTTTGAAGTTTTGTTAGGCGAAATATTGATCTAAAATCAACGGACAGCTTCTCGTTGGAGGCTTAAAAGCTTTTCATTTAATATTTGTTAGGGCTGCTCCTACTAAATAAACCTGCTCATACTTCTGAATGTTTTGTTTAACGAATATGTGCTCCCCAAGAACTTAATTACATTAAAATAATATAACCCAGGGATGATTATCTACAGTGTTTCTTCCAGACTTTTTTCTCCGGGGGTGCACTTGAAATTTTCGGGGGGGGGGGGGGGGGGGGGGAGGGGGGGGGGGCGGACACTGTCAAAAAATATATTTCCTATATAAATTCAATTTCGTTCGGGGGGGGGGGGGGGGCGGTAGACTCCCTTCGGGGTGGGGGGGGGGGGGCAAAAAGATGTCTGGAAGAAACTCTGATTATCTAAACGACTTACTAATCTTGAGAGCATTTTGTATTTTGTATACGAATTTACGAATCTTCAATGAAGATGCCTACACCAAATAGGACTTAAATCCACATGATTGAGAAATGTGGCTCTGTAGAATACCAGTATCCAGATGTCAGACTCAGACCTCTCAATTATTTAATATTATAGTAGTAAAAGAAGGCTTTAACTATGGGTGTAATCCATGAAATTGCCAAGTATAGTCGTAAATAATTTTCCCTTTTATAAACAGTGTCAGAAGAGTTTCTTTCAGGCATCACTTCCGGGGGGGGGGGGGGGGGGCGGAGAAAAAGTCTACCCCCACCCCGAACGAAATGGATTTTATATACTTTTCTTCTTCTTCGTTCTTAATTATTAGTGTTGAAGGGGATCGAGATTTATCTGCCAGTGGGTTTGAACTCGAGACTTTGTTCGAATTTATCAACCATGAGTTTTTTTGCCGACTCGACCACGCCTCCAACACAATTAAGCGGTACGTGTCAACTGGTTATGCGCCATTGAGGCCATTGACTCCGATTTCAGCCTGCTTTTCTTTTTGGATTTGCTTCCATAGCCTTTGTCCAACCAAGAACAAACTACAAGGCAGCAGTTGTTTAATTTTGGAGTTGTCTCTCCTAGAAGAGTGGCTGTTTCCAGCTAACGAGCCTCATCTGCCCGAGGGTTCGAACTCGAGATTTTTCGGTTTAGCAACCATGAGCTTTACCGACTCGACCACGCCGACCCCCGATTTTATATAGAAAATATATACATTTAACAGTGTCCGCCCCCCCCCCCCCCCCCGAAGAAAGTCTACCGCTCCCCCGAAAATTTCAAGTCGTCCCCCCCCCCCCCGAAGAAAAAAGTCTGGAAGAAACACTGTTCAGACTGCGATGCACACAGTCGCTGCGGATAAAGTATCAAGTATGTTGCCGAGGAAAGGGTTAAGAAAACTTTAGAAAAAGTGCACTCACATAAAAAAATGGGAGATAAAAAATACAAATATATGCTTGTGCATTGTTACCACCTTTGCACCGCTGATACAGCTGCTATCAGCCGTGATAAGAGAGTTGCAGATCGGTGGCGTTGCCATTGGTTCGCGAGTCCTTTGCGGGATCTTAGGGTGTCACCTCCTCCTTTAACGAGAAGTTTAATAAAATACTTAACCTGTCATAAATTTGAAAGGAGGGGGGGGGGGGGCTGTAAGCAGTTGATGTAATTTTAGAGGGAAAGGAGTGGGGTATGCGATTGTAATTGTGTATTATTACATCACAGAGCACTATACTTTGACCTACTCCCCACTCCCATAAAAAAAAAAACCCGCCTGCGCCCATGCCTTATACGTATAGCCTCGGGCTGTCAAAAGAACAATACTGAAGGACGTTAAAACTAAATTAGACTTAGAGATTCTTCTAAACTTCAAGTCAAGGTCCGCCTACAGGCAGAGGCGTAGCGAGGGGGGGGGGGCGGGGGGCATATGTCCCCGGGCGCCGACCTTAGGGGGGGGGCGCCAAATTGAAAGTTTGAGGGGGGGGGGGGGGTGCAAATCGAAAGTTTGTCCCCGGGCGCCGGGAAGGGTCGCTACGCCTCTGTCTACAGCCGTTTCTAGAAACAGAGATCTACCCTGTGGGCTAATGTATGACATTCACCTTTACTTTAATCTAACTCTAAAAATAGCCTACCATTTCAAATGTTACGAGCAGTGTCTCTTCCAGACTTTTTTCTTGCACTTGAAATTTTCGTGGAGCGGACAACAATTTCGGGGGGGGGGGGGGGGGGGGGGCAGACAGAGGCGTAGCGACCCTTCCCGGCGCCCGGGGACATACTTTCAATTTGGCGCCCCCCTCGGGAGCAAATTTTCGATTTGCACCCCCCCTCAAACTTTAGATTTGCACCCCCCCCTCGAACTTTTCATTTGCACCCCCCCCCAAACTTTCAATTTGGCGCCCCCCCCCTAAGGTCGGCGCCCGGGGACATATGTCCCCCCCCCCCGCTCCCCCCCCTCGCTACGCCTCTGGGGGCAGACACTGTCAAAAGTATATATTTTCTATATAAATTCCATTTCGTTCGGGGGGGGGGGGGGTAGTCCGAAAAGATGCCTGGAAGAAACTCTGGTTACGAGTCATGCTTACCAAAATGTACTTGGCCGAAATGCGCATACGCCACGCCAACTAGAGCAAGTACTTTTACATTTTTATCTGGAGTTACCCCCCTCCACAATAACATACACGCTAAAACATGTAGCATTATTCTAGAGCAGAGTTTCTTTCAGGCATCTCTTCGGGGGGGGGGGGGGGCTTTGCCCCCCCCGAAAATTTTTTACCGCCCCCCCCCCCGAACGAAATGAAATGTATATAATTTATATAGAAAATATATACTTTTAACAGTGTCCGGCCCCCCCCCCCCCCCCGAAAATTTCAAGTGCCCCCCATCCCCCCCGGAGAAAAAAGTCTGGAAGAAACACTGTTCTAGAGAAGGGTTCGTTATAGGCATGGAGTGATTTAGCTTCTTAGTATATTATAATTTAGAGGGAGGGGTGGTATAGAGCATAATCTTTGCAATATAAATATAAACGGCTGAATCTGTAAGTTTATACACTTTTTTTTACAAACACTCTTTATTTTTTGGTCTTATTTCATTATCTAGGGGAGATGACTCTAAAAGATTTGAAGGAGTTTTGATACAGATACAGTACCCGTAGAACTGGTTGTAGCTGAAATTTTAGACATTGCTTTCTTTTACTGCTACAACTTTTTTATTGCATATTTATATATAAATATATATAAATATATATATAAAGTTCCCTTTCAGACCTGGTGGACCACGGGCTGGTGAAGTAGAGTTCACCTGTTTCTTTGACTTCAGCCCAGCCACCTTTACTTTCCCAACGTAATTCAGGTACCCATAAGAGCTAGGTAGACTCAGGGACATGCTACAAATCCAACCAGGAACCCCAACTGGAGACTTTCAGGTTAGCAGTTGAACACTCTACCATTCGACCATGCCATCTACATATATAGGCCCATTTTATGGAAGACTGTCTACATCTTGCATGGGTTGGTTCTGAATAAATAACAATCCAGCAATCAATCACAAGAATTATTTGATTGGAAAATGCTTTATTCTTGGGATAACAAAAATCATCTAGCATTGGTCAATCATCTAACACAGCAGTATATCATTATATATCATATGAACAAGAATTATGTACAATAGTTGTTCTACAAAAATACTTGTAGATATTTTGTTACATAAATCATTATTAACAATTATATTTGTAAACAGGAAACATTAAATTAAATGATCTATGAGAAATAACAGTCTTATCTAAGTGAATTAAATATTCCAATGAGCATCATATACATAGCAAATCATTGCATAAAAAACTTCAGTTTTAGTTTTAACATTTAGTTCTAAACTTGAAGTACTATGAAATAAATATTCTAGGGTAAGCAAGTAGACTTAGTGAAATAATTTACTAGTCTGTTGGCTAAGTATGGGAAGGCGTGTGAGCATAGGGTGCAGACAGCACAAGGTGCACCTAGGGTGCAGATTGCACAAGGTGCAACAAGGGGTGCAGACCACACCAGGAGACACCATCCAAGGGGGTGACACAAATTAAAAATAGTGGCAGTTTTAATTGTACAGTTGGATTAATCATTGATTATTGTAAATTTATGTAAATATATATAAAAAATAAAGTAACCTTTCAAACCTGACAGTCTACTGGGCGAGTGAAGTAGAGTTCACCTATTCTGTGATCTCGGCACATGAAGGGATACTGTGGTCAGCACTATGCCCAGCCGCTTTTACTTAACCTAATGTGAGTTAGGTGGACTCAGGGACATTTGTAGATTTAAACCCGGATTGGAACTCGAGACTTTCAGGAAAGCAGTCATATGCTCCATCATTCTACCACAATGTTCCATATAAACATATATAGTGTGATACAAGGGAAAGTATGAGGGGTGTGTGAGGTTGTACCTTTGTACTCTAAAAGAGCTATCAGCCAGGGTCACATCACAAAGTATAGTAAATGTGAACAAAATAAATGACATTTTAAATACACTGTTAAAGAGTAAGTGCACTTAAATGTTAAAAAAACATTTCATCTCATTTAGAAAAATAAAGAATTAATTTTTTATATTTAAATACTGACTACAGCAAAATACAAGTTAAAATACCAGAATAAAAACATATATTCAACCACTGATTAACAAATAGGAAAGTATATTTTTAGTTGTTAATATTTACAACTTTGGCCCTATAATTTTGGCATACTGAAATCTGGCCACTGTTCTCATGTGAACCTCATCTGGACCATCTGCAAGTCTGAGAGTTCTGGAGGCAGCAAACATGTGAGCTAAGGGGAGGTTACTGTCTAGACCTGCACCACCGTGAGCCTAGAAAAGGTGAACAGAATTACTTTGTTAGGATAATGTATCAATATGTCAGTTGTACAAGCTGAAAATAAACCAAATAGTTTTAAACATTTCAATCAGTATGAAACACAAGATGTTTGTGATCTATGACAACTGCTAACAGTAGTATAACAAAGTGCGGTTGCTGGTTACAAAGGCTGACACAAAGCAATGGGGTGACATAAAAATAAATAAATTACTAATTTTAAAGAGAGAGCCTGCTTTTACCAGTTTATTTGATACCTTTTTTTACCTTAGGTTCAGAGAGATACCATCCGGAATGTAGGTGACCTAAAAATAGGTTAAAGTACATCGGATACACTCTCTCTCTCTCTTTGGCGGTGGGAGAGCGACAATCTTTGATTATGCCACATAGTGTCACCCTATCTAGTGGCGCAACAGACTATTACATTACAGCTGTTTGGAACAGAGGCATAGCAACCCTTCCCGATTTGCACCCCCCCTCAAGATTTCAATTTGCACCCCCCTCAAGATTTCAATTTGCACCTCCCCTCAAACTTTTGATTTCCACCCCCCTCAACCTTTCAATTTATTTTTCCAACCCATTTTGGCGCCCCCTAAGGTCGGCGCCCGGGGACATATGCCCCCCCCCCCCCCACCCCGCTATGCTATTGGTTTGGAAAGACCGCAACAATTGCATGGCTGTCACATTAAATATTAGCCCAGACCTGGAGTTAAATCTTCGCTTTGACACTTTTGGCATACATGGACCTGGCCAAGCTCTGAAGGTGCACCTCATCTGGGCCGTCTGCTAACCTCAACACACGAGCCCACGCGTACATCTGAGCTAACGGGAAGTCCTGGTTCAGACCCCCACCACCATGTGCCTGTAAAAGTAGGTCAACATGTCTGATGACTTCATCAGAACTGAAGCTCTACATAGACCAAACTTTTTTTCATAGAAAGGAGATATTTATATTCGCATACCATTTTAATTAGGCCTAAAAATATTGTTTCCTTGACATGAGATATTAATGTACCATTTTAATTTGGCCTAAAAATATTATTTCCTTGACATGAGAGCTTTATGATATTTGTGTACCATTTTAATATGGCCTAAAAAGATTGTTTTGTTGAAAAGAGATCTTTATATTTGTGTACCATTTTATTTGGCTTAAAAATATTGTTTCCTGGACAGAAGATCTTTATGTTATTTGTGTACCATTTTAATTTGGTCTAAAAATATTGTTTTGTTGAAAAGAGATCTTTATATTTGTGTACCATTTTCTTTGGCTTAAAAATGTTTCCTGGACAGGAGATCTTTGTTATTTGTGTACCATTTTAATTTGGTCTAAAAATATTGTTTCATTGAAAGGAGATCTTTATATTTGTGTACCATTTTAATATGGTCTAAAAATATTGATTCCTTGACAGGAGAACTTTATGATATTTGTGTACCAAGAGATCTTTATGTACTATTTTAATTTGGCCTAAAAACAAAAGGTAAGATGTTGACATAATAAAGACCAATGTTTGACCAGCTTATCATTAACCCAGCCTGCATCTAAAAAAAATTAATTATTTATCTTCATAATTGGATAATGCCTAACATTTATACATAAATATAGTGGAGTAGGCAGGATTTTCTTAGGGTAGGAGAGGGAGGTAAATTTAAAAAAAAAATATTTTTAACAGCATCAGAGCACAAGAAAGTAAGACAGAATATTTCTGTAGAGTACCTGTGTAGGTATAAAGCTCACATACACATTTGTCTCACCTGTATTGCCCTGTCAATCACCCGTAATGCCATGTTTGGTGCAGCTATTTTGATCATTGCTATCTCAGGTGCAGCAACCTAATAAAACATTAAAAAATATAATGCTTAAGTTTCTCACTGAGTTTAATTTATCCATCATACAAGAAACAGCACCAATCAAAATGCTAGAGGGTTAAGACCTGGTCACAATAATAATGTGATTTAATCATCTTTTCTCATTTGTGACCACACGGGGCAGATGAAGTGGGGTTCAACCATTTCAATGACCTTGGCATATGAGGGGATATAGTGTGGTCAGCACTATTCCCAGCCGCCTTTATTTCTTTGAAGTGAGTCAGGTACCCATTAGAGCTGGGTGGACTCAGGGGTGTCCTACAATCTCGAACATGGGATCCACACTCAAGATTTTTGTGGTAGCAGTCTAGCATTCTACCGCTAGGCCACACTTTCCCATAATAATGTAATTTGGTCTCTGCTCTTCTTTGACACAGTATTTTTAAAAAATTTATTTCTATAAACAATTCTGTTATGACCTATTCAAAGACTGAGACAGAATAATGTTGTGACACCATGAGACAGAATAATGTTGTGACACCATGAGACAGAATAATGTTGTAACACCATGAGTAAAACGCATCTAGTTAGCATACAGGTCCATCATATAGGATGTCCTGACACCATCACCTACTACATACATACATGAATTAGTGACTACATACACCATATGACTACTAAGCCAAACCTTGTTGCCGTACAGGTCTAACATATGATGTAGTAACACCATGACTAGCTACGTACATCATAACTAAAGCAAACCTTGTTGCTGTACAGGTCTAACATATGATGTAGTGACACCAAGACTAGCTACGTACACCATACGACTAAACCCAACCTTGTTGCCGTACAGGTCCAACATATGATGTAGTGACACCAAGACTAGCTACGTACACCATACGACTAAACCCAACCTTGTTGCTGTACAGATTCAACATATGATGTAGTGACACCAAGACTAGCTACGTACACCATACGACTAAACCCAACCTTGTTGCTGTACAGGTCTAACATATGATGTAGTGACACCAAGACTAGCTACGTACACCATACGACTAAACCAAACCTTGTTGCTGTACAGATTCAACATATGATGTAGTGGCACCATGACTAACTACGTACACCATACGACTGAAACAAACCTTGTTGCCGTACAGGTCCATCATGTAAGCAGCTTTCAACACCAGAAGACGACATTGCTCAATCTCAAGTCTAGACCTGGCCACATCCTGTTGTATTGACCCCTGGGCAGCTAAAGGTTTTCCAAAGGCAACTCTTTTGGTCGTCTGATAAAGGATGTGAACAAAAATCATTTGATATTTAAACTGCTGTAAACTTAAAATTTTAATAATAAAATTTTTAAATTTTATACAGTTAGTTTACCTAGAAAAACAATGTTCTAAATAATACATTTTAAATAATTTAGTAGAACCTTGATTTGCTAGGGGGAGGAGTAATTATAAATATACATTTCATGGACAACAGAGTTAGATAAGAAAAGTGTTGTGTTTAAAATCTTATAATGATATTGTAAAAATTAACTAAAAAAATATGATAATAATAAAAAGTTTATTAGTCATGAGATTTTGATTGTTTTATAGTACAGGTGAAAGATTCTAGCTGAATGGTGATAGACTTTACAAGGATAATATAATAACAAACTAGCCAGTTGGTCTCTAAATCCTTACACGATCCAGCATCAGTTCCAGGGCTCTCTCAGCGTGGCCAATCAGGCGCATGCAGTGATGAATGCGACCTGGACCCAGGCGACCTTGAGCTATTTCAAATCCACGACCTTCACCTAGCAGGATGTTAGACACGGGGACCTTGACGTTTTCAAAGATGACCTCACCGTGACCTTCTGTAATTAAGATAAACTTGAGAGTGAGATAAAGCATGATATAAAAACCAGTTTTTTGAAATATTTGGAGGTGGGGCCCTGACAGTGGAGAGCTATAACAGAAGTTATAATAGATAAATATACAGATTAAGTACATTTTCATATATAATATATAAATTCTGCCTCCGGATATATAATTACAATTTTATGCATGTATCTTTAATCCCATTATCAAATGTTTTCACTTCTTTAATGAATTGGAAGGTCAGATCTCAAGATCTTCATGACAACATGCTTCAACAATTGCTTTACCACACAACATGCTTCAACAATTGCTATACCACACAACATGCTTCAACAATTGCTATACCACACAACATACTTCAACAATTGCTATACCACACAACATGTTTCAACAATTGCTATACCACACAACATGCTTCAACAATTGCTATACCACACAACATGCTTCAACAATTGCTATACCACACAACATGCTTCAACAATTGCTATACCACACAACATGCTTCAACAATTGCTATACCACACAACATGCTTCAACAATTGCTTTACCACACAACATGCTTCAACAATTGCTTTACCACACAACATGCTTCAACAATTGCTATACCACACAACATGCTTCAACAATTGCTATACCACACAACATGCTTCAACAATTGCTTTACCACACAACATGCTTCAACAATTGCTATACCACACAACATGCTTCAACAATTGCTATACAACACAACATGCTTCAACAATTGCTATACCAAAGGGGTTTGTGTGCTGAGGTCAGTAAAGCTCATGCGTGCTAAACTGAAAACATAAACAAGCCACGGCAAAATTTAAGGGGGGCTGCGCAGTTAAAAAAAACTTTTTTAATACTCATAGGAAACAATATTTTCTCTCTAGGTTTTAAAGGTACATCCACATGTTTCCGATAAAAAAAATTGGTGGGAAAATCTTGGTAACTATGACAAACCCGACCAATCAACCTATTCAAAGGATTTTCAACATTCATAAAGTATTATATTTTAAGCCCAATAGAGAATGAATTCATAATTTTGGGGTACTCAGCTAAAAATTTTAAGTGCAGATCTTCATACTAATTTATTACAAATTTTCAAATTTTGGGTCCATAAAAAAAAAACAACTAAATTTTGGGGAATTTTGGGGTCTTAAATTTAGTGTTTTAAACTAATTTGATTATTTGTGTTTTAATTAATTTTTGACAGCTATATGAAAACTTAAGATTAATTTTAGAGGGATTTTTCTTTTATCCATGTGTTTTCTTTATTTATTTTTGTATGTCAAAGAGCAGTTTAAATTATAGAAGGTCAAATTACTTTAACGTGTAAAATTAGGCAGTTTAAAAGGTAAATTTTAAATCGTCGGTATCTGGGTTCAAGTCAGTAGAGTGTTTATTTTCCTCTGAATGTCAACAGTTGTATCACTATCCCTCCATACAATTTGCTTTTTATTAACGTTTCTAGTTAATTTTTTTTTTTTGCCTGAGACATGTAATTTACAAGGTTTATCTTGTCATGTTCGCTTTAGTATTACAGTTTTCATCTTCGGCTCATGAGGACTGATACAGACAGATTTACAATACTAATACTTTCTGATATGTAGGCCTACTTTCATTCATTTATGATGATTTAATTATAAATAGATCTAAAACAATGTATAAATAAATTTTATTTTTTAAACCTGAAAATGCAAATGTGCAATTAAGGTGATTCAATGCTCTGTTTAAAAAAAAGACAAAAGGAGGGGTATTTAATATTCCCATGAGGTGGGAATAATATTATTAACATAATTTCTTCTTTAATTAAATTCTTTTCTTGCACTAAATTGTCCATTTTGCTTGCATTGTTAATTTATTTAAAATTTCACATTTCCACAAATTGTGTTCTTAACACAACTAATGTTTGTATATTTAGACTACATTAAAATGAATATTCTGGTATCGAAGAAGTATAAAGAGTGTCCAAACAGTAATTTTAGAATTATAATAGTTATATTAAGAAAATAATAAACAATGAATTATTTTTCTGTTTTGTTACTTTTGAATTTATGTGTTTGCTGATGACCTTTAGGAACATAGCTACATATTGATTTCCCCTTGATTAATATATGTATAATGGGAAGTAACTTGGAGCACATAAACATTTAATGTTTCAATATTGCAGTGCTGAAAAAATAGCCTTGTTAGACATTAAATATTTATGTGCTCCAAGTTACTAGAATACCCCTCTTTTTGTCTTTTTTTAAAACAGAGCATTGAATCACCTTAATTACACATTTGCATTTTCAGGTTTAAAAAATAAAATTTAATAAATGAAAATTTATATATATATTGAAAATTTATATATCCTAACAAATATAAAGCTGATTTAAAAACAAATTACCAGGAGCGTCATCATAACCAAAAACTGTCAGTGGTCGGACAACCTTCACCCCAGGAGTGTCCATTGGGATGAGAATCATTGACTGCTGCCTGTGTTTTTGAGCTGAGGTGTCTGTCTTACCCATGAAGATACAAATCTTGCACCTGGGGTCCAGAGCACCTAAAAATGTGAAACAGAGTGACCGTTGTTGTCGTTGTTGCAATAGTTTTTGCTCGTAATATGAATGGGCATAAAAACAGACATAAAATACATATACCAATATAGTTTGAGGTATCACTGCTGAATAGTCTTCAATTTTCTGATGCAATTATTAAGAAGCAGTTTTCTTAAATTTATAGACAGTGACAATGTTATTATCTCCCTTTACGACTAAGCCTATGGAAGCAAATCCAGAAAGAAAAGCAGGCTAAAGTTAGAGTCAACATGCAATATGGTGCATAACATGTTGACACATGATACTTAATTGGGTTGGAGGAATGCCACTCCAATATTAAAATTAAGAGCGAGGAAAAAGAAAGCTGTGCCACATTTCTTGAACTTAAGCAACCCCCCCTACCTGATGTCCACCATTTGTGACCATTGATTATGTAATGTTCTCCCTCCAGTCTGATAGATGATTCTATATTTGTAGCATCGGATGAGGCCACCTATCAGGATGAGATAAAAAAAAAACTTTAGTCAATCATAACTTTTCTTACAACTACTCTCAAGAACATAGATCAGTTAAACAAATTGCTTGTCATTCCAACAAGGATTTGAACACAAGACTACAGCACTTACGGCTGGTTCTGTCATAGCAAAACAAGAGCGAATCTTTCCATCCAGCAGTGGCTTCAGCCATTTCTCCTTCTGTTCTTCTGTTGCGTACCTGACCAGTGTCTCCATGTTACCTGTGTCTGGTGCACTGCAGTTAAACACCTGGAGTGCAGGTAAGTTAGGTAATCAGAATAAGGTAAAACTCTCACAATTGAATAGTTGTAGTTATTTTAAAAAACTCAAAAGATGCATTTGAAATGTCGGTAATTACTAAATTTGAACAATGAGATAAATCTATAAATAGATAGTTCATACTAGGATTGTTGTAAAAAAAAAAGCAATTTTTACAAAATGACATCGTATTACAACACAATAGATTTTACAAAAAAAAAGATGTTTAATGTATATAAAAAAATGAAGTGTACATAACAAATAGAAATATAAAGGTAATTGCTATAGTGAATAATAAAAAAATCTGGAACATAAGGACATAACTCTATATCTAAGGGCAATAATTCGTGTGAATAGTCTACATTAAAACAATTATAATCTAAGGATAATCTACCTCAGGGGCCAGCATGGACTTGCCCATCTCTTCACACAGGAAGGCATACTCCAAGTTGGTCAAGCCTGCCCCATACTTTCCTGCTGGGTCAGACTCTTTGGGCAGGAACAGGTTCCACAAGCCTAGTTCCTTAGCTTTAGCCTAGAGCAGCAGCAGAAAGTTAAAAGGCGTTATTAAAGTGTTAATAAAACCTATTGTAAGCTTGCAAAAACTGAAAAAAAAATTGAAAAAAAAAACAACAACACATAATGGATTACCTTTAGGGCCTCTGTCTCAGGTAGTATCGTCCACTTGTGGTCACTCTGCATGTGCTGCACACGTAGAGGCTCCAGTGGTACTACGTGATCCTGGACAAACTGTCTCACACGTTTGTGGAGGTCTTGGACCCGCGGGGACAAACCTTCAACTGTCACAGCCATCTGCCCTGAGAGAGGGAAGGGAGAGGAGGAAAGAATCATTTTATAATAATAATGATTTGGCAGATATTAATTGAGAAATAATAATTTATAGCACTGCAAGTTCAATACTTCTATCTATCTAGAATAACTTAGACCATAAAATGATAATGTGGTTTTTGAATAAATTGCAAAATAGTATCGATAACAAATATAAAATTAACATAATTGATACTGATGATTAAAATTTAATCAGTGTTATAAAAATTAGATAATTGGAACGTTTACATTTTTGTTTATAATGATATCATTGGCTTTTTTTACCTAATAAAAATCATAAAAGTAACATACTTGGTCAGCAAGTACAAAGTGACCTCCTAAGCATAAATATGCCAGTGGGGTGACCCACTTTGTACCCCACCCCTGTGCACACTCACCCACTTGTCCTGGAGCCCCAGAGGACAGAGGTCGAGCTAAAGTGGACATGATGGTCTGTCGTCCTACTGACCTCAGGGTTGAGAAGTTGCGAGTTTGTTGGATTTGGCTAGAGGCACTGGCGTTGTTTGTTGTAGGCGTCAGCTTGCTCTTAGAGGCAATCTCCCATCCAACATTAGCCATTGTTTCAGCAAACAGACCAACAGTTTTTCCACTGGAGGAACTAGACTGACCTGTGTACACAAATTGTAAAACTAGACTGACCTGTGTACACAAATTGTAAAACTAGACTGACCTGTGCACACAAATTGTAAAACTAAACAGGCATATTTACACACATTTTGAAACTAAACTGAAATGTTTACAGAAATTTTAAAACTAGAAAGAAATGTTTGTACAAATTTCGAATAAGAGAACAAAATCACAAAATTAGAAAAAATTATTATTTTATTACCTGAAATGGCTCTTTTGTAAACCCCCTGTAAAATGGCAGCAATTCTGAAGAAAACATAAGCCATATAAAAGTCCCAGTTGTCTATAGAGGGGAGGTTATTCAGTTTACAATACTCTGCAAGGATTTCATCAACTGTTGGGATTCCCAAACTTTGTACATCAGCACCTTTTAGTCCTAAATTAAAATTTTTTTTCAAATAAATGGATTTTCTAATTTTTTCCAATTAGTACACTTGTCATTTTTAAGTTTACTAATTTAATTAGATAATGGAATAACAATGAACAAAATACCTGGGGGAAGGGGTACCTCAGCTGGGAGGTAGTAAGCCAGTACACATGTTGCTAGGTCTGTGATTGGATCTCCCAAAGTGGAGAGCTCCCAATCAATGGCCGCCATGACCTCATTTTGTTCAGGATGGTACATCAGGTTGTCAAGCCTGTTGCAAGATCAAAGTGACAGTTAGACATGGTAATTTTAGAATGAAGACTGAATGACCTGTTCTGGATACATGGATAATATGTTATAACACCTAGCATGAAAAGTGGCCAGAAAAATTACTTAAACTGAAGTAAAAATATTATTTTTGTAGCAATATTTTAAAAATTTAATTAATTTCTTCATACAAACTCAAATAACCAGAAATGCCAACCGCTAATAGATATTGGACTAGCCAAAAATTCCAAATCTAATTCTATTAGAGTTAGACTGTTTTGGAATGTGCAAAAGAAAAAGAAAGCTAAAAAAATTAAATTAACCCTGAAACCCCCACAGTTAAAATAAACCGGACTAAACTGAAACCCCAACAGCAAACACCATGTTTACACAATGTTTTTAATTAACATATTAACTATTTGCGAGTTTTTTTTCCCTAGACATGTTACAACTGTAATAGTTGTATAGTGAAAATCATACAAACTTGAAACCTCCATTCAAATGTAAATTAGACAACCCTGAAACCCCAACAGCAAATGAAATAAACTGGTAGTGATCTCCCCTTTCTCGAATATTTTTATATAACACAGCAGGGGATGGGAACTCGGGATATAGTTATGATTTTTAATCCATTTTAAATACTTAAACTTTTTAAAACAGAATAGAATCTCATAGAAAAAAGGATTGCGCACCAAGCGAACGCCGAATAAAGATGTGTAAAATAGTGCGGAATATTATTAGTACTTTATAAATTCACATGTGTTTTTTGAGAAATCGGAAATAGTGAAAATTACTACTTCCGTCAAAGAAATTACTCAAAATTTGAAAGAAGGCAGAAAATTAGAGCTTTTACTTACATGTGAAATTTCATTTATCTATCTGAAATAGTACTCAAGTTATAGGCTTTTGAAAAATTCAAAGTAGAAAAAGTTCCACTTCCGGTTATCGGAAATCGCTCAAAAGTAGATACGGATCTATGATTTTGATATAATACTTATATATGAAATTTCATCAACCTAGCTGTAACGGTACTCAAGTTATCGTGTTTACACACACACACATACACAGACATACGGACAAGATTGCAAAACTATGTTGTTTTTTTTGCACGATTTCAATGCTTTCTCTATACTTCGTATATACGAGAAAGTAAAAATGGTCAAACCTAAAACCCCACTACCAAAATAAATTGGACTAACCTGAAACCCCCACAACAAATGAAAAAAATGGACCAACCTGAAATCCCCATGAACTACTGTAACTCTCTCATTTTGTGGCATGTGTTTGGGCAGCCACTCCATCAGTTTGGTCATGGCAGGGATCTCATGGGTTTTACTCATGTTGTACTGGCTGGCCCAGCGCTTGAAGTTACGCTCACAGAACTGGCCTGCAATGGATTGGGGAGGGGGGGGGTACCCTTTTATATCACAGTGTAACAAATTAAAATTGACAGGGATACTT
Organism: Physella acuta; assembly: GCF_028476545.2. Classification (NCBI taxonomy): domain Eukaryota; kingdom Metazoa; phylum Mollusca; class Gastropoda; family Physidae; genus Physella; species Physella acuta. The sequence continues at coordinate 133,465 of NW_026732929.1, forward strand.
AAAACTGCTGACCTTTCTCTGTATTATAAAGATAAACTGTATGTGAGATATAAACCAATGTTTCAGACAGTCTATTTTGTATAACTTTTAGTATAACTTTCTAGTCATAATTAGCCTGTCAAATTTTGTATACCTTTCTAGTCATAATCAATCAGATTGTGTATACCTTTCTTTTATAACCAGATAACCTTTAGTATAATGTTTTTAGCCATCAAAAGACATACATTTTATTTTGTATATGATTTTTGATATAATAAAAAAAAAAAACACCCTTGTTTTTGTTATAATTATACAAATTTTGTAAATTTGGTTAAGCTTATTCATAAAAATATTGTAGGACTGGGATGTTACACCCCCCCCCTCCCCGGCATAATTTTAACCCCCATTTTCCGACATCCCATGCTGAAGAACCCTAACCCCAAACCTAAACCCATCAAGACTAACCCCAACTAAATCTACACCTAACCCTAATCGGGCTGAGAGTAATTGTCAGGATGGAAATGTTGGGGGTGTAATGTCCTGCTACCAAATATTGTATGCCTTTCTTTCCACAATGTGCTAAATTTTGTGTTTACTTCTTTAAAACTATAATCAGACAAGAGTTTGGTAAATCTTTTATTTATCATAATTAAACAAACTGTGTATACCTTTTTTTTCTATAGTCATTTTTTACGTCTATTTTGCTATTATTGGAATTACAAATGTTGAATACCTTTCTTGCCATAATCAGACAAGCCGACTTTGTCAATGTCCACAGCATGGATTTGGCTGAGGACTTTGACCATGGCCATGACAATCTCCCGCCTTGAGCTGCGTGGCACTTCCCCAAGCTTGAGGTCTTTAAACAACCTCCCTCTCATGTAGTCCATTAAATAGAAGGGTGTGCCAATCACACTGGACCAAGGGAGACAACCACAAAGGTGGAGATTAAACAATAAAAAAAAAGACAAAATACAATCAAGTAACTTCAGCTATTGATAGAGTAACAACTAAGAAAAACTATTAACAACAAAAACATCAGTAAAAATTTGGAGGTCATTGTGTAATTACTATTAAGGTATTTAAGTATATACAGTAAAATATGTATAAGATGAAACCTCAGTGTTAACAACATGATAATTTTAAAAATTCTAGGTAGAACAATTAAAGAATTTATTCACCTGATGGAAAGAGTTCCAAGGAACTGACATGTTTTTCTTATTTGGCAATTATCAGTTCATGTAAAATGATTTATATTGTATACTCTTTTAAACACAGTCTAACATATTTTAAAAAGGATGGCTTAGCCTAGCGGTAGATCGATAGACTGCTAACCCAAAAAGTCTTGAGTTTGAATCCGGGTTCAAGTGTGTAGAATGTCCCTGATCCACAAATCTATGAGGGGTACCCAAGTCACATTAAGAAAATAAAAGCTGCTGGGCATAGCGCTGACCTTGTATGGCCGAGGTTAAGAAACTGCCAAATGGATCGCTAGGTCTAAATAGGAATCTTTATTTTTATTTAACGTATGTTAAGATTTGTACACTGTAAAAAGGATTTGATTAAATTTGAAAAATTTCCTATAAATTCTATTTTAAAGAAATGAAGATGACACATAAAAGGTAATCAAAAATGTACATGTCAACTGTCATCTACTGACATCTACCTGTCGTCATTACAGTACGCCACCATGTTTGGGACAGGAACTCCAGCCTTGACCACAGCAGACATGACCTTGAACTCTCTGTCTACAGCATGAGCAGAAGGTAGAAGCTTGCCAGGCTAAGACAAACATTGTACAATTAAATTACTGACTAATTACTAATTACAACTAATTATATTTGGGGTGGATAATTTGAAACATTGAACAATTTAATTAATAACTAATTACTAATTACATTTGGGAAACATTGAATAATTTAAAACTTTTAAACAGGGATCATTAGAGAAATTAAGCTGTGTGCAATATACGACAATTTACTAGATGGGATACATAAAACAAAATTAAAAAATCAAAATAATGTTATCTTAATTAGAACAAATGAATCAATTAGGTTAAGACCATAGTAAACAGAGGAAACATTAAAATACATTCTTTCAGTTGTTACAAGTTGAAAACATAAAAACATCTAATACAAATGGTAACTAAAATATGTTTTGTATGTACCGGTTTCTTTCGTAAGACCATTCTCCTCCCTCCATACGAGACGTAGTATGTGGGGTTAGATTCACCATGTTCAAATACCTTTACCACTGGTTGGGCTGTCGGATAAAGTTTAATATGTTCATGACTCTACTTCATATTGTTAGATATTTATAGACTCCCCAGAACCAGACTAATCTAACTCCTCTCTAAAAAAAATGGGAGTTAGAACAGTCTGGTTCTGGGGAAGCTAAGGTAAAGTAAACATAGTTAGATATTGTAGGCTGCACATTTTTTTTACAATTGTTGTAAGGACATAAATTACATGTAAATAATATGTAGATAAAAAACTTATTTTGTTGAGGATATAGACTTACAGTTGTCTTGGAGTCCCAAAGTTTTCAAATAATTTTCCAAATTGTTTATGTTTAGTTCCAGACGTTTTGGAACAGTTTTAGTGCCAGGTATAAACTCCTTAAGATCAGCGCCAATCACTTTTTCTAGCTCTGCCACTCCTTGTTCTGGGCTGGTCACCTTAGCAGATATAAATATAATTAAATTAATGCAATAATTTATCATCATCTTTTCCGGTTCGTGCCCAAGACATACGGGGCAGTTGAAGAACAGCTGATCTGTTTGAGAGACCTCTGTGTATAAAATGTAGCATAGCGTAGTCAGAACTATGCCCAGCCACTTTCCCCTAATGTGAGTTAGGTATCCATCAGAGCTGGGTGGACATTTTACTGACTTGAACCTGGGTTAGAACTTGTGACTTTCGGGTTAGCAGTCTAGCGCTCTATCGCTAGGAGTGCTATAATTACTACATATAAATTAAAAAAAAAACAACCCAATACTCTGATTTACCCTAATGGCACTAATTCCCAATTACTAATTCACCTTGATGGTCCTGATGCCCAAGTTCAAGGCCGCCTTAAGGTTATGTCCCAGGTCGTCAAGGAAAACTGTCTCATCAGGTTGGAGATTCAACTCTTGCAGACACAGCTGGTAGATCTTAGGGTCAGGTTTGTGGCAGCCCACCACACATGACTCCACAACCTGAAGGTGTGGTTGGCACAGTTTGTCAGGGGCTGAACTAATGACTGGGTATGATGACATACAGGCTGTCACAGTGACATACAGGCTAATGACTGGACAGTGACATACAGGCTAATGAATGGACATAGCAACATACAGGATAATGACTGGACATAGTGACATACAGGTTAATGACTGGACAGTGACATACAGGCTAATGACTGGACACAGTGACAAACAGGCTAATGACTGGGCACATTAACATAGAGGCTAATGACTGGACATTGCAACCTATACAAATAGCTAGAAAAACTTAGAGATGTATGACTGCCTTAAAGAAGACAAATGTGACACTCAGACTAAAGACAAACTAAAATAATCTGTAGGATAATCATGACCAACATATGGACAGAGTGACCAACAGACCAAAGCAAAACAGACCTACCACATTAAACATCTGGAGAGAATGACCTACAGACCAATTCAAGACAGACCTACCACATCAAATATCTGGAGCGAGAGAGTGACCTACAGACCTACCACATTGTATATCTGGAGAGAGAGAGAGTGACCTACAGACCTACCACATTGTATATCTGGAGAGAGAGAGAGTGACCTACAGACCTACCACATTGTATATCTGGAGAGAGAGAGAGTGACCTACAGACCTACCACATTGTATATCTGGAGAGAGAGAGAGTGACCTACAGACCTACCACATTGTATATCTGGAGAGAGAGAGAGTGACCTACAGACCTACCACATTGTATATCTGGAGAGAGAGAGAGTTACCTACAGACCTACCACATTGTATATCTGGAGAGAGAGAGAGTGCCCCACAGACCTACCACATTGTATATCTGGAGAGAGAGAGAGTGACCTACAGACCTACCACATTGTATATCTGGAGAGAGAGAGAGTGACCTACAGACCTACCACATTGTATATCTGGAGAGAGAGAGAGTGACCTACAGACCTACCACATTGTATATCTGGAGAGAGAGAGAGTGACCTACAGACCTACCACATTGTATATCTGGAGAGAGAGAGAGTGACCTACAGACCTACCACATTGTATATCTGGAGAGAGAGAGAGTGACCTACAGACCTACCACATTGTATATCTGGAGAGAGAGAGAGTGACCTACAGACCTACCACATTGTATATCTGGAGAGAGAGAGAGTGACCTACAGACCTACCACATTGTATATCTGGAGAGAGAGAGAGTGACCTACAGACCTACCACATTGTATATCTGGAGAGAGAGAGAGAGTGACCTACAGACCTACCACATTGTATATCTGGAGAGAGAGAGAGAGTGACCTACAGACCTACCACATTGTATATCTGGAGAGAGAGAGAGTGACCTACAGACCTACCACATTGTATATCTGGAGAGAGAGAGAGTGACCTACAGACCTACCACATTGTATATCTGGAGAGAGAGAGAGTGACCTACAGACCTACCACATTGTATATCTGGAGAGAGAGAGAGTGACCTACAGACCTACCACATTGTATATCTGGAGAGAGAGAGAGTGCCCCACAGACCTACCACATCAAACAAAGACTTGTCCACTGGACAACATGTCTGTGTCTTCTGTTCATCTGTGAACCAGTTGTTGGTCAGCAGCGCTGTCTTGATCCCCTCCCCCCGGACACACTTGATAGCCTCGACCATACAGGGGTAAGCTTGGGAATTACCCAACGTCATGCCTTTCATAATGTACGACACATCAATGTCCCGACCTGCCTAAAATATAAACATTGGATGAAGGATTTTTAAGATAAATTATTTATACATTTACATATTTATAATTATATTATACTGAGATAGTGCAGTCGAGATATATCGAGAACAATTACTGACGAAAAAGTCTCGATAAATCTACTGGCTCAGGTTCATAGGATGGCCCTGAGTCTACCCAGCTCTAATGGGTTCCTGACTTGAGTAATGGAAAGTAAAGGTGGTTGAGTCCGGTGGTGAATACAATATATTTTCATGTCATGGTCAAAGAAACAGATGAACTCTACTTCATCAACTTCAATTAACTGTAAAGGGTAAGACTATTTATAAAAATAAAACATATAGATAAATAGACTTTCAGTTTACATCTTTTTAATTTAAAATATAAGCTTGAATTTTTTAATGTTTTATATTGAAATAAAATATTAACCTGTTTTGAAAGATCACTGGCAAAAATGCGCGCAAATTCTGACAGGGTTAACTTCCCTTGTTCTAGCTGAGCCCAGGGTCCAGTAGAGCCTCCGGCCACAACATAGCGAGAGACTGTCCCACTCTGGAGGCCAGAGTGTCTCTCAAAATCTGAAAATGTGTCACAGTAATTAAGTTAACACCTTTTCTATAGAAAATGACATAATAATGACAGATAACAATGTTCTGATTTTACTATCTAACTACTTTCTTATGTTCCAATCTTACTACCTAGCTAAAAGTAAAACCTTCTAGTCATAGAGGTAGGCAATATTTTGTATTATGTATATTTAATACAGTATAATCTAAAAAACTGACAGCAACATAAGTGTGGCATCACCAAAGCTGTAACATAATGTGAAAAAGCTTTCCTTTAGGGGATTATATTTGTAACCACCGTCACACACACTGCTTCCAATTCCAATTAGATTTAAAATTTCTACTCTTGATGAAGAAAACTAGTTTTTAGACTTTTGTCACTTAACAAATTTTAGGAAACTAAAATGTACTTTGTACAGTCTCGCTGATGGATATTTTATAAGAAACTTGCATTGTATAGAAATAAAATGAAAAACAGTGCATTCCACACACAAGAAACAAACCTTTGAATAAATGTAGAGGTGTGGGAATGAGCACACCCCCCATATCAAATATGACAGCTTTAGGTGGAAGTGTGCTGACAGATGACTGGCGAGCTGCTACAGTTGCTGGAAAGAGTGACCTCCACTGAGCCGGCATCTTCCCAATGGATGGAAAAGCTTTTAACATAATTTACAACCAGTAGATTCGGGAATCAGACCAAGAAAGACCTGGAGATGTGACCTGGAAGAAGACACCAAGAAGATTGGATACACCTGGGGACAGTTGGAGAGACCAGCCCTGGACAGAGACGTCTGGAAAGCTCTTGTCAGCGGCCTATGTCCCAGTAGGGACGACAGGCAAACATGACATGATGAGATTCGGGAATCCACCTTAAAAATTTGGACAATAAACATAATTGTAATATATTTTTTTTACAAACACGTTCTTTTTCAAGGACCTTAAATAGGAGAGTGTTTGAATGCTGGTATAAGTAAACTATTAATATAACTGCCTAGATCTAGATTCAATAATAATCTAATATAGGCTTAAATACTCTAACGTTTAACTAGAAACTTCATATATAAAATGTCACCTATAGGTCGATAGCAATTCAATACCCATGTTTAATGAATTTTTAAAAAAGTAGACCTAGATCTAATCATTGAATAGGAAAACCAATTATAATCTATTATTTTTATAGCCTATAACACATCTATCAATAACATCACACTGCTTAGGAATTTTTTTTCTCATATTCATGACATATAAATATAATGTCATATAGGCCTAGGCTTAAGCTTATAGACTATTATAGAGTATAGATCTAGATGTTTAGGCACTTTAGGTAGGCTCCTAATTATACCTAATAAAAAATTGGGGTCTAGGCCTAATTCTAGTAATTCAGCAGAGTAATTTATTTTAATATTTTTATAGGCCTATTTCTCCTGCTATATCAATTTTATCATTTATTAGTGACATTTAAGCCTATAGACTATAGGGTACTTTTATTAATTTTGCCTATTAGGCCTAAATACAAAACAGATTAAATATTAGTCTATAGACTATAGATGTACTCTAGTAGGACTCTAGATCTAGATCCTATTACCTTTAGTTTAGTTACCTTTAGTATTACTTATTACTAGATATAGGCCTATTGTGGACTTTGATCGAACCTTGAATTTTTGTTTTCCGCGTCGGGTCCTCGCCTCGACAGATTGTTTTCACCTCTTTCTAATTTACAATAGTTTAATATAGAATCTACATCGGGCAACAATAGAAATTAAATTGCAAAATCAATTTGAGTCGAAAACAATACACATTCAGTTATATCTAGATCTAGATAGATCGAATATGTTTATTATTTATGACACTGTGACTTTATTTCTACCCCTCACCAAACAATACAAAAACAAGGCCTACTTGTTTACATGGGTGTAATTTGTTTTATTGGAGTAGCTTCCCCTGCTTCCTCATAATCGAAAAAAAAATATCGCACCTTTCTTTCCCATATAATGTTATACAACATAATAGAATTTGCTTCATTGTCCAAGAACAGACTATATATATTTGATTGTGGAGATTGTAGTTGCTGTCCCCCGCTACGAGTATATCGTTCGGGGTTCGAACTTGAGACTTTTCGGTTCAGCAACCATGAGCTGAAAACCGATCTGACCACGCATATCTCCTCGCCTTTATTTTATTGATTTGAGTGGATTTCAGTTTCAGCCGTATCTAGTTGGGTGCGCTGCTACAGTTATTCATTGGTGATGGCGTTGGGCCCAGAGGCGTAGCGACCCTTCCCGGCGCCCCGGAACAAACTTTCGATTTGCACCCCCCTCGAACTTTTCATTTGCACCACCCCCTCAGAACTTTCGATTTGCCCCCCCCCCTCGAACTTTTCATTTGCACCCCCTCAAACTTTCAATTTGGCGCCCCCCTAAGGTCGGCGCCCGGGGACATATGTCCCCCCCCGCCCCCCCCCCTCGCTACGCTTCTGGTTGGGCCAGCAGATACGATATGTAATCTTTTGGGGCATGTTTTCACAAAACCTTGTAATTTCTTTCAGCTGATATTGTAGTTCCTACATCCCTGTCCCATACTATAAAAACTGGTTTGACGGTAGAATTAATAAGCTAGAGCTCCATTCGGCGTGGTCAGATGGTAACAGTGGCGTAGGCAGGGGGGGGGGGGGTTAGGGGGGTCATAACCCCCCATAGACCCCTCGCTATATATATAAAAAGTATGAGGGGAGGGGTGCAAATCGAAAGTTTGACGGGGAGGGGTGCAAATAGAATGTTTGAGTGGGGTGTGCAAATCGAAAGTTTGAGGGGGGGGGTGCAAATCGAAAGTTTGTCCCCGTGTAAAAATTGGAACCTCCCCTTGAGACGATCCTGGCTACGCCACTGGATGGTAAAGATATTGACTTGTAAAGTCTCGAGCCTGCATATTGGGCTCGAGACCCTACAACGTCCCTGAGTCCACTCAGCTCGGAAGAGTACTTGGCTCATGCTTGGGAAAATAGAAGCGGTTGAGCATAGTGTTGATCACACTATCCCTTCATATGTCGAGGTCACTGACAGAGTTTCTGTGTGGAAGAAACACTGGTCACTGAAGCATACGAACTCTACTTCACCTTCACCATGGACCGTAAGGCTCGAAAGTGTAGGCTACTTTACTACTCACTTTCAAGAATAATTTCCAATATAAAGAGATCGAACAGAAAAAAAGAAGTAAAAATAAAAACCTTCTTACATTGATACAGATCAGCTTGCTCTTATCCAGACCTACCACTTAAAGTAAAGAATCCTCTTTATACCTAGCGATCCATTGGGCAGATGACGTAGAGTTCCTATGTTTTTTTGAAGGGGAGGTGAGGTCAGCACCGTAGGCTCTGGATAAATTACAGCCAAATTACAGTATCGTGATTCGGAGCTTTTATTTTTGAACAACATAAATGCAATTAAAAACTTTTATGAGTTGAGCTATTTATTTTTAACAAAAAATTTCACATTCTTAATTTCATCTTCTTACATATATTCTAAGCATGACGGTCATTCGGCAAGTGTTAGGTTTAGTAGCGTCACAAGGCGGGGGGGGGGGGGGGCGTAGGATGCACACTGCTCCAAGTGACATCATTCAAAGTGGTGTTAACAAAACGGGAAATAACAAATTTTAATGAGAAAGTCTTTTTCCCCTGCAGTTAGTTTAATAACGTATAATGGTTTTTAGATAATTAGGCACAGGGTGATACCTTTTGGGAACAGGGATGGGGGTGCATTATATATATATATATATATATATATATATATATATATATATATATATATATATATATAAATATATATATATATATATATATATATATATATATATATATATATATATATATATATATATATATATATATATATATATATAAAATCGTTGACTGAGGGGGTGACACCTGACCTATAGACACTACTGACTAGATTGACTCTACTATCAAACAACTTATAGCAGTGACTGCCAATTGAGGCTAACCACACATCTTACATGACTGATATCTGCTGATACAAACATAACAACTAAGGCTTCAAGATCCAAACTGGCTGTTATTTCTTAGACTGAAATATGCAATTCTTCGCGTCAAAATATCAACATTGTTTCCTGCAGTGAAAAGCTGTCCGTTAGTCCCCTAAAAGTAAAAATAATCAGTTAAAAAAAAAGAAATTCATCGATGCTTTAACACGAAAGTTATTTTGAAAAACGCCAGTGAAAAATGTGTCTTGCACCTTTTCACTTGGTGGAACTAGTCTTAGCAGTGACTCGCGCCTTCCGCCTGCCCTTGAATAGTTGCCTCTACTGCTTCTACTCTGTAGATCACGTGGTCTCGGCCCAGGTGCATGACTTCGGATCCCTTCGACACTTCACTATCAGCACCTTGTCTTCATGTGTGCTCAGCACTTTTTCTTGATGTGTGCTCAGCACCTTGCCATGCTCTGTGATCAGCAACCTGCCCTGTCGCAGAGACCAGCACTGTTCGCACATGTCTTTATAAAACTCACCATAACCCCACCTTCCTGAGCCCGGGTTCGAACCCATGGCTCCAAACAGCAGCAATCACTGAAAGCTGAAAAAAAACAAAAAACATTTGAGTGTCTACACACGCCTATGCATGTGAAATATACACAGAGTAAAGGAAAATACAAATGTTCAAACTACATAAAAAAGTGACGCCCTTTATATGAAACGAATATAAGATATTTTAACTCACACACTTCCTTTTAACAATTACATAACATTATCACAAGTCCACAGTTCAAATTAAGTATTTCCAAGAAACCCATTCCCCAACCACACTTAACCTAATCAAGATAGAAAAAAAAACGACTTAGAATTTGATAATAGGACAATAGAGATAAAAGCGTGTGGTATTATCACAACAAACAGATACCAGGATTTATACTGAATTGGGAAGAAAAAAAAACAAACGTATGTAAACCAGTTGGGGTCACCTATTCACATAGGCGTAGCGAGGGAGTAGGTGGGGGTGCCAAATTTAAAGTTTGTCCCCGGTAGGATCACTACGCCTCTGCCTATTCATCCAAACATTTTACATATTGACTTGTAAAGTCTCGAGCCTGCATATTGGGCTCGAGACCCTACGACGTCCCTGAGTCCACTCAGCTCGGAAGAGTACTTGGCTCATGCTTGGGAAAATAGAAGCGGTTGAGCATAGTGCTGAGCGAAATAAAAATTAAGAAAAAAAAAAAACAAGTAATATATAAGACTGCTTTCTACCGCTGCTTACCCCATATAACATAATATTACAAACTGATAAGTCACCCCCCTCTGTCTAAGCGTGATATATGCTCATGGTCAGAAATATAACAATGATTAGTTTAAACAAATAATGATACGCTAGACAAATTGTATTTTAACAGACATGTACACCCAGCTTCGTGCTTTGTAATGAAGATTTAAAATACTAACCATTCCAAAATATATCATTAACTAAGCCGAGTGGCTGAACTATTATTAAAATATCCTTAGTAAATTTGCTTAAAATCAATTGTATTAATTACGCCTTTCGTTTCCTGATCAAAATATTCATTTAACATCTAATTGCTCAAAACAACGTAAAATTCTCAAAGTAATTAGTGTGTTTAACCCATTTAATTGGATGCCATTAAAATAAAATGAAACAATTTAAAGGATCGATTGCCAACAAGCTATGATTAGATAGTCGATTCCTTCACTCGTGTCTTCAAAGCTGATTTTAGGCTGTAAAAAGGAATCGATTTCTAATTTGTTGTTAATTTTGAGATAGTTATTTATCATCATAATTGTAGTTTTCCACTAAAATCACTATCGTTTCAAATATTATAGTCTTTAACTATATGTACATTAAAACGACTGTTAAGTTATCGTCAAATTAGTGTTTATCACTAATGACTTCTTCATAAAGTAGTTATAGGTCAGATGGGTTAATTAAAGTTAATATGTAGGCTTGTATAGGACTTGGCAAAAAAAATGACGTACGTATTTATAACTGTTTAGGATTAATGTGATGGTAAAAAAGTACAGCTATGTAATTTTGTTGTGAATGTTGATTGGTTTTAGACATAGAGGCATAAAGGTAATGCCTGAATTGCCCAGTTGACCAGATACAATGGTAATCAGAGAGTTAAAATGGGAACAAAATAAATCCAATTGTACTTTCACTATAACTTTGAGATGAACTAGGATTAACCCAGGCAAGTAAACATTAAACTTAAACTAGACAAATTAGACAATTACATTGCTGTAAAAAAGCTAAAGCTTCGATTACAACAGAAATGTTGCATCTAATAGGTGTAGGACGTACCAACACGAACCACTGGCGCACTCTGTATTAGCATATTAAAACATGGCGTATCTTCTTCTTCGTTCTTAATTTTAGTGTTGGAAGAGATACCCTTCAGCATAATTAAGTATACGTGAGAACTGTTTATGCGCCATTTAGACCGTTGACTCCAAATTTCAGCCTGCTTTTCTTTTTGGATTTGCTTCAATAGCCCTTGTCCAACAAGAACAAACTTGTGGTTTGATTTTTGAGTTGTCTCTCCTAGAGGAGTGGCTGTCCCCAGCTATCGAGCCTCATCTGCCCGGGGGTTCGAGACTTTTTTCCGACTCGACTATGCCGACCCCCACACGACGTATAATACACCAAACTATCACAAGCAACGTTTTGGAAAAAGGGTCATCATTAAATCAAGCAAAACAAAAACAAGTAATCCGTCAAAATATTTTTAAAAAATTGTAATTAATCTTTTTACTAAAACAAAAGGAACAATAAAATCAAATAACAAAGTAAAAAAAATGTAAAAAAAGAGAAAAAAACAAACAAACAATAATTACATGAAATGAAATAGAAGCCAAAAAATATTAATCCATTGTTGTCATGTGAAAAATCAAACTATCAGTTGATTTTATTGTAAAATAGCAGAATCGCGATCAGGGTTTATTTCAAACATTTTACCCCAGGGGGTGGGGGTCACAAAACTTTCGGGATTGGGTTTGGGGGGGGGGGGGGTAGGCGCGCTTAAAATATCCGGGGTCAGACTGACGCTGGTTGAAAGAAATATTTTCTATATAATATATGCATTTTTTCCCATTACATACGGGGAGGACTGTAGACGTGTTCAAGAGAGGGGGTACTTATGTCTGACCCCCCCCCTCGGGAGAGATGTCTGAAAGAAACTCTGATCGCGATCCCTGCGCGAAACACTAAACTCCAATAAATCTAGACACAGACTAGGCTATCCACTTAGGCCTGCAATGATTTGGTCCGGTGAAATACACAACATTTAAAACTTTCAACTTTTTTTTTGGGAAGATAAATAATAAAGTTAAATTTCAAAAACCACTTCAATATTATCTGTAAATAAATTCAATGTTGTAATAAATCTGTTCTCACAAAAAATTAGTTTATTTAAACCAGATAAAAATCATTTTTGCCACAAAGTTCAAATTACCTTCTTGTAAAGCTTCACTGTTAACTTAAATATTTTTTGATCAAAATTGACTTTTGCATTAGACTGGTTTGGAAATGACGGCTTGAAAACGTAGGTAATTTATTTAGAAATGTAATTTATTGTACTACGAATCTATGGAAACTCATACCGTAGAAAGAAAGAGAAAGTAAAGTAAGTCGTATCGAATAGAATTGTTTCCCTTGGGGCTATTGGAAAAGATTGCTATGAGTCGCTTTTGTTCTTTGCTTGCGAAACCGATGTGGGCTGGGGTGGGGGTGGAGGGGTGGGGTGGGGGGAGGGGTCGGGCATAGGACATAATTGTAAAAAAAAATTACAATTAAAGAAAACTACCTAGGCAATTTAACGATGGAAATAGATGATTTAATTTTAGATAACATAAAATGCGAACAATGCAAGAAGAAATAAAAAAAAAGTCTTGCGGTTCAATGTAAATTAAATTAATTTAGCTTCTTCTTTCTAACTGGCTACTTTATATAATTGAAATCCCATCTCGAAAACGTTGGTAATTTATTTAAAAAATGTAATAGGAATGGTTTGAAACAAAGAGAGAAGAGAGAAGTAAAAAGTCAGTCTAGGTCTGTAGTCTGACAACGGAGCAGGGGGAGGAGAGTTGATCTGATTCTATGACACCTACGGATGATAGGGTGATGTGGGCAGTACGGTGACCAGCTGCCCTTACCCCTCCCTACTTTGACTCTCCCAGGTCATGGAGGTCCTGCAGACTAGAACCGGAAACGAATCTTTGATCAGCTGTCCGCTCTACCGCAGAACCACCGGTACTTTAATGTTGTATGTTGATACTGGTTCGTTAAACAACACCAAATGTGAAGGTGTGGTCGAATGGTAGGGCTTACGATTGCTAACCCGAAAGTCTTGGGTCCGGATCGCGGGCTAGAGTCAGCTAGACGTCTCTGGGTCCACTCAGCTCTGATAGGTACCTGACACGTTAAAGAAACGAAGGCGGCTTAGCACATTACCCTTCCTGAATGCCGAGATGAACTCTACTTCATCTACCCCATGTATCTTGGACACGAACTGGAAAAGATGTCGATGATGAAAAGAGCAGAACGTATGTTAAAATCCACATTTTGCACTTCCTGACATATTTTTTCTTTATCCAACTTTAAAAAAGAACCGGTTCATAGGTTACACGGTGTCTACTCCTGTCTTTCAGAGTGGCTACCCCTGACCTGCAGAGTCCCGACCCCAGAGTTGCGTGGTATGACCCCTAAGCGGCATTTGTCCGATCCCTGAGCCACAGGTATCTGATCCCCGACCCTTATATTATCGATCCCAAAACTGCAAGGTGTGACCCCCAAGCCTAAGGTGCTTGCTCCTAAACTGCAGGGTTTGACCCCTTAGCAACAGGTAAATGACCACTAAAGCACAGATAACCCTACCATGCCTATCGATTTTCCACCGATGAGCTAATGTTGCTATTTAGAACTCCGCTGTTGAAAACATTTTATAGAACACCAAGGGCGGCTATCACAGAAGTAGAGTAAATCAAACGCTTCAAATATCTGATAAGTATCTTCGTTCATTTCCGTTAGGGTGGCCTTGTTTGAAGAATAAGAGTTCACGATTTTAATTAAGATAGTCTAAATAGATTGGATCTTGAAATTATCCATTAAATCCTTCAACTTAAACTTAAAAAAAAAAACCAACAAAAGCGCTTCAGTTTTTGTTATGTTTGATATGCGTAGTGCAGTTGTGATGAAGGCTGATTAGCTGCTTGTGGGTTAGCAGTGGCTTTCATTAAGTGCAGGAGTACTCAGGTTTGAAAGAGTTAATGTAATGTTGAGTTTGGGTGTATCAGTAGAAGTAGAATTTTGATACCTCTGGTAGGTCTACCTTTAGTGTATTTAGTGCTAGCAAGTAAGAAGCAATATATTATATATTAAGTGCTTTATGTGATGTTTAGAGCAACTTCAAATGATTTGAGTGCTACATGAGTGAAGTGTTAAGTATTGCTCGTTGCATTGTCTGCAGTAAATTTCGACATGGTTGTATTTGTGGTGATATTTATGATAAATATAATGTGTATAAATAAATTTAAAAGTATATGTGTGTATGTATATATAAATTAACAACATAAATAAATAAATAGATAGCCTAAATAAAATAAATAAATAAATAATAAAAAAAAATAAAAAACATAAAATTAAAATAAATAAATAATAAATAAACATATACATAATAAATAAATAAATAAATATATAAATAAAAAATAAAATAAAATAAACAAATTAAAAAATACATAAATACATAATTTATATAAATAAATACATGTTTATGTTAAATGTTAATGTCACGCAACTTTATTCTCATCTTAAGATAAATAAATTTCTATAATCCACAAAGCCTACGATTATGTTGCACTCGGCGCTATACACCAGAGACTAGAAACCAGAGCGCTAGTATTGTCCTTGGGCTACCAACATCTCAAACATTGAATATGACGGAACATCCCTTCGGATAGAAAAAAATCGATTTTATTTGAAAGAAAATTAATAACTTGTATCGATTTTTTATGGGACATGCAGCTAATTAAACATGTCTTTCAAACAGGTAATGTCTAAAAATGTGATTTGCCTGACAGGATTTGTGAGTCTAATATGCCGGTCTAAATAATATTCCAGTCAACATTGGTGGCTGCGGCTAGGAAGACATGGCGTCCATGAATGTGTGGAGTGTTTCAGCAGACTTAATGGATAATTTTGCCGGAAACACGTCACAGCACATGTTGGTAAACAGCACGGAGCCTTCCGGCGTCACCGCCCGAGATGACGTCACCACCCAGCATGACGTCACCAGCCGGGACCGGTTGATCCCCGACGGGCTGATGCTCTACGTCACCCTGTACCTCAGCATCGTCATACCCATCGTCATTTCCGCTTTCGGGACCGTCACCAACGTCATCAACCTCGTCATCTTCTCCAAGATGGGCGTCAAGGACAGCATGACGGTGGGGCTGTGGGCGTTGTCCCTCTCCGACCTGCTGGTCACGGTTCAAACCCTGGGGTCGTCCGTCTGTTACCTGGCCAACATCACGACCCCCAGCAAGTTCATGAACCCCATCCTCATCCAATACGTCTCCTTATGCTGGTCGCAAGACCTTATGTACCTCGTCTCCAACTGGATCACGACCTTCATCTCCCTCGAGAGATGCTACTGCGTCATCAACCCTTTCAAGGTCAGGGCCACCTTCACCCGCAACCGCAGCATCGCGGCGGTGGTTTTTATTTACGCGTACCACATCGGGAGTTACCTCCCTATATTCGCGACGCACAAGTTAGACTGGGCTTCGGAGGACGCGTCCAATTTTTCAAACTCCTCCACCGTCATGGTAGTGAGTTACGGCGCCAACAGAGCCACCATCCACCACGCTGTGGACATACTGAACGGTGCTGTGTTGCCCGTCATTCAGCAGGCGCTGGTTATCGGAAGCGCGGTTTGCCTGAGCTACGGGCTCAAGTCTAGCTCCAAGGTGAGGAAACACAAGCAAGGCGATGACGTCAAGAGGCGGTCAATGCTGTCGCAGAAGGAGAGTCGTCTGGTGACCGTGGTCGTGTTTCTGGCCATTATCTTGACCGTCTGCAACACACCGAGGTGGGTGATGGTAGTGTGTGTTTGTTTATCTGTAGTTTGTTTTAGTTTGTTCTTCTGTAGTTTGTTCTATTTTAGATTGTTCTACTGTAGTTTGTTCTACTATTGTTTGTTTTACTGTAGTTTATTCTATTGTAATTTGTTCTAAAATAGTTTTTTTTTCTACTGTAGTTTGTTCTAAAATACTGTGTTTTGCTGTAGTTTGTTCTACTGTATTTTGTTTTATTGAAGTTAATTCTATTGTTATTTGTTCTAATGTAGTTTGTTCTACTGCAGTTTCTTCTGCTGCAGTTTGTTCTGAAATATTTTGTTCTACTGTAGTTTGTTCTACTGTATTTTGTTATATTGAAGTTAATTCTATTGTTATTTGTTCTAATGTAGTTTGTTCTATTGTAGTTTATTCTGCTGCAGTTTGTTCTGAAATATTTTGTTCTACTGTAGTTTGTTCTACTGTATTTTGTTATATTGAAGTTAATTCTCTTGTTATTTGTTCTATTGTAGTTTATTCTGCTGCAGTTTCTTCTGTAATATTTTGCTCTACTGTAGTTTGTTATATTGTAGTTTATTCTGCCGCAGTTTGTTCTACTGTAGTTTGTTCTATTGTAGTTTGTTTTAAAATATTTCGTTGTTTATTCTTCATTCTATCTATGTCTCATGTCCACCTTAACCCATGCCAACTTACACCCCACGCCCACATAGACCCCAAACCGAACTACACCCCACGCCCCTTATTCTAGATTTGGCACTGTGTATGATCACCTACTCCTACACCCACACCCACTCACACCCCCACATCCACATCCACATCCACACCGACACCGACACCGACACCCGCACCGACACCGACACCGACACCTACACCTACACCTACACCTACACCTACACCTACACCTACACCTACACCTACACCTACACCTACCCCTACACCTACACCTACACCTACACCTACACCTACACCTACACCTACACCTACACCTACACCTACACCTACACCTACACCTACACCTACACCTACACCTACACCTACACCTACACCTACACCTACACCTACACCTACACCTACACCTACACCTACACCTACACCTACACCTACACCTACACCTACACCTACACCTACACCTACACCTACACCTACACCTACACCTACACCTACACCTACACCTACACCTACACCTACACCTACACCTACACCTACACCTACACCTACACCTACACCTACACCTACGCCTACGCCTACGCCTACGCCTACGCCTACGCCTACGCCTACGCCTACGCCTACGCCTACGCCTACGCCTACACCCACGCCTACGCCTACGCCTACGCCAACGCCTACGCCGACACCTACTCCTACGCCTACGCCTACGCCTACGCCTGCACCTGCACCTACACCTACACCCACACCCACACCCACACCCACACCCACACCTACACCTACATCTACCCCACACGCCCATCCACATCCCCTTATCTACACTTCTTATTCCAGATTTGTCGCCGTGTACGCCACACTTCTCATCCCAGAAATGTACATCGGACGCCTGTACGAGAATGTGTACGTATTCCTCTGGGCACTAACCGCCCTCTTCGCCAGCCTCAACGCCTCCGTTAACATCTGCGTGTATCTCCTTGTCAACCTCAGCTTCCGGTCCAGGTTTAAACAACTCATGTGCCCAACTTCGTCCACCAAAACGATGTCTAGAGACTCAGACTCGCCTGGGATATCAGCCATCTATAAATAAAACAACAATAATAGACTCGCATGAGATATCAGCCATCTACAAATAAAACAACATTCGCCTGGGATATTAGCCATCTACAAATAAAGCAACAATTGCTTGGGATATTAGCGCCACCTACAAATAAATCAACATTTGCATGGGATATTAGCGCCATCTACAAATAAAGCAACATTCGCCTTGGATATTAGCGCCATCTACAAATAAAGCAACATTCGCCTTGGATATTAGCGCCATCTACAAATAAAACAACACTCTCCTAGGATATTAGCCATCTACAAATAAAGCAACATTCGCCTTGGATATTAGCGCCATCTACAAATAAAGCAACATTGGCTTGGGATTTCAGCCATCTACAAATAAAGCAACAACAATCTCACGAAGTAATTTCTTAAAACAAATACCTGTGATAGTTCTATTTATAGTATTTCTATTTGTTCTTTTGTTTATCGAAGGTTGTGAACATTGGCCTAAAAGATTTGTGTCAAAGAAAAATAAAAAGACATCGGTTTGGTTCTAGCAGACCGGTTAAACCAAACCAAAGTAAAGTAGTTTCACTGTGTGTGTGTGTGTGTGTGTGTGTGTGTGTGCGTGTGTGTGTGCGTGTGTGTGCGTGTGTGCGTGTGTGTGTGTGTGTGTGTGTGTGTGTGCGTGTGTGTGTGCGCGTGTGTGTGTGTGCGTGTGTGTGTGTGTAAACGTTGAGTGGGCTAATTGACAGAACAAACGAGTTTGTGGCCGACCCCTACCCCGTAGGATGGTAGAAATATACGATCCAGATATGTATTAGTGTATGTGATATGTAGGGGGGTCATGTAATTGGCTGCGGATGTAGTGTAGGTCGTCGTAACTGATTATGTATGTAGTAGTGTATGTGGTCATGTATATCTGTATGTGGGCGTGTATGTGTTTCTGTATGTGGGCATGTGTGTATGTGGTCGTGTATGTGGGCATGTATGTGGGCATGTATGTGCTCGAGTGTGCAATTGGGTATGTGGTCATGTATGTCTGTATGTGGTCATGTATGTGGTCGTGTGTGTGGATTATGTGTTCGTTGTTTTTTGTATGCGATCGAATACATGTTGTATGAGGTCGAGTATGTGACGTATGTGGATGTGTATGTGTTTGTGTAAGTCGTGCATGTGGTCACGTACGTTGTGTATGTGTTCGTGTATATGATAAAAACATGGCCGTGTATGTGTTCGTGTATGGGGTGTATGTGATCGTGGATGTGGTTACATACGAGGTCATGTATACGTTCCTATATGTCTTCGTGTATATAGTGTATGCGGTCTAATAAGATATCTTGTTGGTTGCGTATATGTTTGTGTATGCTGCGTATGTGGTTTTATAGAGGTGTAATATATATGGTCGTTTTTGTGTGGTATAGGTTTGCGCATATTGTTTATGAGATCGTGAAAAAAAAACAACTTCGAAATATTGCTGACTCGTCATAACCAGCATAATTTTTAAACAAACACAGCACTATTTCCTTGTTTAATCTCGACAAATGATGAGATGAACCATTTGGGTCACTAAGAACTAAGGTCTAGTTTATAAGAGCATGCTGTCTGTATGGACACATAGGCGTAGCGAGGGAGGGGCGAGGGGGGGGGGGGGTGCTGACCGCACCGGGTGAAACCATTTAAGGGGGTGACACCCTGTCAAATTTTTTTGCAAAAGGTACAGAAGAAAAATGCTTTTTTCCTAGTTCCCTTTATGATTAGTTAAAGTTAAATAGTCTTTTAAGTTCAAAGTGACAATTTTTACAAGAGGGTGGAGGTGACACCATGACGTAAACGTGCTAACTATAGAGAAAACAATGCTACATACAACTGTATTATTAATACACTATAGATAAACATCGTTACTATTACGTCAGCACTGATTAAAGCGTATAAACATACATGTACGCGTATGCGGCATATACTTAAATTATAGGCCTATAATGGCCGACACACACATACATGTATATATATATATATATATATATATATATATATATATATATATATATATATATATATATATATATATATATATATATATATACATATGTTACGGTCAAAGCCCGAAGTCGGCCAATGCGCGCATTGTCCATTGACCGGTCAAAGTCCGAAACTTTGCTTGGTTTCGTCTTTGGCAAAAATCTGAAATAGCGCTTGATTTCGGCCATGGTGGAACGGCCAAAGCCTGAATTAGAAGATCATGAGCAGATTTTGGGTTTTTTATACCGAAATGATCATGAAATTAAGTCTTTATTGATTATTCATTAAAGTAAATGACAGAAACATTCAAATTTTTTTATTGTACTATAGTCCCAATCAATCAATATTATCACTTGTTACAACAAGTTGAACTTTTATGGCATTTAGAATTACATAGTAACTTGTTATGCTTACACTTGCAGCGATTTGTTGTGCACCTGGTTGTGCAATTGCAGCGAGTGTAGCCTTGGTCGCCGGTCAATGATTGTGAAGATTCGATGGTTCGTAGTGATTTTTCCTCAGTGCCAACTGACGACAATAAGAGCAGTTTTTCGTGAAGAATTGAAAACTCACTTCTAGCATACAGTTGTTTTAGAATACCACGTTCCGTTCCTAATTTGTAGAAACCGCCCTTGAGGCTCATGACAAGTGAAATGACGCTACGGGGATCACCGCGACCTCTGTCAACATCTGGTATACGGATGCGTACATTGTCACCCACTTCAGCTTGTTTAAATTTTGTATTTGATGTTTTAAGCATCTTAGCGTCTTGAGTTTTCAAGCTAGCATGAGCTGTTGCCCTGTTGTGATACAATCTGCAGGTAATGTTCCCTCCGTACCCTTCGTCTGCTTCATTGGGTATTCCGCAAATAGCACGGGCATCGTTGCCACAGGATCCACAAGAATGTGCTGCACTACAAAATTTTTTTTTAATGCTGTCACATACAGTTGTAGCCAATATATGGAAACTAACATGGATTCAATTTGTTTCTTTTGACATGTCTGTCTCGTGGTCTGAAGGCCCTTTTGGTCCATGTCGCCTTGCGTATAGAATGATATACAAACAAGAGCTAAACAACATGTTACTCACAATGAAACAGCACCCAGAATAATGAAAACGCGATCACAGCTTAGTCTAGATAGAACATTGGCCAGGTCATCCCGGCCAGTGCGCGCATTGGCCGACAAATGTACAAAATACGCTGTAAAGTTTATGTGCTTCGGACTTTGGCCAGTACGTCAGGGCCAGTGCGTGCATTGGCCGGCCAGTGTACAAAATACCCTCTTAGTGCTATGTTCTTCGGGCTTTGGCCAAGAGAGCCGGCCAATGCGCACATTGGCCGGCCAATGCGGGCTTTGGCGGCACTTCGGGCTTTGACCGTAACATATATATATATATATATATATATATATATATATATATATATATATATATATATATATATATATATATATATATATAATTTCTTGGGGGGGGGGCGACGACACCACGGAGGGCCGCACCGGGCGACACCCGACCTAGCGACGCCACTGTCTGGTTCAGGACACCATTAGCATGTGTCAGATCAAGGTGACATCCTTCTGACATGCAGACGTCAAAGGCGTATCGATGGAAGACATATTGTGGCGGCGACAGTTGTCGAATCGACTATTAAAAAAATACTGGAAAAATAGTTAATTAAAAAAATCGTTAAATAATTACAGAGTAGCTTTTATTTTTAAACACGCATTTGTTTAAATTATAGAGGTCAGCGTGGTCAAGGATCAAGGTCACTACGCCACTGTTAGTACAGTATCCACTACGCTCCCGTAACTAGAGTATCCACCACACCCTTATTACTATAGTATCCACTACGCACGTGTTACTACAGTATCCATTACGCTCACGTTACTACAGTATCCATTACACCCCTGAGTATCCACTTCGCCCCTGTTACTACAGTATCCACTACGCCCCCGTTACTACAGTATCCACTACGCCCCTGTTACTTAAGTATTTGATAAGCTCCTGCTATCTCAAGGTCGCTAGTCAACAAAAAAACAAGTCTCTTATCCAGGCTAATTCTGCCAAGTTCAGAACACCAAGTGACCAAGAACGTTCTTTCACTTTTGCCTGCTAAGTCTAACCAGTGTCGAAGAAAACTCTACAACATTATACCTAACATCTCCCAAGGAACATAATGGTAAATTTTCTTTTTTATTTATTACTATAGTTACAAAAGTTTTAGGCTTCCAACGCCCATTCGGAGTCAGCGTACATACAGTGATTCAGTCAACGAACGGAATTGTCTTTCGTTTTTCTAGAAAATTAAGTGTATTCATGTCTAAATGTAACGAGTTTCCACTGAAATAATAGTGTACGAATAATTGTTCTTGCAGATTCTAGTTTCTGAAAAATGCATACACAACTTTAAGAATTCTTAATAAGAGTGTAGCTATTAGGGGCAATATAGTGAGTTTGTTAGACTTAATTGAGGGAAGCTAAACTTCAAAGAATTAGTGTAGTAATCTTAAAGTAAGTGGCGCCATCTAGTCAGGTAATTTGACCAGCTGAGGTATTTTACTTCATACAGTGTAGCCATTTAGAAGCTAGTGCGTGTTTTAAACCTTTCCCGGTATCACTACAACCAACTTGAATTTTGTATAACCTTCCGCCATTAGTCCGGGTATAGGGCTGGTAAATAGGTCACCAACCAGTTATATGGCTCATGCAGGTTTTATTGAGCCGTAGAACTGTTTGGTGACCTACTTACCAGCCCTATATCTAGCGCTTGTTTGCCTCTACATTAAACTTGTTTCCCTCTTGCTGTCACTAAAGTCTGGGCTGCTGAAAGTAGATAAACACAGCATTCCCCAACTTTTGCCACTCGTTTCCCTTTGTAAACCGGTTCTATAGGCAGCCAATACCATTACATCATGAAGGTTTCTTTCAGGCATATCTACTTAACAAGTCCAACCCCCCTTACGAAATTGAAAAATAAACATTTATGTAAAATATATACATTTTAACCAGTTTTCTACGGGAAAAATGTATGAAAGAAACTACTTGGAAATACAACTTTTATTACCACCACGCTGGAATTAAGATATTGTAACTGGTACACACACTAAAGTGATAGTCTAGTATAAAAATTTGATACAAACTGTTAACAATAAGCCACAGATTTAATCTTAGCCTAAACATTCAAAACGTTAGAAGAAAGTTAACAGTTTACTCTAGTCTGGTGAGGTGTTTCTAAAGAAGGTAAAACTTGACCACAAAAAAATTATTGAGGTATTTTCGCTTTATTTGCTTTTAATAATAAACTTTTCCGGTGTTGTATTTTTTCCAGTTTGATGTTTTGATACCAAACTACCTAATCTACAATAGACAAAAATGTTACTCTATCTGCAGGACAAGACGACTAAAGCTGCTGAAGACGCCTGGCGCCGGTGGTCCGGGAAATACACGCTCCACCCTGAGACTCTGGCCAGCACCCAGCGCATCATGGACCTGGGTCTACAGCCCTTCCACATGACCACCTTACAGAAAGCGAGGGACAACATCCCGATTTTGTGCCGTGATGGCGAAGACGTGGTCCCGTTTGACGGAACCGTGAGAAAATTAACGGTACCAAGTTCAGAGGTCAAGGCCGGGATTCCGATAATAGTCTACAAGCCAAGCGACTGTCCGGAAGATCCGGTTATTTTTATCTATAACCACGGTGGCGGGTTGGTCACGGTAAGCCCGCCTAGCTATGATTGCTGTATGAAGTCTCTTGCAAATAAAACAAAGGCTGTCATGGTAATGGCGGACTATCGGCTGTTGCCTTGTCCAGAAAATCCCTTGGCGCCGTTTGACGACTGCTTGACTGTAACGAAATGGGTCTTGGAAAACAAGGAAGTCGTAGGCGGGTCTAAAAATAGCAAGGTCGGTGTGGGCGGGGACAGTGCAGGCGGGCAGATCACGTGCAGTGTGTTAAATGACGTGCAGGGCGTGGCCTTCCAGGTGCTGGTGTACCCGGTCACTGACCTCACCTGCAACCTGCCCTCGTTTGACGAGTTCCGCGACATCCCGGCATTCAACACTCTCTCGATGGACGCCATGTTTGAAGTTTTCGTGCCTCACATCCCTGGGGCAGCCACCAACCCGAGGGTCAACCCGTCAGCCAGGAAAAACCTCCAGTCGTCTCCCCCTACGTTGGTCCTCACCGCCGACCTTGACCCCTTGAAAGACTGGGCCGCGGCCTTTGCCAAGAAACTGCGAGATGCCGGGGTCAAGGTCAAAGAGGTTAATATAGAGGGCGTCCCTCACGCGTTTTTCAGCATTGTAGCAGACTACCCGACGACTTCTGCCAAAGCACACGATGAAGTGGCTGAATTCATTCACTCTTTAGAATAATTCGATAACAAGACATTTTCTTAACAAATTGAAATATTGTTAAAATACTTCAGAAATACATTCCTTGTAGATATATAAATATTATAAATCTTGGTGTTTTTTAAAAGTGTATAGGGCCTGAAATTAGCCCAACTTTACTATTTTTTCTCACTCCTTTTAAAAAAAAAAATTTCCCCAAATATTTAATCAGTTATGGCGATACTAGCTAAACACATGTACACAATTACATCTTTAAAATAAACTTTAAAAAAAATAACACTGTATTGACGTATTATTGTATTTGTAAGTCCTGTCTACAAGTTTTGGTTGTTTTTAAGTAGGAGAAGTTTTATGCAGAGTTTTTTTTTCAGGCGCCTGCTCAAAGCACGTCCGCCTTTGAAAAAATTATTTGTAGTAAGGTACTGAAGAGAACATATTTGCATGTATTAGGGACTCTTTTGAACATATGGTTGCCACGTCTTAAAAAAACCCCATCATAATTTATTTTAATTGATCCTTCTTTTCCTAACTCTAGTCGGCTGCCTAGATTTTGTAAAAGAAAACATTCTAAAAATATTTTTTTTTAAATTTTCAAAATTTATTATCATGAAACACAGTTATATTTAATTGGTAAATGTATTGGTATTTCACCATTCCATGTTTTAATAAGTGAAATATTCGCCACCGCAATCGTTCAATTAGCCTTGTTTAGGTATAACCATTTCATCTGAGACACAAAAGGCTTGCCTATGCTTATATCGCTTAAAATACTTTTATAATGTCTATAACCTACACCAGGTCAATGTATATCACAACTAAACGAAAGACCTATAGTATTGCCCAAGTTCGCCATCTAGTAAATTTTGACTGAAAATGGTAAAAAAAATAACGAAACAAACTTGAGAAAGAATAATTTTGTAGCATCAAAGCAATTTTTATTTAACCAATTTTTTTACATCGTGTCATAAACTTTATTTTTAAAGCATAAATCTTAATAATTGTATAAAGAAAAACATTGACTTGTTCTAATAGGATTAAAAAAAAAATTCTGAGTTCAATTAAAAGTTTAAGACAAGAACTAATAGCATCAAAATTTGTTTCGAAGTTCAATTTTAAATTTAAGCGGTGTAAAGTGTCATCCTCGTCACACTCAGG
This sequence comes from Physella acuta, assembly GCF_028476545.2. NCBI lineage: Eukaryota > Metazoa > Mollusca > Gastropoda > Physidae > Physella > Physella acuta. Next base: position 159,281 of record NW_026732929.1, read on the forward strand.
ATATGGGGCTGGGGGTAGGGGTGGAGGGGTTGTGAAAGACGTTCGTATTATAAGACAATTTGTGACGAAGGATGTGAAGCGGGATCAAAATATTTTGTAATTATTTATTTTAGAGACGATCTTTAAAAACTGTTATTTTGCACTTACAATTTTGTTTTTAAATGTTAATAACTTTTAATCAGTTTTATATCTTGTTACGACTTTGTTGAAATTCTCTAGAATTTTTTATATATTATTTTTTTTACAAAATCAACATATTTAATAGATAGAAATTGTATTTTTTTAAAGCAATGTTGTATGATCAACAAGCTCAATAAATTCTAAGAAACTTGCCATACTTTGGAGATTGTGGATGTTGAGAAGAAAGAAGGGGGGTGTGTGATGAGAGCTCAAGCGAAACACTCAGCACAATTTTCGCATTTTCATTTCCACCGAATCGAGATTTTCGGTGGGGGACAATGGGTACCAATGGATCCCCGAATAGAGGACTCTCGACCCCCATACACCTGTCAGGTAGGCCCGATGACACTCCTGAAACCACCACCCCCCACTGTATTTTCTAGAACAGTCGTTACTGGTCGGTTTGTCTGATGTGTAGAATCTCATGCCGTCGTGATAAGAAAGCCCATCGCTGACGTTTCCTGAGAAGTCGCCAACATGGAGCTTGTAGAACTGTGCCTCGTTCTCGACTTCAAAGAGATCGTATTTTGCGTAGTAGTCTTTGCCTTTGAACTTAATGTCAACCCTAAGTTCCCAACGTCCAACCTACCGATTTAAATTGGTGATAATATTTTTTAAAAATATGCATTTGTATTCGTTCACGTAAGCGTATAAGTTTATGTATAGTTATAGTTAAATCCAGGTATGAGTATAGGTCAATGTATCAGTGCACGTATGTGTATTTGTATGTATGTGTGTGTATATCTGTGCTCCAGGATGCCATTAGACCCCGTCAATAACCCGGACTTCTCCCCCCGTCAAAACTCCCCCAGGTTTAGAACCCCCGCTCAAAAATGTTTAATAAACAACATCTAAGTTCTGCGAAGGTGAATGAAAATGAACAATATAAAATACGAGCCGACCCGCGGCGTATTATACGCCACTATTTAGTTGTTTTATTTTCTACTTTTCAGTAATTCATAATTTGTGAATTCGACGGTACCAACGCTGCCACTGAAAATATTTGCTTTAAAACACTATCAGAAGCGCGTTAAGCACAATACCCCCCCTCCTTTCCCCTCCCCCCTCCCCCCCCCCGTGAAAGTAAACTCCTCTTAGTTACCTCCCCTAAGTTTAAAATTGTTTCAAACTATATTATCTGCCCATAATAGCCGTCACTAAACCCGGCTCTACGATTGCAAACATTTAGCGTGAACCACAGCTCACCAGACCATGTAGGGTTGGGGGTGGTAGGGAGCGCGCTTACAGCTTGGTGTTTTCTATCGTCTCCAAGAAGAGAATTATGTATATAGATAGTATACATTTCTGTATCAAGTGGGAATGGCATCGCGAGGAAAGCATTAGACTGGAATCTTCAGGGGAAGTGGAGAGTGGGCCGCCAAGAAAATTTTCGCGGAGGACAGTAGAAGATGAAACAAGGGATGCCGGGCTTACGAGGGCGCATTAAAAAAAAACAGTTTTCGGAAAGTTGTGGTTGCACCTCTAAGCTCTTGAAGGACCACATAGGAATAAGCAGAAGCTATCATCATTACTAGCATGGTCAAATAAGCGCCATCCGTGTACATCAGACATCATCCTGTACTTTTTGGCGTAAGTGTATGCTAAATGATTAAAACAGGCTTGGATGTGTATGCCTTCATAATATTCTGAAACAACATTTATCGCGGATTTTTTTTCATAATCCAGCATTGCCGAAATAGGCCGGAAATTCAGCACTGGTTCTTTTAATTTTATAAAAAAGATGGTGATAGGTAAACAGCAACATTTGAGGTGTATTCAGTTTCTAATCTTTAGAATACATGATATTATCTGTTAATATTACTATATCCATCCACATCTGATAAACATTCTTTATCTCTAGTTGATAGGTTGTTATATAGATAATATCGCAAAGAAAACTGTGGACTGGAATCCCCAGGGAAGAAGGGAAGTGGGCCGCCTATGGAATCATAGAGAATAATGGTATAAGAAGAGGAAAAAGGCTGCTGTGCTCATATGGTCACAGATAAGGAGAGCTGCCCAAAACCAAGTCCGGTGGAGAGATGTGATTGCAGCCCATTGCTCCCTAGCGGCCACAAAGGATTGAATGATTGAATGAAATCCATTCACATCTCCTAAGTCCTAAACCTTCTATATGTCTAGTTGACCGGGGGGTAATGTCCGACTGTAGTTTTATGAGCAGTTTACAGGGGGAAGGGAGGCAATTGCTCTACGGGGGTAATGACATAGAAGATGTCCCAGGGGAGGGGGGTGATGGTAATGTTCTTCCTCCGTGCATGTGTATGAGTATATGTTTGTGTATGCGTTTTCCTATGTATTTGTATGTATTTGTATATCTATATGTGTTTATATATATATATATATATATATATATATATATATATATATATATATATATATATATATATATATATATATATATATATATATATAATGAATAAGAAAAAACGTAGATAGTGTAGATACAAACATGTTACAAACTATCGTACCATGGTCAATTGATGAACTTGTTCCAGCCCCATCCAGTAGTCGCCATAGTACGTACCAAATCCGTACTTATACTCGGCCCAACCTCTGGAAAACACTACGTCCCCTATAGACCGACGCTGAAAGAAACCTTATAGGGTTACATCTATAAAATGGCATAGAGCTTGTACCTAAATTTAGCTACAAATTGTTCCAAAAACACTTCAATTTTTACAAAAAAATTTAATACATTAATAATTGTATTTACACATTGAAATTACTGATAACTTTGGAAAAATGTTTTGAAATAGTGAAACAATTATATGAATTGATTCTAGCCTTTAAAGTTTTAAGTAACTGCGAATAAAGTAAATCACGTTTAAGAGGAAAAAAAAGGTTTGTGTCGCTAATACACCACAAATACACGACTGTTTTGAAAACATTAAAGCAACCCCGCTTGAAGTCTGATTTGATATTAATTAAGTTGAAAAAAAAAGATTAATTAGAGCTTTAAGAAGATTGCAAGTAATTGAGACTATACATGAAACATATTACGCTGGTTAGGCGACGAAAATTACCTAAAATTTTAAAATTACATTTTAATTAAAAAAATATTATCACTACTATTTGATTATTATTGCTTTATTTCCTATTTAGCTTTTAATTTAAAAATGTTATTCATTTATAGGTGCTGAGAATTTAAAAATTGGACAGTTAAATAAACAAATATATTACACAAATATTCACGCCTATATTTATCGCTATACTACATAACCTCGTTATCCGATGGAAAAAGGTCTCCTTGCTGCTTTAGACTGCCCTCATTCGCCCAACACTAAACATTCTTCTATGACAATTTATTGATTGCTTTAATTTTACCACAATCATAATCCACCCGCCACCATCTGTTTTAGTGTCACACAGAACATCTCTACCAATAGGAGAGCTCAAAACGATCCTTGCAAACAAATCGCTGTACATAGAGCTCTTGTCACAATTGATCTGGTGAAGACGATTTAAGAGAATTATTTTGAAAAAACAAAATCCGATTTGTAAAAGGTTTTTTCAAGCAGATTAAGACAATTATCTATAATATATAAGAGGGCTGGTAGTGTGTCAGGCCGTCATCGCTGTAGATTTTGGAACCATAAATGTGAACATCAGCACATACTGTTTTTTTACTATCATCGAGTAGTCTTATTATAATTAGTTGTGTAGGGTTTATTCATATAAAGACTTAACTTTTTGTATAGTTGGCAGATTTTTACTTTTTCGCTTATAATTAAGAAAATATTAAATACAAGCACATTGCTTAAACATATTAAACGGGTCTATGTCAATAATATTGTCTCTTAGATTCATAGAAAATTTTGATACATTTTAGTAACATTTTGGTAAAAAAAAAACAACTAATTAATCAAAATGTTTAATAATTATGCCAGGGGAGGTAATTTAAAAAGAAATTCCACTAACGCTTATAAAAGAAAATGTGAATGCAAATTCCGCAGACGTCAAAGAGAACATTATTGTTGGAATAATATACTTAGCTTGGATTTATAAAGTGCACTGTGGTAGGTGAAATAAGGATATTTTAAATACTGCCTTTTGTTTATTTAATGGATAATTTGGGGTATTAAAGTCGTTTACTAAGTTGAATCAGGTGGTTCCGCCGGCACCACAGCCGGGTGCGATTTGGCGATCCGGGCTAGACTGCGAGCACTAGGCGTTTATGTTTGCATTTAAGTTGTGTTTATGTTATGCGTGTTGCGTTTATGTATATTTGCGTTTGCACTTGTGTTTGCATTGTGTTTGTGTTTTCTTTTGTGTTTGTGTTTACCTTTTTTCTTCTTTTGCGTTTGTGTTTTCGTTTGTGTTTTTTTTGCGTTTGCGTTTGCGTTGGCATTAGTTGTGTTTGCATTTTTTTTATATTTGTGTTTTCTTTTGAATTATATATATATATATATATATACACACACATATAGTTTTTAAAAAAAAAACCGTTCCTTTCGAATCGGCAAATGTTGAAGAGTTCAACTTTTTCTGTGAGCATTGCTTTCCCTCGACGTGAGTCAAGTACCGTATTCAAATTTATGACTCTCGGGTTAGCAGATGTATGCTCTACCATTGAACCACTCTGGCGCAAGTGAGTCGTAATTTGTAGTAAGCGATTGGTACTGATAGCGGAGCGAATGAAGATTAATTATCAATTAAGTATTTATATTACCGTGTTAAAACAAGTAATATTCCCAATAGGTCCATATCCTGCGAATAAAAAAAATGGATGTTACCCTCTAGTTACCTCTAGTTATAAAAATCAGTAGGTTATTAGTACATAGTCAGTGTTTCTTCCAGACTTTTTTCTCCTGGGGGGGGGGGGGGGGGGGGGGGAGGGAGGGGCACTTGAAATTTTCGGGGGGGGGGGGGGGGGTAGACTTTCTTTGGGGGGAGGGGGGGGCGGTAGACTTTCTTTGGGGGGAGGGGGGGGGGGCGGACACTTAAAAAATATAAATTTAATTTCGTTCGGGGGGGGGGGGCGGTAAAATTTTTTCGGGCCTGGAAGAAACTCTGTACATAGTTTATTAAATATATTACATCAATACTTTTAACTTTTGGATATAGATTTCATAGTATTATTTTGATAAAAAGAATGACTATTTTCTATCAGATGGTTAAGTAGAACACTGCAAATTAAAATTATCATAAATTCATAAAAAATACGAAGCTCTGCACAGCATAGAAAAAAAAATGATATAGTAATTAAAATATTGAACTGACCGGAACAGAGAAAGAAGTTGACAGCCAACACTGTAGCCAATAGCCCAGCAGACATTTTCAGTGCTTGTGTTGATATCGTGTCAGTCGATCACAACACAAGTGAGCTGTATGTTTCAGTTGTTATATACTCTCGTTCTAAGCGTTGGAGTTAACTTCTCCCTGTGCGGTCTAATGCGTCACTGGCCCCTATTTTATGTTTTCATGTACATTTATATAAGACGAAAATCCAGGTAGCTGTGTCCTTTTATTATATTTTTAGCGCAATTTCCATACTAGACTATTGCGATTATTAACTCGTCATTTCTGGATGGATGGATGGATGTGCGCAGCTTTAAGTCGTATCTCCTCCTCAACGAAGCAATATCGAGGACTAGTTCCAAAAGAAAATATGTTAAGCAAGTTTCGAGGATGATTGTGGGCCAAAAAAATTCCCGGAATTCCTTTCTGGATTTCCCGGAAAAGCCAAAAAAACCTCGAAAAAATGCAGTTTTTGGCCCATATCTCGGCAACCAGACCACTTAGCGACTTGAAACATTTACCAATCTATTTCTTCCATAATTTAGAACAATATTGCCGATGAAAGTTTTCAAAAATATTTCGTTCGGTCACAAAAAATTAATTAAGGAAATTGCGCTTAAATTGTCACTAGACTTTTTATTAACTTGTTTTTATTAAAAGCTTTCTTTTTTACTTTCTCGTATACATAGTATAGAGGAAATATTGTAATCCTGCACACAAATTAATTACATTTTTGACATTTTTCGAAGTTTTACAATTTCCAACTTCATCGCATATAAAGGATGTAATGTAATTATGCAAACAATTGAAACTGAGATTTTGACAAATCTCTGCGTTTTACAACTCTCTGAGTCTGTGTCTGTTAATTATGTTGATGAAGTTTAATATATAAGTATTAAATCACATTTATTGTTCTGTATACAATTTTGACGGTTTTCCGGTAACCGGAAGGGGAATTACTCTACTTCTAGTTTCTCAAAAGCCAATGACTACAGTTCTGTTTAAGTTAAATTGAATTTTTTTTACATATACTTATTACATTGTATTAACAAGTTACTAACAACTTTTGAACCATTTACGGTAATCGGAAGTGGTATGTTAATGTATTTTCGTCGGAACATGCTAACTTGAGACCTGTTATGAAGACGAAATTTCATATATAAGATCTTACACATGGATAACTTCCAATTGTTAAGTGACCCCCGATAACCGTAAGTGGTACGTTACTCTATTTCTAGTATAAAAATATATCGATAATTTTAGTACCGTTTTCGTTAGGTAGACTAAATTTTATACATATGTAAAAGATCTTATTTTCTTGATACTTAGACAGTTCAAGTGGTCTACTGGTGATCGGAAGTAGCCAGTTTCGATTATTTAACAAATAAATAGATGTTTCATTATAAAGTAGGTCTACTAGTTTTTTAATAAATTTTTACATTTTTAAAAATAGAATAAAATCTCTTAGAAAAATAATTGCTCACCTAGTGAAAAGCAAACAATGTGTGTTTAATAGTGCGGAGCATTAGTACTTTATAAATTTATTTGCGTTTTTTTTTTGAGAAATCGGTTATTGCGTAAAGTGCTAATTCCGGTTACCGGAAGTTACTCAAAATTTAATAGAAAGCAGAATTAGATCATTTACTTATATGTGAAATTTCATATATCAGAAACAGTACTCAAGTTATAGGCTTTTGAAAAACCAAAAGTAGAATAAATTCCTCTTCTAGTAACCGGAAATCGATGAAAAGTTGATACAGAACTACAAATTAGATATAATACTTATATGTGGAATTTCATCAATCTAGCTATAACGCAAAATTTAGTTTTTCCGACTCGTTGACGCGTACTGAGGTGTAAAACGGTTAAAACTGTCAAAATTTCTTGTGATTTTTTATGCACGATAACAAGACTTCCACTATCCTATGTAGGCCTATGCGAGAAAGTAAAAATTAAATATTAAAAAACAATTAAAAAAAAGTTTATAATGCACGATTGCACTGGAACTCTCAATACATAATAAAGTGTTTATACAATTTTAATACTACCACTTTTTCGGAAGATTGTGAAATAGACCTGTCGTTTTTTTTATCGTTGTTGAAAACTTGGTCAATTCTGGTCTAGTTCAGTTTTGCCTCAAGTTTCGAAAACAACTTTTTTTGTTCTTATACAAATACCCAACAATCCACCATTCCGCCTGATACCACTTCCCATGAAGCATGTAAACCCTCTAAACCTTTGAATGACCACGTGATTCCCGCCAGCGTCTGTATGCGGGCGTCCATCTAAGCCTTACTCTACCATATCTGCTGTGCTGGTACATTCCATCAACGTCACCCTAATCCCAAAATCCGCATACACATATGTGTGAGCAACAAACAATCAAATCTAACTCCACATAATATTATGTTGTTTAATCCTCTCATGCACTGGATTAATAGAAAAATTATACGGGTTAAAATTGCTCTAGCAGATGGAATTCTTCTTCTTCTTCTTATGCGGAAACCGGCTCAGAAGGGGGACTTCCATTAGCCAGGCAGGCCTCAATGTAGTAAGCCCCGGCCCCCGTTAAAGGGCCAGGGCTCCCCACACATTGGTCGCTAAAACCGCGGTTTTCTCACCAGGCTTTTCTTCCCCTCCCACCAGACGCAGGACGTCGTCCCACCGCCTGGTACCCGGCTTGATCGTGGGGGGCATCTCGTCAGATCGAAAAACCTCTAGCGGCTGTTATCTGCCCCCGGCCGTCCCGCATCCACTTAACGTGGGTTTGGTCGGACCAGCGACATTATTCCGAAACCTCGTCAGGCCGCCGCTTCAAGTCAAAAGCGATATCTGACTCTTTTTGTTTCCGACTGTCTTGCACCTCTCCTCCCCCACGCTGTTCTGTGGGGGACTTGGGAGACCGACGTGTCAGGCTCTTCGGAAAAAGCTGGAACCTGGACGCACACAACAGTTCCACCGACCAGAGCGAAAATCCTCTAGCTGCTGTTCACTCCACCAGCCATCCCGCTTCCTCTGTGGGACGGCCCCCCAGCCACCCCCCGAGGATTTGGTCCGACTGGCAGAGTTCGTCCGAAGCCGTGTGAGGGCCGCAGCTTTAAGTTAAACCGTCTGGTTAGGATCGCGAACAGACCCTTTTTAATTCCTAGCAGTCATGCATCTCTCCACCACCTCGCTATTTTGGACGATAACGGAGATTCACCTGTCCAATGCGGGCAGATCTCCTGGTCCCAATATGGGGGTTTTGGGAGTCCGACATACCAGGCTCTTCGGACCGGCATCCAAGCATCAACCAGGGGACGCTGGCTGACACGGATGCACAGACTAAAACCCCTAGCTGCCGTTCGCTACCCGGGTAGGGCACCCGTCCGTGGCCACGAGGAGGCCGCAGCATTAGGTCAACATGTCTGCCATGGGGACGTCGGCCCCTTTCGTTCCCAGTTCCTGTTCACCCACACACTCCCAAAGCCCAAAAGCCTGGCTGCAGGGATCCGAGGACACCGGGCGGCACGGACCGCAGATGGAATTAAAAGATTTCCCTCAGGATAATCGTGCACGAAATACAATGTATACCATGGTGTAATCTGGTACAAAGTTTTATTTTATGTATACTTTATGTAAGTCATAAAAAATGTTAAATCTTTCTGTGGCGTATTGGACAGACTGTCATAGAGATAGAGATACAGGCCTACACACGTGTTAGTGCTATACCACGTACAACTATTGCTATACCACGTACACCTATTGATATACCTTGTACAACCATTGCTATAGCTTGTACAACTATTGATATACCATGTACAACCATTGCACTATGCCCGGGTGCCTTATTTTCCCCTACGTGAGTTGAGTATCCATCATAGTTGGGTGGACTCAATAAAATTGTTGTTACATTACCAATCTAATTAAAGTAGTCTCTTATTTTCTGTTATTGACTTTCTAATCCTCCTTATTTATGTGTACGTTTACATACACGTGCATGATTTCGTATTAGCGTATGTGTATAAATAAATATAGATCTATAGACATAAATGAATGTTTGAAGGATATATATATATATATATATATATATATATATATATATATATATATATATATATATATATATATAATGAAAGATACTATTGTTTAAGCCAATGTATCAGTCAACTATCAAAATTTAAGTCTAACAACCAAGCATGCGAACTTTTGAAACATTTTGCATTGTTTTTGGTGTACACGGACTCACTAATGAATGTTTCATAGATGTCCAATAGAAATGAACTGATCAAAACATACGCTTTGTGTATAAAAAGTACGAAGCCTACTTATTAAGCTACCCGTATTGTAGTAGCTTGTGAAATCAATCGGAAAATTAAGGCTAACGCTGAAGTATTTTGATTTTTTAATTTAAAACAATACAAAAAGTAAACAGAACACATGAATTTATGTTTTGCCAAAATAGTTTTTACAAGTACAAGCGCTTTTATTTAACTTGGTTTCTCTGTCTTCATTTTGTCTATCGTCCTGCATTGAAACTGTCGAACAAATTTTCGATCACCTCTTACAGACCGATTTCTCTGAAATTTGGCACGTAGGTCAAGCAGAGGCATAGCGATGGGGGGGGGGGGGGGGGGCAGGGGGGGACATATGTCCCCGGGCGCCGACCTTAGGGGGCGCCAAAATGGGTTAAAAACAAATTAAAATGTCATTTTAGCTGCATTTTAGAAGTTTGAGGGGGGGGGTGCAAATCGAAAGTATGAGGGGGGGGGGGGGGGACAAATCAAAAGTTTGAGGGGGGGGGGGGGGAGGGGGGGGGGTGCAAATTTAAATTTGCTCCCGAGGGGGGCGCCAAATTGAAAGTTTGTCCCCGGGCTCCGGGAAGGGTCGCTGCACCTCTGAGGTCAAGACCCAATCACATAAAAGCTTGTTATTAAAACTTTTTTTTTAATGAGATGATTCAGGCAATAGATTAATATCAAACCTTACTTGCTAGCCCGATGCTGTCCTTTGATCTGACACTGTTAGTTAGAGCTGTGATTACGTACTTATATCGGAGTATTATTTCTACAGATTCGAGATTCCTACGGACTCCTCACGACGCCACGGTCGTCCTCCACACCCGGGTTAGATAGAAATGGTGACAGTCACCAAACAACGAGCATCTACTGTAGCTTTTTGTGCAGCTGTTGCTGATAGGTCTATCAGAGGTGTAGAATTTCATGTTGGTGTTATATGACAAGTCAACCTCTACGTTTCCGATTTCGTATTGAATGAAATGAAGACCGCATTGCTTTCCCTCCCCATCCACATTAAAACCTCTATAGGTGATGAGGTCAAATTTTGTTGTCGAACCTCATATCTAATCGAAGAAACCATTTTCCACACTGTAAAGTGTGTTAAGATAAAGTTACTATTAAATAATTTTAGGAGCGAAAATAGAGATCAGGTGAGTGATGTGATACATACATATATATGCTAGTGATATGATACATACATATATATGCTACAGATATTACGTACGGAGGTTAAACGAGACACTTCCTCCAGCACTAGCAAAAAAAAAAAAAAAAAAAGAAAAATCAAATGAACCAAAGCCGTTCTTGTAATCTGCCTAAGGTCTTGTGAAATTTTCGCCTTTATAACGGCGCTACAAGAAAAACACATGGGTTAGTGTGTGAGAAATGGCTTTTTGGTTAGTAATTTTAGAAACTGAAACTTCGCATTTTTAAAAAAAATTCTTTTTTATTTATAAATTGTCAAAGAAATTGACAATGTTGCTCGAGCTCAGTAAATATTTTAGAATGAAATCGTTTTGAAAAACAACAACTGTCATGGTCATGTCGAGGGGGGGGGGGGGGGGGGGGGGGGGGGGGCAAGCATTGTCAAAACAAAGACGTGAAAAGCTTATGGATGAGACATGATAAAAAAATGCTCACATTTGTACCGAAAAGAGAACCAGGATTTTACTACTCACGCAGTGTAAAGAAAAGTATGGAACACTCATCATTCGGGGAGAGATGAGGTTAAAAGTTACAAATATGTCTATATGTTAAACTTGACCCTTTCAATACTAATAAAACTGAGCAAGATGCAACGCATCTTTTCATTTTTTAAGGTACTCTGTTCAACGTTGCTACTTCTTGCCCCATGCTGGGTTAGGTTGATACAAGGCATGGGGCAAAATGTTACTAATCTACTACAATGCAATTTAGTGGTGACCCGTCAAAAGAGCGCACGACAAAAGAGCGCCGACATAAGAGCGCAGACAAAAGAGCGCCGACATAAGAGCGCCGATATAAGAGCGCAGACATAAGAGCGCAGACATAAGAGCGCAGCCAATTAAAAAAAAACGCTAAACGAATATGACATGGTTAACACTTGTTTTAATTAAACAATCGGCGGTACGATAAAACGACGTGTTTATTTATATATTATGTTTAATATGTTATGAATGCAGTTTGAAAATATTTCTAACCCAAGTAACACGGAGAAGATCGAATCACAGAAATGGAAGGTTATAATATTGGTCGAAGGCTATAGATGTCGAATGACAGTGAAGATGCTGCTTGCCTTAAGTTTTGTTCCTGTAAATGATGTCTGTACTGCATTCGAGCATTTGGTAGAAGCTAGTCCTGCAGAAATTATGCCAATGTTAGATTATTGGGAGGCAAAGGAGAAACCGTCGAGGAACTGGAACGTAATCTAACAGGAGATAATCAACCAGAAGCTTCAAAGAACAAATATGTTCAGCTGAACCGAAGATTGCAGACGATTGATTCAACCTATGCTAATGATTCAATGGTGGACTACCTACGAGGTATAGCCCACAACTTAGCAATATAAATGCAACTATAAAGAAACGTTTTATTAATTTGAACTTATTTTCATTTTGTTACATTTCATTTCAGTTTATATTCTCACTTTAGGCCTAACATTTAAAATCTTTGTATGTGTTATTAGATTGCTTTTTGAATAATTGGACTTCACGGTGATTATATCAGTATTTTAGTTAAAGAAACTGAACAATTAGTTTTTTAATGAAACAATAAAGAGTTAACATCAAACGATGCCTTCTGATCTGAGTTAATTACCTTGTTCCTATTTATTATGGTTTTTCGATCTTTAGTTTGCGCTCTAATGTCGGCGCTCTTTTGTCGGGAAATTAGTGCGCTCTTATGTCGGCGCTCTTATGTCGGCGCTCTTTTGTCTGCGCTCTTATGTCGGCGCTCTTTTGTCGTGCGCTCTTTTGACGGGGTGCCCAATTTAGTCACCAAACTGTAATAAAACTGAAATTAATTAGTAGTGACGCCTTGGTTTATAACACCAACATCTAATGGCATCTTTAGCTTGTTAGAATTACCTGGAGTTGTGGTACAAACAGTAGCGTCACAAGTAGGGGTACAAACTGTTCCTTGATACACAAAATTGAAACAGTATATCCAATTTTATGGAGAGGATAAAACGATATGCATTTTGATTAGTAATTAGTTAGATATAGAAATACATTTCTAAGCAACACACCATAAGTTATCACACCGGGTGAGACCCGGTTGGTGAAGAACAAAATGTGCGAATCTAATTATAGCTGCTCGGGTAGATGAGGCTTGTTAGCTGGGAACAGCCACTGTTCTAGGAGAGACAACTCCAAAAACAAACAACTGCTGCCATGTTGTATTTTGTTCTTGGTTGGACAAAGGCTATGGAAGCAAATCCAAAAAGAAAAGCAGGCTGAAATCGGAGTCAATGACCTCAATGGCGCATAACAAGTTGACACGTATACTTAATTGTGCTGGAGGGGATCCCTTCCAACACTAAAATTAAGAACGAAGAAGAATTATGGCTGTAGAACACTTCTGTCAACTTGCCCCTGTGACTTTTAATACTTTGAGTTCCACCGTCCCATATTCTCTTAGGTGCAAAAATTAGCATTTTCAAAATTCTAGGCTATATTTAAAATTATTTGATCAAACAACATTTTAAGAATAATTTACTGTAGGTTATACAGGGCCCCATTCCCATCAAATTAGAGTTTAAATTTCAAAAGTAACAAAAAAAAAAAAAAAAAAACCATCATCCTTTTTAACTCCAGTTAATTTAGTTAAAAAATAATAACAGTGCAAAGGGGAACCACAAAGGAATAACAAAAACCAGAATAAGTTAAGAAGAGTGCCAAGGGGAAATACTGAGATGTGGTTGCTAGGCCTACTTACATACCAGAGCCTGTTTTAGTCATGGACAGTTGTATGTTGCTTTTTTTGGACTATCTATGACAAGATGTGTTTTGACAAATAAATATAGTTTTTAACCATAAGAAGAAATTTACTTTGTAGTTATTGATTGATAAAATGATTATTTAGGATTAAACATTTATGTGTTTCTATTTCATGTTAGTCTTTAGATATTTATTGATACTAAAACACAAAATGTGAAAAATTAATTTAAAAAGTGTAGAATGTTGGTATTTTTAACATGTACTGTAGCAGGAAAAAACAAAATTAAGGAAAGTTAATTATTATTTTACAATGATCTGTGATTTAGTAAATGTGTAGACAAAGTATAATGGGTATTTATTAATGTAATATTATTAAATGAAATAAAAATGATTGTTAAGTTAATAGTGTAAAATGCTTATATAAATCTTGATAATATTAATACAATGCCTCCCAAAAATGTTTTTATTTTTAATTTAAGCATACATTTATTCATTTAATTAAATTTTTAAATTGGGTTATTAAAATATTTAATTGTAAAGATGATAACCCATCTGTCAATGTTTAAATGAATTATTATTAATTATAATTAATTAATATTAATAATTAATAATAATAATTATTATTATTAATGATTTTTTTTAATTTCAAAAGTATTATTTTAATTTTACAATACATTTTGTTTTTTGAAATATAAAATTTGAGCACTCAACCACTTGATAAAATGATATTTATTATATTTTGTGACAAACATTTTTAAAATTATTTTAATTTATATTTATCAAAGTTAATGAACAATTACAAGATTGGCATGATGGACATTGCTAATTATATAAGCTAAATTAATTAACATATACAATATTTTAAAAGTTTTCCCAACTTCACTCATTACAATGTGATATATAAAACTTTAGATGATTCACATTTTGCTTCAAATGTTGTCTCTTTGAATAACTTGATGGGAATATCCTTAAATGTTTATAATCTAAAATACTGTTTATGACTGCTGGTAGAACGTTATCCCTCTTGATCTTAACTTGATATTTTTGAATAAGAATACTAATTTTATTTCAATGCTTCTTTCCCCAGGTAAACCAGCAGAATGTTCAGCTTCATTAAATTCTTTAAAATCTTTTAAGAGAAATATTGTCTTTTACTGGTAATGTTTCTGTTTTATTTGAATCTTTCTTCTTCTTCTTCGTTCTTAATTATTTTATTTGAATGATAGTAGCTACAACATAGTTGTTTTTATGCCACACAATTCTAGCCTGGCTTTAAACAATTCCAGATCTCCATTAGAAGTCTTAGTTGTCACATCATGGGTATTTTCTGTTTTGGGAACATGTCCCCTTCTGCTTTATATGTCTCTGGGGAGTTCTTAACCCTCCTGACACACGGCACATCTGTTTTGCTGATGTTTTACTTACGGTGCAAGTGATTGCAGCTTGTGTGAACACTTTTAAGTGCCTTGTGAATGTTTCGTAATTTAACTGTAGGCTACATATCGAAAAATATCCGTTGAGAACGAGAAAAACTGGTTAGAGTATATTATTGTATTTTCCAAAATTAGAAAATACGTTGTATACGAAGAAAGTCTAACCCCCCCGCCCCAAAATTGTCTTTCTGAGAAAAAAAAGTCTGGAAGAAACACTGGTTGTATGTCAGTAACTTGCTATTCAGGTATTCAGTGTAGGGGGAGTCGTCTTAGTGTCAGTGAAAATGTTTCTATGCTGTTGCGTTGCTCCTCTTTCAAGAGTTTCTTCCAGGCATCTCTTCGCCCCCCCCCCCGGAAGAAAGACTACCATCCCCCCCGTCCACGAACAAAATGGAATTTATTTAGAAAATATATACTTTTAACAGTTTTTTAACAGTATCCTCCCAGCCCAAAAAAATTAAGTCCGTCCCCGAAAGTTTCAAGTGACATCCCGGAGAAAAAAGTCTGGAAGAAACACTGCCTCTTTTAATATAGAAAGACGTTGTAGACTTCCGATAAAAATGTATAAATGCTTTTCAGAGTTCACCCCCCACCCCAAAAAAACAAAAACAAAACAACAACAGCTGTGCTTGAATATATAAAAAAACCAACATCTACGAGAAATAAATTTAAATTATGAGCACAGCCGTGTGTAAAGAGTGCAGGTGGAGCTATTTCCCTAACTCGTTTTTGTAGGCCTGATATTTTAGCAGACATGGTGTTTGTTCCACCATATGAACGGCCATTAGAATCACAAACAAATACATCTGTTACTACGTGTTGTAAACGTAGACGCTTCATAAATGGTATCACGACTTAACACTAGTCTAGTACTATAATAATGCCTAATTGCTACATGAAAAGAAATCTTGTGAATCATTTACATCGATGTACCGACCAAAAAAAAAAACAACAACTTCTGATAAATATCATTGTTTAAAATTTTGAGTTTAAAAAGTTTTCAAAAAGTCGCCACTTAACTGAAAATGGGCACCCCCCCCTGCGTAGGCTATTGTCGCTACAGTTTAAACATTTTAAAAAGTAGTCTTTTAAGATAACAAACAATTCACAACAAAAACAATTCACAACACAAAGCAAAATACAACTCAAACACAACACAAAATAAACAAAAAAAAAAAAAAAAAAAAAAAAAAAAAAAAACTGACACAATAGAAAAACAACAACAAATAGCAGAATTATTTAAAAGATTTAAAGATAAGTGAACAACACAATGGGGAAATATTACTCTGTTTAATAAAGTTCAGTATTCAGATTTTAATTATAATTTTCAAATTCATCTAGATCAAGTATATCTTTAATATTTAATAATAATTACACATTACAATTAGTTTTAACTAAATAATTTTGTCTTGAGCAGAATAACCTATATTAACATTTGTGTAAAAAAATATGAGCATCAAATATAGATAACGTGTTTTGTGTGTGAGGAATTCAGGAATTAAATATTTCCAAAATAAATTTAAAAAATTCAGTGGACGTTGGATGTCCATGACGTAAACACGGAGCAAAGTATTTTATAGTAGAAGCAAACCTTAGTAGAGACACGTGATTTGAATACGCCTTATTGGTTAACAAACCGAGCCTAAACTGAAATTTTTCACCCTCCCACGAGTGCAATTTAGTAATAAGTGATGAAACTGTATAAAAATGAATAACAAAAAAGCAACGCAACAGCATCAAAGCAACTTTTTATGCAACAACACAAAAACAAAACGTGTCAGAATAATTCAGAACTTTAAAAAAAAATATTTAAAAAAAAACAACACAAATATAAAATTAAAATAAAAAAAATTGTTTCAGTTTGGAAGTTAGACTTTAATTTGAAGTAAATCTTGCTGGAAAGTAAGGCTCAGTTTACTTTTCGGATTTTCATTTCCGCCGCATCAAGATTCTTACCGCTTGTAGACAACGAGTCCCAATGGACCCCTTTAGCCCAGTCTTTGGACCTCCACACGCCGGTCAAATAGCAGTGATGACAATCCCTATACCACCATCCTCCCGTGTACGTTCGCGCACAGTGATTGACCGTAGGTCTGTCGTACGTGTAGAACCTAATGCCGTCGTGATATTCTAGGTCGTCCCCGACGTTTCCTGAGAACTGACCAACATGAAGCGTGTAGAAGAGGGTCTCGCTGTCGATTTTAAACGTGTTGTAGTTGGCGTAGTAATCTTTACCTTCAAACTTCATGTCCACTCTCAGCTCCCATTGTCCAGCCTGTCAGTTACAGCAAGAGAAAATTACTATAAATTAATAACGAAAACGAAATATGACGTCACATTTAGCATATAGTAGAAAATAATATCAAGCCGGAGAGTGCACACAGTAATATGACGTCATTGATTCTCGAGTAAACATTGAATAAAAAGGCAATTTTGTCTTATCTTAAAAGTGGCCCAACGTGAAATTTTTTTTCCTGAAGGGTCACCGCGATTTTTTCATCGGGACCCAACGATTATTTTACATGGAGGTCCACTAAATTAATCTCTGGGGGGTCCACCGAGATTTTTCCTGCCGGTACACCGGCGGGCCAGTCCAAGCATATCCACCCGGAGAAAGCGCATAAATAGTGCACTTATTTTGCGAAGAGAACACACAGAAAAAAAAACACGGCTACGCGTCTACGATTTCGACGATATACCATCTTTTTAAAGATTTTATAAATTGATTTAAAAGTCATCGACATTGTTGCGAAACCCTATTAAAACTATCAGAAGGGTTACAAATAGCAAAGGTCATGTTTATCCACTTAAATATATATAGCAGATGTGCCTGAAAAAATGAGGTAAACAATCTTAAAAATGTTGTGTGTGTGGGGGATATGTCCCTTAATGTACATGTTTTAAGTTATTTACTTACATTGCTTAAAGTGTGTACTTCTTCTAGTCCCAGCCAAAAATCGCCATCAAATAAACCAAACCCGTTTCTGTAATCTGTCCAAGGTCTTGAGAAGTTCACACCTCCTTGAATGCGGCGCTGAAGGATAACCATTTAAAATTAGATAAACGTATAATGTTTTTATTGTTGATATGTAAGGGTTTTAAATGTTGTATTTGTTCTACGACATCTGTTAACAATGACAGATTCAAAGTTTCTTTAAAAAGGACATTAATAAATAAAAATTTGAATAATTTTTAGCTTTGATTCTTAATTGGAGGAAAATAAAACAAAAATTAATCCTCAAAATCTTAGCTGTTTTGCCGATTAAACTTTTTGATGTCTTTAAATTGTGTTCATTTTTTTTGTTTACGCGATGTCAATATAGAGGCGTAGCCACCCATTCCGGCGCCCGGGGCGAACTATCAATTTTGCATCCCACTCGTTTTTATAGTCCTATAGATATTCACATTTGTGAAATACATCCCCCACTATGTTGGGAAAGTTTGAGGCGCTGTTTACCATTCTGTTTTTATTATGGTGATGTAGAAAACAGTTTTAAAAGTCTGTAAGCCCAAGTAGCCGTGTATTGTATTAACTAGACTGTAGATAATTCAGTAATACAGCTTCGAACGAACTTTTTGTATATTTTTTCTACCCCGTTAGGCGCCCCTTTAGGGTCGGCGCCCGGGCGGCCACGCCACATCCGCCCTGACCCTCGCTACCCTTATTTTTCAATTAAGTAATTATAAAGTTACTTTAATGATGGTATAATGTATCAGATGTAATTGTATTATCTTATGTGTGCCCAGTGAAGACTATGAGGTGTGAAGTATATTACTTGTGTTGTAGTAACTACTTATATAAAAAAACATTTCCATTGTGTTGACACAGGACTGGAATGCTTAAAGCAATATGTATTGAGTTTTGGGTTTTCATTTTACCTCAACAGAATCCACTCACACCCATGAGTTTTACAGTCAACAGAATCCACTCTCCCAATCAGTTTTACAATCATCAGAATCAATCCAACCCCATCAATTTTACCATGATCAGAATCCATCCACCCCCATCAGTTCTGGTATCACATAAGACATCTTTTCCAGTAGGGGACTTCAGAACAACCCGTTCAGGCAAGTTGATGGCGTTTCTGTCACAGGTTTCCTAAGGGCATTATTTTTTTTAAATTTATCAAACTAGTTTTTACAGTTTTGTTAAAATAAAAATGTGTAATATATACAAGTTAATAATCCTAATAATAAGTGTTGAATAAGGCGTCACCTATTAAGCAGTGCAATCCGCGAGATCTTAACCGTCACCAACTAATTTTATCTTAATTTTTAGCGCAATTTCCATACTGACAATTGCGATTATTAATTCTGGATGGATGGATGGATGGATGGATGGATGTGTGTCCGCAGCTTTAAGTCGTATCTCCTTCTCAACGAAGCAATATCGAGGACTAGTTCCAAAAGCAAATATGTTAAGCAAGTTCCGAGGATGATTGTGGGCCAAAAAATTCTCGGAATTCCTTCCTAGATTTCCCGGAAAAGCCAAATATACCTCGAAAAAATGCAGTTTTTGGCCCATATCTCGGCAACCAGACCACTTAGCGACTTGAAACATTTACCAATCGATTCCTGCCATAATTTAGAACAAGATTGCCGAAGAAATTTTTCAAAAAATATCCTTTCGTTCGGTCACAAAAAATTAATTAAGGAAATTGCGCTTAAATTGTCACTAGACTTTTTATTAACTTGTTTTTCTTGTTTACAAGGTCTGCATTTAAATAAATACAGCGGGGGTAATCTTACCTAAACTCTCACATATATTCTTACATAACAGTCAGGGGGATGGCTTTTTCATGCAAACCGGAACTCGTTCAAAATTTGCCAGAAGCATGCGCTTACAATGTATTACCTATCTGCAAAATTTCGTCAACCGAACGTAAATGGAACTCAAGTTATTGGCTTTCAGAACCGGAAGTTGAGTAAGTACCACTTTCGGTTACCGGAAATCGTCCAAAAGTTGATACGCCGAGATTTCGATAAATCTGGATTTAGATATTTGCCCAATTAAAATAAGCCTCATCTAATGGAGTACTGAGGTGTAAAACGGTGAAAACTGTCCCAATTTCATGTGATGTTTGTGCACAATTACAATGCTTTCCCTATACTCCGTATAAGAGAAAGTAAAAACGTTCTAATTAAATTGATTGACACTTAACAGAAGAACAGACAAACAAATAAAAAGCCCACATCACACGCATTATATAACGCTGGTTTCTATATCAATAATATACTCACATGTTGTGGATTAAATCCTATTTTCAAAATAACATTGAGACTGATTAGACTTGTGTTTAGGTCATTCTCTATGTCTTGAATCTTGTCAAATATAGCTTGAACTCTTCTCTTATCTGCCGTGCTCAGCTGATTTTCAATTTCGTGCAAGGATTCCCGCTGTTCCTCAAAGTTGTTTCCGAATTCTATTATCTTCAGGTGGAACCTCACTAGCATCGTTTCCAGAGTCGAGTTTCCATTACTTGCAAGTTGTCCTGCATTGAAAAATTGAAAATATATAACGGCGTCAAATTTCTAGCTACTTGTTACTGTGGATATAATTATTTTCAAAAAGTAGGCCAACCCAGGCTTGAAAAACCTCCGTATTAACTTAAACTTGAAATAGGTGAAAAGGTAGTTATTTTAAAATAAGTATAAGGCACATCAAATGTTAGTTTAAATTCAAGTTTCTATAAAAACTGCACTTTGTTAAAGATGACATAATTTTCTACGCTAAAAAGAAATAATTAAATAGGAATCAGAATGTCAACTCACCAGAACAGAGACAAATGTTGACAGCCAACTCTGCAGCCAATCGCACAGCATACATGATACTGGTTTGTGTTGATGTTGTCTTCGTGGATTTCTCAAGGAGTGCGTGGTTCACGATGAGTGTCGACTTGGTTATATACAAAACTTATTAGCATATCAGAGGCCTAGATAAACAGGGTGGGGGGGGGGGGCTGCCGCACTGAACTATAGACAGTCGAGTTTAAGCAAACAGACTGAGGCATGACTTTACTTAAAGAGTTTGGAAGGCGAAGCTAGGCTTGCGTGGGCTCTGCTAAAGGGAGCTGCCCTAATCAGATGTGTAGCTGCAGCTCGTTGCTCCTCAGTGGCCTCGCACGATTAATTCAAGCCAGTCAGGCTCTACAGATCGAAGAAGTTTTTTTCTACATCAATTGTTTCAAATAAAATAAATACAGTCAATGGCCATTGAGTGGTAAAGAGGACCCCCTCTTCAACTTTTCTCTCTCTCACTCTTTATATATATATATATATATATATATATATATATATATATATATATATATATATATATATATATATATATATATATATATATATTTTTATATATATATATTTATATATATATTTATATATATATAAATGTATGTATAGGTTGGGGACATAATTTATAGTTCTTCCCGCAAGTTGAAATGGTTCGCAACGCCCCTGAATCAGACGTGGACTTGTTTGTTTCAACCTGCGCTTCATATCCTGTTTATACCTCTAGAGAACCTTCCATCACAAATTATCACCTCGACCCATCATTAATTTTATGGTGATTTATACCGCGCTCGGATGACTGCAAGATGGCGTGTGGGTGGTAGGCGGGGGGATGGGGGGTGGACTCAATAAGAAAACAACACATTAATAAAAGAAAGTGAACAAAGTGAAGCACAGATAATACAGAACTTTGGAAAAATTATCAATTGGCGATTGGAGATTTGACATGCAGTCTAGAGGTTAAAGTCAAGAGATTCTGGAAAAAAGTCGAATATTGATTTTTTTTCCATTGCAGTATTTTACAATGTAAGAAATTTGTAAAAAAATAGAATCTTTGAAGGTCAATGAGATATATAAGTAGGAGTACAGTATCTTAAATGGTAGAGAAATGTAAATTAATTGATGGCTAAAGTTTAATGAAGCATGCTTATTAAGCTCTGAACCTACAACGTTTTGCTGGTCACATAAGCAATGAACTAAAAAACAACAACCACTAAGCAAAATGCAGCATGAATATAATTACCAAAACTTATCAAGAAGTATTAGTCCCTAGAATACACCAAGACAAAGAATGTTGCTCTCTAGATACGCTGCTCAGAATTTTGAAATAAAAAACATTTAAAAAATGCAACATTGAGCAGCACAGGATCAGCATATCGTAACAAGCAAGAGAAAAATGAGTAAAGAAGGTAAAAAAAAAAATAAGTTAATAAAAAGTCTAGTGACAATTTAAGCGCAATTTCCTTATGTTATCCATAACAATTTTAAATCGAGATAAATCATAGCTCCTCCTCCTTCACCTGCGTCTCGAGCAGTTCGCTGCTAAGCCAGCCAGGTCACATGATTTACCCTCCTTTCCTTCGCCTTCCACTGCCTTTTTTGCTATATAGTAATGTAATGTATTATGTATAATGTAATTTTAAATAATGCGGACGTGTAGGGGGTGTTTAGTTGTAGCGCTTTTAAAAATTTTTTTGTGACCGAACGAAAGGATATTTTTGAAAACTTTCTTCGGCAATATTGTTCTAAATTATAGCAGGAATCGATTGGTAAATGTTTTAAGTCGCTAAGTGGTCTGGTTGCCGAGATATGGGCCAAAAACTGCATTTTTTCGAGGTTTTTTGGGCCTCAGTTTAATTTAGTTACCCTACAGTCTAGCACCACGTCTTTTACAAACGATACTCACGCGAAATTAAAAAAAAACATTTGAGGGAACTCTAATGGGAATTAATATTTTAAAATAGTCATTGTGTCATAAAGCGAATTACCCGTTTGCCTGTCGTTTTTCGGACACGGTCAGATAAATTACCTTTCACCTGGGACTGCTTGGTTGGTCGGTAGAGCGCAGGTTTGCTAACCCAAAAGTCTCAAGTTCGGATCCCTGGCTCGAGTCAGTAGAACTTTACTGAGTCCACGCAACTCTGATGGGTACCTAATTCTCGTTGGGGAAAGCAAAGGCATCTATGTCTGTCCCTAATAAGTATTTAAATAAGAATTGAATCATCCAAAGTCATAGCAAGTATTGACAAACATGTTTTTCGTAGTCGTTTTATTTTTTTTTTTACAAACAAAAGCATGTTTTGGCCTGCTTCAATAGAACAAACTGTGTCACAATGTACTGCAACCAGATATATCTTCACCCTATAATAAACATGTTTTCCACTTGGAGCTGACACAAATATAATTTCCTCCAATCTGCCCAGGACCTGCATGGTATATTACCGTGACGGTGAGACGGGCTGTCAGAGATTGTTTGCAAAAACTGTTTGATGTTGGTAGCGGTTCTTCATACACGAAGCTACGGCGATAGCACTTTTAAATTTTCTTTGTGTATGTAAGAGAGAGAGAGAGAGAGAGAGAGAGAGAGAGAGAGAGAGAGAGAGAGAGAGGGAGAAAGGGGGGAATAGTTTAAGCATACAACACAAAATCCTATGCGCTTAAATAGTAAGTAGGTTAGATTAGGTTTGCCTGTTCCCCCACCTGGGGGACAAAGGCCGCTGACAAGAGCTTTCCAGGCGTCTCTGTCCTGGGCTAGTCTCTACAACAGCCCCCCAGGTGTATCCAATCTTTTTGGTGTCTTCTTCAGGTTTTTCTTGGTCTGCCTCTCCCTCCCCCCCCCGTCCTGTGAAATTCCAGGTGAGGGCCTCTCTTGTTATGCTAGATACAGGCTTCTTGAGTGCGTAACTTATCCATCTCCATTTTTTCTAGAGGATCTCCATTCATCAGGTAATAATGATTATTTATATAGTAATTGCCACAGAAAAAAAATCAGCCAAATTAACAGTCTAATTGGAAAGGGTTGTTGAAATTTCTTTTTCTATCCAAGATCTCCAGATGGTATATCGAAACTGTTTGGGATTAAAAATTGACAATTGATTTAAAGTAAAATCAGCACTCAAACTTATAGTCATAAAATAAACAATGCGCGCCGTGTGATCAGACAAATCAAGCGGTTCCTGTTTTAGCTAGGTTTAATATCACACATGAATTTGTTTTATAACGAATTAAACGCTTGTTTTTTGTTGGGGGGGGGGGGGGTGTGATGGGAAATGGGGGGAGGAGGGGAAAGGGGGGTCTATTTAATTAGAAAAGTATTATTACAATTTATTGACAGGAAATTAACTCTGTTTTGTAGTTGGCAATATGTGTTTACTAAAATAAATGTAATTTTTTAAAAATAGCAACAAGCTTTTAAATGCACGAAAAAAAAAAAAAAACTAATGTGTTTTCTTTCAGCTTAGCTTTTTATTTTCCACTTGCTAGTGATTCTTATTTATAAAGTCAACACGACTAAAAGTATTTGGCTTAAAACACTATCAGTAGCTCGCGATATCCGATAGACGTTTATCTGCCCCGCGAATGCAACCTTCCGTGACTAGAATTTACAGACAACAGCAAGCTGATCAAGCGATAGATAGTTCTTAATCTTAGTACCTTCCCTTTGTTTTAAATAGTTAAAAAAACTATATTATCTGCCCCTAATAGCCTTCACTAGATCGATCAGCACACAGATAGTGAACGTTCTCGTGAACTGCACCTCACCAGATAGTTTTTAAGTGATGATCAGTTGTGTAATCAGTTTAGAGACAGGTTGCATTTGATTTTTATTACGTTATTTCATTAGGGGACGAGTTGATTAGTATTGATTGTCTAACCATTCGTAATTCGCTTAGTTTACGTAGTATGTTTTCTAAAATTTAGAGCAATATTTGTACATTTTATTAATTAAAACTTTTTTTATTCAATAAAGATAAAAACAGGGAACCTAAGAAATATAGATCCAATGGTAGGATCTAGTTAATAATAATGCTGTGTATATAATAAGTTAATCCTCAACATTGGAAGCAGGTGTAAATTTAATGAATTTAAAAAACTTTAATCTTTCTAGGGACGTTATAGTCTATAGCCTTTAGAGTAGTTCACAACATCCCTATTGAACAATAGACAGTGTAGTTCATATAATTTATTTTGACTAGAATTGCAAACATTTTCACCGTTGGTGGGAAAAGAGGGGAGGGGCATTGAAACTTCAAGCGGGGGGGGGGGGATGCTTGTTAGAGTAAATATAGAAGATCGTAGTGTTAGAAAAGAAGCGGGGGGGGGGGGGTGAATTTTTTGTGTGATAAGTTTAGGGACAGGGTACATTTGATTTTTATTACGTTGTTTCATGAGGGGACGATTTCATTGGTACAGATTATCTAAAATTTCGTAATTGGACTAGTTCACGAAGTAGGCCTAAACTTTCTAAAATTCACAGCAATATTTTTACATTTTATTGATAAAATTATTTTTTTGTTCAATATAAATCCAACAGGGATAAAAATATATATCCAATGGTAGGACCTAGTTTTTAAAATTTTATCATCTGCTTTTTATACTGAATAAAAAGAAAATAATCGATTTATTCTTAGATATATTAAGTTCATCCTTAACATTGGACACAGGTGTGAATTTAATGAATTTAAAAACTTTAATCTTTCCAGGGACGTTATAGTCTATAGCCTTTAGAGTAGTTCACAACATCCCTGTTGAACAATAAACAGTGTAGTTCATATAATTTTTTTGACCAGAATAGAGGGGAGGGGCATTGAAACTTTGAGCGGGGGATGCTTGTTAGAGTAAATATATTATATATAAATTTATTCGTTCAGTTCTAGGGAGGGGCAGCAGACTTGAAAAATGTCTAAACTGACTCTCAAACTATGCAACAGTCAATTATACGATGTTTGTGTGTGTAGACTTGACCTCCCTAACAAAACAACTTTTCAAATATTTTCACCGTGCACAAAGTGATTTAAATCACAACAAACAAAAAAAAAATGTCGTTTTTTCTATGATCTCCAACTTGAAATTTCTGAAAGGAAATATTTAGAACGTTTAAGGAATCAGTTTGAAGCCTCAAAGCAACGTTTATTAGAACAGCTTTTAAACAAAAAACGACAGCAGATATTTAAAAAATATAATCTTTTTAGGAACAAGCTCAACGGACACAATCATGCAGTCTTAAGATAAAAATTTAGTAGTCAGATTCGCGTGTAAAGTGGAAGTCCTTACCCCACTCGTGAAGTCTGATGGTGTTTATAAAATGGACTAATTGTTTTTTTGTATTTATAAACCTTTTTGTAAATTGTAATAACTTGTCAAAGCATTAAAATAAGTGTGCCAAAAGCCTGAAGACATACTGAGGACATGGACAACTTATATTTTTCGGAATTTCATCTCCGCCGAATCTAGATTTTTGTTGCCTGTGGACAATTGGTCCCAATGGATACCTTTCGCCCATTCTTTAGACCCCCATTCACCGGTCAGATAGGTACGATAACAAAGGTTGTACCACCACCCCCCAGAGTAATCTTTAGTACAATATGTGGTTGTAGGCCTGTCTGTTGTGTAGAACTTCATGCCGTTGTGATAATGAAGGTCATCACCAACATTTCCTGAGAACTGTCCAACGTGAAGCGTGTAGAACTGGGCCTCGCTGTCGAGCTTAAAAGATTTGTAGTTGGCGTAGTAATTTTTACCTCCAAACTTCATGTCCACTCTTAACTCCCATTTTCCGTTCTGCCGAAAACAGTAGGTGAACAGTTTTGTAAATGATAAATATATGCACCTAATCGTTCTTGAGTATGAGTATGTGTATGTATGTATATGTGTATGTATAGGGGAAAATATATGTACATGTTTATGTATCAGTGTATTAATGTTTCTCTGTAAATGCATACGCAAATGTATAAGAATTTTTTTTTCGGTATGTGTATTCATGCTTGTATGTATACGAATTTGTGTATGTAAAAAACAATATGAGTATATGAATAACATTGATAAAATAAGAAATGCATACTTTACTCATACAAGTTGAACTAACTTACTCGGGTTAACTGGTGTACTTGTTCCAATCCTTGCCAAAAGTCACCATCTAAGGTTCCAAATCCGTCCCTGTAATCGGACCAAGGTCTTGCAAAGTTGACATCTCCAACACAACGGCGCTGAAAGAAAATAAATTCTAAAAATCGGTTTAAAGCTAAAACGTTACTTGAGTTACAGTTAATTCTAAACAGATCTTCTATTTTAGTGTTTATGTAAATATTTACTTTTGTAATTCTGTGAAATATATGGTTTATAACGGATAAAATAAACAAATTAATAATTGAAAATATTATTAAAAATATTGACATTTTAAGAATTGCAGATTCCCAATAACTTATTCCACAGACACTTGATTGTGATAATTTATCTCTTACCCTAGAGAGGGTTAGGTGTGTGCGTATTAATTGACCGTAATTATAGAATCACTAATTTTTAGATTAGTACTAGCAATAAGAATTAACATATTCTGATTATTTTTGTTTGTGTGGCAGTTACGATAGAGAGGGTTAGGTGTGAGTATTAATTGACGGTAATTATAGAATCACTTTGTGTGGCGATTACGATAATAAATAATCACAATTTATGTAAACAGTTCCATTGCGTTTATAGTATTTAAAGAATAAATAAAACTTATTATCTGTTTTTTTTATAAATTAGAATCTTTTATTTATTTTCAAATAAATAAAAAATACTTAACATTTATAAGTTTTGATCTTTAAAAAAATTGGACGATTGACAAAAATATAATTAAAACATTCACATTAAGTGTATTTTAGCACCCTAATAGACAACCGAGTTTCCCTTTGGAATTCCTTCTATTTATTTCTATACCCTACCTCAAGTTCTGACACTAAGAACACTCTTCTAACGTTACATACATGCTACTAACACCGTGACACACACACCATGCTCAATTTACCACAATGAAGGTTACAACCATATATATATATATATATATATATATATATATATATATATATATATATATATATATATATATATATATATATATATATATATATATATATATATATATATATATATATATATATATATATATATATATATATATATATATATATATATATATATATATATATAAAGTAAGGATAGTAACATTTGATGAACGAGTGTAATTCGCATCAGCTAGTTTTGATGTTTTACAAATTTTACCAGCATCAGTATCCATCCACCGCCATCTGTTTTTGTGTCGCATAAAATATCTTTTCCAGTTGCAGTTGTCATTATTTCTCGTTCACTGAATTCCTCGAACATAGCACCCTTTTCGCACGTTTTCTAATGATAATATGTTAACGTATTTTATTTAACCGAACCTACCCTGAAGGTAGTTAATTTACATTGAAGAAACAAAAAGCTATAAGACCGACAATGTCAAAATAGGTGAGAGTATAGCGTACACGTTCTATTATAAATCTGTTGAATCTAGGTCTTCTAGGCTAGTTTTTAGTGTTTATTTAATGCCTCAAGATTTTTGTGTAGTTTGCGTAATCAGCCAATCAATTGCTCAGTGCAAAACATTGGGGGACAGAACACAGCCTTGTATGAACCATAAATGGGTCAGTGATATTGCTACCACATAGTTTTGAAGATTTCAGATAATACTTGATGGCATTTTTGGATTTCTCAGGAAAAAAACAATGCTACGATAAGTCTTTTTAGAGATTGCTTCTGTCTAGACTATCAAAAGTATTTTCAGAATTAATTATAGAGTGCTGCTCCATTCCTAATGTCAGCATTAATATGAACACGTATTGTATTTTGAGGTGGCATGCCTTCTTGGCAAACTTAAAAACCTAAATTAACATAAAATTGCTACTGATAATGTATTAATTGGACGTTAAGTTCTGACCTCTTACTGTGTTATAAAGAAGACAGTTTTCTTGGCATTAGTAATTTTTTTGCCAGAGGAGTTTAGTTTAGAGGGACAGAGTATCTAAACTTTCTATAGGACTTTTATTAGGATAGACACATAGACAGACAAAAAAGAAAGACTGATATACAAATAAAAAGACAGAAAACGAAATGACGACCAAAAGGACAGAAAGACTTACCAGATCTAGAATAGGCCTACTTACATCGTACTCATATTCATAGAGCGCAAAGTCACCTGCAATAACACGTAAAAACATAATCTGTGAAAGCGAAACAAATTTTAATATGCAACCCTAATAAAGTCGGAAATCTATCTTTATGGTACTAACAGCTAAAAGTATATATTTATTTCTTTTGTTTGATTTTTCTATATTTTAAATATTTTTAATATGTCTAAATTCTAAATCTAGAATGTAGACCAATAACACAATGAATAATTAAGTTTCTTTGTTAAACTAATTCATTCAGGCCTTAATTATTTTTTAAATATATTTTTTCAATGGAATTGGCCAAATTAGGTTATAATTTAATTTAAATAATATTCGCGTAATTTTACTTTCTTGCGCGGGCTAAAATATAGTATCTCAATATATTTTCTCCAATTGGTAGGTAGGCTTACCTAGCTGGCCGAGATGATAGTGTAATAGACACCATGTTGGTGGTAAGGATTCGAAACTTATCATGTTAATGTTAACATTTTGTGTTTTACTTTTCCCACGTTGGAATATCGCAGCACTTTCTATTTGTTTTAAATAGTTATTTTTTAGTTTGACATTAGCTACGAGGAAGTTTGAGCTCAGATAAAATTATAGGAAAAAAAATCGATGTTTTTAAAAGACAAAAGCAGGTAAGCTGTGATGTGGCTTGTTTTTAGATGTGAATAATAAAATTGCTTTTCGGGACTTGGCGGGACACGGGGCAGGTGAAGTAGAGTTCTCCTATTTATGTGACCTCAGCGACAAAAACATGCTGCCTGTAATGTAAAGTTTTTTACATGTGGGGTCTGGATTTTTGAGACGGCGTGCGACAGTACGGCGGAGGAGGAGAAACATACAAATAATG
Source organism: Physella acuta (assembly GCF_028476545.2). Lineage (NCBI taxonomy): Eukaryota > Metazoa > Mollusca > Gastropoda > Physidae > Physella > Physella acuta. The sequence goes on from NW_026732929.1 coordinate 189,176, forward strand.
AAATTTCAGAGAAATTGGTTTGGTAGAAGTGGTCCGAATCCGCTCGCCAGTTTCGATCCATGACCGACGACAAAAGCACGACAAGAGCACGAGAGACATTTAGATAGTGCAAGTTAAATAACAGCTTGTATAAAGAAGGTACGATTCTAATAGACATGAAGGACAGGTAATGAGATGGATAAAATTTTTTAAGAATAATCTAAGTTATCGGATTTGGCTTCTTCGATTGTGACTTTTGTCAAGGATTGAAACAAGTACACCAGTTAACTAAAGTGAGTTCGTGTGCAACGTGTATGAGTAGAAATCTGTAAGTATTTCCTAGATTATCTATATTATGCATATACATATATTTATTTGTTTACATATGCATACACATGCTTAAACACATACAAAAATCATTTGTCTTATGCATTTTGCGTATACATTTACAAAGAAATATAAATATTGCATTTTGCGTATACATTTACAAAGAAATATAAATACTATTATACATAAACATGTACATATATTTACATTTATACATACACATATCGCCTACATACATACACATAGTCATACACAAGTACGTTTAGTTGTGCGTCTAAATCATTTACAAAATTGTCCACCTACTGTATTCGGCAGAACGGAGAATGGGAGATAAGGGTGGACATTAGGTTCTGAGGCAAACATTACAACGCCAGTCTACCCAAACTAAGAAGAATGTTGATATTATCTATGTCAGGATATTTTTTAACTGCTATGTTGGAAGAGTAAAAAATGAAATAGGAATTAGAAAATCAACCTACCAGGATAGATACAAAGGTTGGCAACCAACACTGCAGCAAATATTACAGCAACCATGATAAAATATTGTGTTGTTGTCTCAGCTCATCGACCGTATTTGTAGCCTACTTCATCTGATTAGTTTTCTAGGCCTTATGGTTGTGTTTTATAAATTAATTCTTTTTAGTTTTGTGTTTATTTTATTAACTGTTTAAACAATTAAATACGCTTTTTTAACTGGTTTTAATTTAATTTAATACTACTGAAGACATGATAAGATTTTTTTGATGTCGCGGTGGATTGACCTTGTTTATAGCCTACTTCATATGTTGACGTCATTAAATCCAAAATTTAATAATTTTTAATTTGTTTACCAGACCATGTGGTTGTGTAATTAATTTTTATTTTAGTATTGTGGTTATTTAAAAAAAAATCTGTTTAAACATTTAATTATTTTTTATTTAAAAAAATGGCTTTAATTTAAGTTTAAAATTGATTTAATTAATTTTAAAGCTGCGTTATTGAATGATCTAGACCAGTGGTTCCCAAACTTTTTCGAGTGGCGACCACCTTTATAAAAAAGTAAGCGACCCGAGACCCCCATGGATTTAAAAAGTCGGAAATAATAAGGAATTTCATAAGGACTAAAGTAAGATTTTCTTGTAGACTTTCAAATTGAATTATTCTAAATAAAAGTTCATGCCATTAAATAGCCTCAACATTCGCAGTTTAGTTTTTGTTAACGCCTTTCTCATGTAATTCTCAACATTTAATTAATTTCTAGGTTTATATTTTAATTGGAAAAGTGTTGAAAATCTATTCTCGCAAAGATATATAGACACAAAAGGAACTAAAAATCGAAAGGGAATCAATCACGTTTGGGTATAAATGGTGCGTACTACACCAAACATGTGAGCGGTTTTTCATATGACGCGGAGTCATTCCGCATATAAATGCGACGAGATAATATTCGTTCATTTTGTATGTTGATGTTCGAATATATTATCTGCTAGGTATGATACTCTCTCCATCCACACCATGTCGTTAAAGTATATCAAAAGGTGTTGTTTAACTATGACTTCCAAGAGCAACTTGATATCTTCTTTCAATTAAAAACACGATTCACAATATTTCTTTTTGATAGCCAGCGTACTGCAGTGTTGAAAATCAAAACCTCTTGATCTTTAGGGCTCCAGATTTGATGTAATTTCCGACTTTTATTAGCAATAGAGCCGGAAGAGTTGCTGGCAAGGGCATACCGGTGAATCATGCAGTGGATTCCCCTTGGTTAGGGAGCTTAATCTTTTACTGTTATTTAGAAAGCCCGATTTCGCCCAAACATAGATGGCGCACCATCCGTACAAACCCCAGAGCCTTTTTCCCATTTTAATAATCCAGTTTAAAAAAACGCATTTATTTTCTCCATAATATGTTCACAAAATAGCAACTCTTCTTTGCTATCATCTGAAGAAATATGTTTCACAAAGACAAGTTGGAAGCTTCATTTAATTCAAAAATTTTTCTTTAACATCTAAGGGCATTTCCGCTATACGCCTTTGGATAGTATTATTAGACAGAGCTATTTGTTGCATCTTTACTGCATTGGAATCCCAAAGAATTACTTTCGTCATCTTCAACATGCAGGGTTTGATGATATTTCCTCCTATGTTGTTGTTTTTGCTTGGCAATTTCTAATGCGACTTCATTTGATGTTTGCACTAATGCTGTGTTTCCTTGAAGAAAACTTAAGTCTGACGTTTGCATCTAGCTTCATGCAAACGAAAGAACTCCATATCTTTTGATGTTCCGAATGACTCGTCTCAAAATGGCGTTTAAGTTTTGAAGATATAATAGCTGAGAACAACTTTGCACAGTACGCATTGTTTTTCTCTATTTCATTTTTTATGATGTAAGTAAAGCCGAATTTTAGATATTCTTGTAAATATTTGTTTTTTTTTTTCATTGCTAGGGTTTAGTCTACCAGTTCGAGACCTTCAGAGGGGTTGCGACCCCAAGTTTGGGAACCCATGATCTAGACCAGGGGTCTCCAAACTTTTTAGTCCGAGGGCCGCATTGACTATCAAATTTCAGTTCGGGGGCCAGTTTCTTCCGGGCATGTCTTTGATTTTTCTGGGCAAAGTTCCTCAGCCATCACCTATCAACGTTTTTTCCGTGGACAAAAATATCTCCGCGGGCCGGATGAGAGGACCTCGCGGGCCGCATCCGGCCCGCGGGCCGTAGTTTGGAGACCCCTGATCTAGACCATTTTCATTCACGTTAATATGATTAAGTTTCGGTAGTGTCAGTCGTTTTATTTACTATGGAGAAGGATACAATGAGTGACGGCGTGGTTGGGTGAGAAAACATTTTATTGCTTACTCCAAAGTCCGGAGTTCCGAACCCCATGCACATAAAACTGGTTAAGTGGAAACAGAAACCAATCTTGGAAAGAAAACTAAAAAAAATCAAACATTCGCTACATTGTAATTTATCTTTGATGGACCATGGCTATGGAAACAAATCCAAAAAGAAAATGGCTGAAAACAGAATCAACGGGTCATATGGCCCAATATGCATAGAAGTAATGCATAACTAGATTGAAGTAAATTCCTTTCAAACTATAGTATTAATAACAAAAATGAAGATGGAAAAAAATAGAGTAATATTATTATTGAAATATAAAAGTTTAGTTCATTTTCTACTTATCATTTTCTTCTTATCATTTCAAACACAGCTATAGATAATAGTTTTTTTTGACATCCCTAATCGTTTTTCTACGACCTCACAAAATATCAAGGGGGGTCGTTAGGTAAAAGTTTTTTCCAATGTAGGCCTGTAGCTCAAATAAGGAAAATTTCTCTCGTGGTCAAGTTTTAGCCGTTGCCGTGCGAGCAGAAGCTGACCGATAGTTTATTTATATGGGCCGTTCATTTACCTTGTAATTCTGTCTGCATTTGTATATACAACTTTGAATTTGCATGTTATATATATATATATATATATATATATATATATATATATATATATATATATATATATATATATATGTATACATAAGAATTAGTTTCAGGATATGTACACACACATGACAAATGATCTCAGGGCAAATTATCTCAGACAAAATATCTCAGACAAAATATCTCACGGACAAATGATCTCAAGACAAATGATCTCAAGGACAAATGATCTCACGGACAAAAGATACCAGGACAAAATATATCAGGACATATGATACCATGGACAATTGATCTCAGACAAAATATCTCAGACAAAATATCTCACGGAAAAATGATCTCAGGACAAATGATCTCAAGACAAATGATCTCAAGGACAAATGATCTCACGGACAAAAGATACCAGGACAAAATATATCAGGACATATGATACCATGTACAATTGATCTCAGACAAAATATCTCAGACAAAATATCTCACAGCAAAATTTTTTAGTTGATTTGAACTTTTTTTTTATTGAATTGTAAATATGGTTTTGTTTTTAATTTTTTACGCATAATAATTGTGAATAAAATGAATTTGTTAAACTTAACAAAGCATCAAAAGATTTATTAAAGTTAATGTAATAGTATTTTATTTGAAAAAGTATAAATTAAAACAAACTTACTTCTTTAGCCTGAAAGTTATAATAAATGATAATGAATAAAACAAATAAAGTAAAGGTAGCTTAACACCATTAATGTTAGAAACACGCTCAATATTTTTTATAATGTGAATGGATCTTCAGGTTCGTAACGTACAACTATTCATTTTATTGCCTTACCAACACAAACATAATGAGCACGTTTCTTTGTTGGCAGGTACATCGTTATGATAACACCTCTCCAAAACTTTGTGATCATGTATTGTGTGAACTCTTGCTCAATATGTTCTAACTTCACATTTCCAAATTTCTCTGCCTGCTGCTCTACTTATGGCTTTTATAAACAGAAATCCACCAGAAACGAATGTCCTAAAACCTTTCTGCGAGGTAACAAAGAGGCCATAGCTGAGTAATCACCACAAATACTCTTTATTTGCATGCACATTAAGACAAACTTAGCTCCGCGACAACCGCTGTCGTTACAATAAGCACTTGTCACCTGATCACTAAGGTGTGACCGACGCATAACAATGGACTTCAGATGCTAGTTGTAATGTCCATGTAGGGGGGGGGGGGGTCTTTCCCTTAAGGCATGTCTCTGCAATTAAAGCGAGCGGCCACCTTGATACGAAGGTGTGTCTTTTTGTTATTTCATTCCATTTGATCTAGTTTCGTCCACCTGACGTGGTAGGATTGTCTCATGTTTGTCAAGCCCACCGACGCTGTCTATCGAAACAAATTCTTTAATCTTCGCATAATGTATTAGTAATTTTAATTTATGTGTTTAGTTCAATGTGACAAATTTAAACGGCAAACATTTCTTGCAATTATTAAATATGCCAATAAACAATATTAAACATAGTAAACAAAACCATATGCCAGTCAATCAAAAACTGTTCAGATCAACTAAAATCATGCAATCCACTATTAAAATTTGCTGTGAGATATTTTGTCTGAGATATTTTGTCTGAGATCATTTGTCCATGATATCATTTGTCCTGATATATTTTGTCCTGATATATTTTGTCCGTGAGATCATTTGTCCGTGAGATCATTTGTCCTGAGAACATTTGTCCGTGAGAAATTTTGTCTGAGATATTTTGTCTGAGATCATTTATCCTGTCACCATATATATATATATATATATATATATATATATATATATATATATATATATATATATATATATATATATATATATATATATATATATATATATATATATATATATATATATATATATATGTATATATATATGTTAATATATATATATGATAAAACTAATTAAGATGTTCATACATAGGCATATGGTGTTACAGTAGGTATCGGGCTGCTACATAAACAAACATATTGATACATTTTGCTAAAGAACTTACGTATGTTAACTGGTGTACTTGCTCCAACCCTAGCCAAAAGTCACCACCAAAGGTGCCAAATCCGTTGATGTAATCGGACCAAGATTGTGCAAATTTAAGACCTCCACAGAAGGCGCTGAAAGATTATAATTTCTAAAAATGAAAATATTCAGAATAGGATATTATTAAAGAACTGATACAGCTTTAAACGAAATTTTATATCTCATATTTTCTTGCTTTATGCGAAAAACTTATGGAGTGACGTTGCTAAAACTTAAAAAAAATATCTATCTATCTATATACTGGTAAAACTCAAGTTTGTTCACATGTTTGTATATTTTTGTTTGTTTTTGTTTGTTGGTCTGTTTGGTTACAGGAGAGATCTGCACTATGTGTAGAGCTGTGAGATACTTATTAAGGTAGAGCATAATGTTCTTTTTTGACCAAACTGTTAATCACAATTTATTTAAAGACGTTAATTAATTTATTGATATATTCATTGGTAGATACAGCACTTTAAACATAAATAGTTAAGAACAATGACTTTATTTATACATGATTTATTTACTTTTTATAACAATAATGACGGCTTCCATCGAAGATTTTATTGCCCATTCAAAAGTTTAACGCATTTTAAAGCTAATTTTCGTTCGGCTATAGTTTTAACGATACGCCCGTTTGCTATTATTATTAGGTTCCAACGCTACTATCAATTTTCAACAGCTCTTCTAATTTGAGTATACAATACATTTCTCTGGATCTACAGATCAGCTGTCGGAAGAAGGGAAAGTTAATCCTAGATTCCTATATCTAAAATTTAGAATCTAGGTCAAACCAAAATTAATTAGTTAAAAATAAAATCAATTATAAAAACACAATAAATTATTGAGTATCTTTACTAAACTATGTCAGTCCTTAAATATCTATATATATATATAATTCTCTTCTGGGAGCCGTTAGAAAACAAGCTGCAAGCGCCTCCTTGCAGTCCCCTCTCTTTCTCTCTATCACTATCACTACTACCCCCACCCCACCCCTACATTGTCTGGTGAGCTGTGGTCACGCTAAATGTTTACAAAGCTAAATGTTTACAAATCGTAGAGCCGTAGAGCCGGGTTTCTATTAGGGGCAGATAATTTAGTTCGATTTTAAACTTACAGGAGGTAACTAAGAAATAACTAAGAGGAGGCTGCTTTCACGGGGGGGGGGGGGGGGGGGGGGGGATGGGGGAGGTGGGGTGTAGGGTCGGGGTTAGGGGGAAGGGGGGGGGGGGGGTAAGTGTTTTAAAGCAAATATTTTCAGTGGCAGCATTGGTACTGTCGAATTCACAAATTATGAATTACTGAAAAGTAGAAAATAAAACAACTTAATAGCGGCGTATAATACGCTGCGGGTCGACTCGTTTGATATAAAACGTTACTTTTTAGCTTCAATGATCATCTAATTCGAGAATACATGGTATTTATCTAGATCTAGAACTACGGAAAAACTAGAGTTAAGACTTAAGCCAGATCTAGCTCTATCTGGATCTAGAATCTATGAGTTTCTATACTAATTTATTTTAGGCCTTAATTATTTTATATAAATCTTTGTTTGTTAAGCATTGGAATTGGCTAATTTTGGTATAATTGAATTTGAAATAATAGTGCCGATTAGCGTAACTTGTTTCTTAATTTGCAGTAAATTACAGTTATAATTCTGCATTAATTCTTAAGGGCTCACATAGCTAAGATGATAGTGTAATAGTTACCATGCGGGTGGTACGGGTTCGAGGCACGTCACGACAATGTTACATTGTTTTTTTCAATTTTTTTTTTACACGTGAATGATACAGTTTTGACTATTGAAATCTCGCGTGACACAGGGCAGGTGAAATAGAGTTCACCTGTTTTTGTATCCTCAGTATATGAATGGATAATGTGGTCAGACCAATGCTCGGCAGAAATCGGTGTTTCTAAAAGACAAAAACGTCTGACGAGTTTTAAAACGATTAAACATGTTGCCTGACACCTTGCGGAAAACTGGGCAGGTAAAGTAGAGTTGGGTATGCGTAGAATCCACCTGTGTCATCAGCATATGAAGAGATAGTGTTTTTAAAAGACAAAAAAGTCTGAATTTTGACGTCTTTTTGAATGTGGGGTCTGGTTTTTTGTGACGATAAGTGACAGACGTGATGTCATTTATGGATGACCCCGGAAACATGCAGTTATCCAATGATAATGGGTAGTCTAGTATATTTCTTGAATTATGTAAAATAATTATTGAAAAAGTTGAATTTTTTCAACAAAATCGAATTTTAGATTCACAATTCTAGTTATTACCGATTAGCATGAACACATTCTTATTAAATATTTCTGTTGGAGCATTTAATATAGTACTAATTATTAATTAAATTTATTGCAAAGAGACACATCCGTTATATTTGTCTTTCAAAATGTAATTAATAAAGAGCCTTATTTTTTTTCTAAAACAATAGCTTTCAACAAAAAAAAATCATGATTATATTGAAAAAAAAATTAAAATATTTTAACAATATATTTTAAACACGATCTTCCGTCCATTCTCACTAGTAAGACTAAAGATTTTGATGCTTAAGTATTAAAATATTTTAAAGTTGACAGTTTTCCAATTAGTACAGTGTTAAAACTAAAATCAAGTGACTAACTAGAAAAAATTGTCTTCTGAACTACCCTTGGCCATCCACTCAACCTTTCCCATCCCCCCCCCCCCGCCCTTCGCCCTTACGGCCTGCACCAAAAACATATTAAGCTAATCTGAACATACTTTTTATCTATTTTAAAATTGTAATTTTTTTTAAAAGTAAAATTGTAAATCTGGCAATCTAGAAATTTTAAATGGATACTTTAATTTACTTCTACTGAAGGCGATAAGTGCGCTTTTTTCTGTTTACGCTTTTTTCCGATGCGCTTTTTGTGTTGCGCTTTTTTCCGAAGCGCTTATTTCCGTTGCGCATCTCTCTGGTCACCAGGCTATAAATACTCTAATCAATACTGTTGTTTTTGAATAACAAAAACAAAAATAAGGGCATGAAACAATCTGAATAAAACGAAAAAATTTGAGGCTAATTATATTTTGTCAATAACCTAATTTCAAAATTTATTACTGTCTTTATTTCTATTTTATAAATACATTTTATTATATAAAGTTTTAATACAATTATCGCACGATGTGTAGTCGTTCGAATTGCAAAAAATCATGTGTGAACAAGTATAAATATATATATTATATATATATATATATATATATATATATATATATATATATATATGTGTGTGTGTGTGTGTGCGTGTGTGTTGTATTTGAAGTACAGGTTTCGAACAATTTTCTCTAGAGATGAGTTCTAATTAATTGGTTTCAACCCTCAAGATTTGATAAATTATATTTTTTTACCATGATCAGAATCCATCCACCGCAATCAGTTTTGGTGTCTATTAAAACGATATATCCTAAAATTGAAGTCATAACAACTCTTTTTGCCAAATATTCGGACATAGAACTCTTTTCGCACGTTTTCTAATGAACCAGTATTAACGTATGATTTCTTATACAGAAAGTAAGTACATTACTTCCAAGTAAAGATGCTAAACAACGCATTTATGTGAAAGTTGGTGACAGTATAGTTTACATATTCTACATATTCTAGTATAAACAAAAGCATGTAATGTGAGTCAAAACTTTATAATGAGTTGAGCTGCAGAGCCGTCTTCTTTATACTGAGATACCAATACAAACTGTGGTACCTCGAGATACGAGTGCCCCGACATACGTGATGTCTGATATGTAAGCGTTTGATCGATTTAAAATGGTATTTAACATTGGAGCTGTAGCATTGAGCAAGTGAACGCAATGAAGCCCCTCTGCCTACATCATCTATCCAACCTAAATCTAAACTTCCCCGTCATCTTCCGTAAGCTCAATTCGGCCGATTTTCAAGGTAAATGCATTTTTTAAAACCAATTTGTTTTCTTGCATTTTCCTTTAGATTTATATAAAAAAAAAACACATAAAAAAAATTATAAAAAGTTTTAATAGCAAGCTGTTATGTATTAATTCACTGAAAGGGGAAAATAAACGGTTTTCTTTAAATATATAATAACACTACTAAAATATGTTGGATCAATATACTTCATCTTGAATACCTTTACTGAAAATATAAGAAGCTTGTTATTAAACTTTTAATTTTTTTTCCTGTACTTTAAATGTTCTAAAGTTAATTGAGTTGCATGACTAAAAACAAATTGCGCAATAAATGAATACGAAAAATGCGAGTATAATAGCACGGTAAATACTACTTTTAATAGAAATATTAATTAATTCATTAAAAATTATTCATCCAATAAATTCTGATTTGATGTCAGCTGCATTGTCAACGTGTTTTTTTACCCTCGTCCCATACAAAAATAAAGATAAACAGACATACAAACATACACACATAAAAATAAACTGACATACATACAGAAAGACATACATATATACACAAAAAAGAATGACAGACCGACAGAAAGAAGGGCGGACAGGCAGATAACCAGACAAAGAGACTTATCAGCTCTAAAATGAAGACCTATTTACGATGCTCGTACTGGTTTTCGACTGTAAAAACACAATGTGTTACCACGAAACAAATATGCGGCTCTAATTAAGTCATTATAACGTGCCTGCAAACAGGGCTGTCAATATTTCATATAAAATTGTTTTCTTAAATATATAATTGGGTATCACTAATTTAAAAAAATCTATAAAGAAAAGAAATAAAGTTTATTAAGAGTTTTTAAACACATTATGATTTTTTCTTATAATGGTTCATTATTGTATATTTAATGTACACTATTTCATTTTCTTCTTTTTTTAATGTATTAAAAAGGGTGGTAATTATAAAAGTTTGCTAGTTTATTTTACAATAAGACTTTTTATATTTCAATGAAATCGAATCATATAACTAAAACACAACCCCCACCAAAAAAAAAAAAAACAACCCACACAATAACTATATTGACTATACGATTTTAGATGCAAAAATAAAGCCCACAAGACATGTGCTGCATAACAAAGAAATGTTTATCGGAAAAATTTCAGCAACAAAGTAATCCTACAAAAGATACTTGTTGAAGAACAAGAAATAAGTTGAATATAAAACTTCAAAAATATTCTAAATAATCGATGCACCAGATATTCGACCACCCTTGCGGGACCTTGAGATTAACTGCACAGGGCTTGCAAAAGGTGGAAAAAACGAATAATAAATTGACCTGAATATATCAGCAAACATATTCTACCACATATTAGGTATAAGAAACGAAAGACAAAATACTTCAGGGCTGGATGGAAGGATATCTAGAAAAACTTCCCATAAATAGATTTTACCGGCTACCCAAAATAAAGAGAAATATTGATATTGTAAAAAATATTTTTTTTGGGAAGAGTAAAAAATAATTATTTTGGTAAGAGTAAAAAATGAAATGGTATCAACTGCAGCCAATAGCCCAGCAGACATGACGAGAGCCAGTGTTGATGGCTTAGTCGCTTGTATAAGAAGTGTGTGGTTCACGATGATGATTTACTCGATTACAGCCAAATCGTAATTAAGTTTGATTATTTTACCTAAGACTTCACGGCTATTTTATAAACTGCTTTTTTAGTTATGGTTTTATTTTATTATTGTTTGAAGATTCAATTACTCTGTTTTCAATTAATTTTTAATTAGAGGAACTAAATGGAATTGATTAATTTGAAGTGCTGTGTTTATTGAATTTACATTTTACAGAAATAATTATGACTAATTAAATTCACATCTGTTGAATGGGGTAGGAGTAGGTTCAGCTGTCTTATTTACCTTAGAGAGGTGGATATGGGGGGGGGGGGGGGCGTGGTTGGGCCGGTGTGCGAAAGTCCCGAGTTAGGTACCCATCTTAGATGGGTGGACTTTTTTTTTTTTTATCTAAAATTTTTTAGTTTCATATTAGACACATAATGGTGCAATGTTTATTGCAGTAATAAAATATTACAACAAACATTCATGTGTTCTGTCAATTTTCTGTCCTATTAGTTTAGAACATTCTTTGTTTGTACTTGATAAACTACTAGACTAGATACCATCGGTCAATACAATCAAACGTAAACTTTGTAAACAAACAACTCATTCCTTTAGAAGCTTAAAACATTACAGTTTACAAGTTTAAAGCCTGCTGCATCATTTTGTTAAGTACCAGAAGTATTGTCCAGTCTGTCCACCAAACACTAATGCACACTAAAATTCAGTCAACTGAAGAGTTCTGTGAAACTCAACACAAATTCAGGATGGCTAACAAATATGAAACCAATAGGCAAACCACATTTACTGAGAACCAGTAAAAACAGCTAGAGTAAAGGAAACCAAACTTATTTTGTACTGTAGCTGTCCCCGTTTAGCATTTACACTTGGGTGTGAAGTAAAACACAACTGAACTGTAAAACAAGTCATTCAGTCATGTTATAATGTCAGCCATTTTACGAGCCTTACATCACATAAAGCTCCACAGCTGGGTTAGACACACAGATGTTGTTCACACATGAGTTACACTTTTTAAAGTTTTCACAAAACTTTGAAAATAGTTCTTTTAAATAATTAAATAATTAAATAATTCACTTCCGAATCTTCCTCCAAGAAAAATATATTTTTAATTCCAAGAAAAAACAGAAACTACAACAGATGAGAAAACAATTTGACATTTCTTGAAAATAAAAACAAACTGACTCAAAAAAAAAAAAAATTTGTATCATGCTTGCACATGAAACCGGTGCAATTTATCAATTTGAGGGTTTCATCTAGCTGTGTTTTACCAGCTTTTATTAACAAAATTCTAAAAGCTTTAGAAATAAAAACTCTACATTGCATCATAAAGTAAAGACAAGCTAATGTTCGATTAATGTAGCAGCCATTTACCTAAACATTTCTAACAAAAATAACCCTTAGACTTCCACTCTACATTTTTTCTATAAGCCCAGAAAATTTATAAATAGTATTTTATAATAGCTTTTGATATCTTCACGCTAGATGATGGGTTGAAAACTATGTCACTAACAGTCAAGAAAGTTGGCAGCCATTAGTAATTCCAGCGCGATTTCAGGGGCAATTGGAAACTCTGGAATTTCAGTTGAAGAATTTGTGTACCTGACTTTATAGGTAAAATACATGCACACTTTCTGGAGGACATGAGACGGAATTTCTCTAAAGTTTATTTCATTGTTCTCATGCTCTGAAAATTGACCATGACCACTTAACATTGCTTTGATGGTTCCAGATGTTAAAGCATGATCTCTCTTTACAATAAACTCATGTCCGTCTGAAGATATCAGTTTGACATATGTAAGGGGCTGGGGAGTTATTTAATTATTATTTTATTACAAAAAGGTGAATGTAACTTTTTGTGTTCCTTTGAGGATTGTTGTGGTTTTTAGTTAAGTAGTCCGCTATTATGGCGCTGATATGATTTTTATTTTAAAATGATTCATAGCCTGGTTATTGTGTCTTGCTTATATTGTGATGTTATTATTTATGCAAACTTTGTTTTGGAGTGTGGCTCAACTTTGCTTTATATCCTGAATGTAAGTTATTGTTGTATTAGGGACTATTTCCTTGTGCGTAATATTGTTTTTTTTGTTCGTGAATGTGGTGTGTGGACAGGGAGGGACATTCAGCGGGAATGTCGAGGCCTGTGTGTTGAAGTGTTTCTGTAACACATTTATATGGTGTATGGTAACGTAGAGCTATTTTTATACTGTTTTATTATGGTTTCCTTTTAATGGTTTTCTTATTTTATATACGAAGTGACTACGTACTATTTAGTCACTTCGACTTTGAGAAATCTCAATGGTTGATGTATCTAGACCACATGGTAGTATGGTGGTCTGGGTTTAGATTTTAATCATGGATCTAGAGAATCTATCTCTAGATTTTTACTTACATATTTTATGAGAACCTCTTGTCGAGGCTGTTTACTGTGTGTGTTGAGCTAGTAGTTTAGAGCTCAGTGTCCTGGTAGTGTTCCAGTTAATTGTTAAAGTATGTTCGGTGTGAACTACCTGCAGGCGGTGGAGATGTAATCCAGCCAGCCTTTGGTTAATGCTTTGTATATAACTTTTCTTTGTAAAACAATTAATTTATTTGTTTTCCATTTTCTAGGACGTAGTCCGAAATTGGGTGTTTTGTTTGGTTTTGTTTAGTTCTGTTTTGTTGCACATTGGTTTGTCCTGTTGTGTTGGATATAAATTGTTTTGTCTGTTTTGTGTCAGCAGTTTTTATCTATTCTTTTTTTTGTGATTTTTCATTGGTTCCATATTTTTGGTAAATAAATTTTATTATATTGTTACATTTTTTGTTTTATTTTTAGTAGTTTATTATTTAGACTAAGGTTAGGTTATTAACCAGTCTGGGTTTAGCCGGGCTTGCACTGACCGGACAGTAGTTAGTTAGTTAAGCTTAGAAGGGTAGATTTTAGGTATCCCCCCTAGCAGGGCTTAAACATATTGGCAATTTGGACCTTCAATGCCAGCATATACTTTCTCTTCAGCATCTTTCTTTTCATCTTTGATGTCAGACATTTTACTGAGGGTTATAGACCTATGTCTAGATCTTTGTTGTTATTGAAAACGAAGGGTCATTAAATAAAATTTTTTTTAAAGGACGAACAAGTTTCTAGCGATGATAGTTTTATCAACAACGCAAGACTTGCGACTGGACTAAAGGACGTTCTACGGACACTGAACCCGGGATTCTAGTTCAAGATTTTCCTGTTATCAGTTCACGCCATCCCATGCATATCAATAACATAAAAATAAAAATAACCAAAATTGCTAGGGTGTGGACAAAAAAATAGGAGACTGTAGGAAATCTTTCGAACGACCCAACAGGAAAACGCAGTATATTTTACTGATTTTCATTTCAGCCGAATCTAGTTTTTTGTACCCCGGGAACAAGGGGTACTCTCTCGATCCCCATACACCGGTTGTAATTTTTTAATTTCTGTTTTTTAACTGGTAACCAAATTATGAGAGAAAACTCAAAAAAAAAAAAAGAAAAACACTTGCTGCATTGTAATTTATATTTGATGGACCATGGCTAAGGAGGCAAATCTAAAAAGAAAATGACTGAAAACAGAATCAATGCGCCATATGGCGCATAACATGCATAGACGTGGTGCATAACTAGATTGAAGTAAATTCCTCTCAAATTATAGTATTAATAACAACGAAGAAGGAGAAAAAATAGAGTAATATTATAGTAATATAATCTGTTTTCTTTCTGTTTACCTTATTATTTTCCTCCTGCTAGTGATTCACCAGATCGTTTTCAAGTGATCTAGCTAGTTATCTCCGTATTGTTAGAAAAGAAGGGATGGGGGCGAATTTTTGTGTAATCAGTTTAGGGACAGGGTACATTTGATTTTTATTACGTTGTTTTATTAGGGGACGAATTGATTAGTACAGACTGTCTAAACATTCGTAATTTGATTAGTTTACGTAGTATACATTCTTAAATTGAGAGCAATATTTGTTCATTTTATTTAATTAAAACTTTTTTTATTCAATAAAGATAAAAACAGGGAACTTAAGAAATATAGATCCAATGGTGGAATCAAGTTAATAATAATGCTGTGTATATAATACAGTCTCAAACTGTCTCTCAAACTATGCAACAGTCAATTATGCGATGTTTGTGTATGTAGACTTGACCTCCCTAACAACACAACTTTTCAAATATTTTCACCGTACACGAAGTGATTTAAATCACAACAAACAAAAACAAATTTCGTTCTTTCTGTGATCTCCAACTTGTAATTTCTAAAAGAAAATATTTAGAATGTTTAAAGAATCAGTTTGAAGCATGAAAGCCAAGTTTATTAGAACATATTTTTATCAAAAAAAAAAACAAACGACAGCAGATATTTTAAAAAATATAATGTTTTAGGAAAAAGTTCCACGGACACATGTTGTCCTAAAATAAAAATGTATTGGTCAGGAGTGGCATGTAAAGTGGAAGTCCTTACCCCACTCGTGAAGTCTGATGGTGTTTATAAAATGGACTAATTGTTTTTTTGTATTTATAAACCTTTTTGTAAATTGTAATAACTTGTCAAAGCATTAAAATAAGTGTGCCAAAAGCCTGAAGACATATTGAGGACATGGACAACTTATTCTATTTTTCGGAATTTCATCTCCACCGAATCTAGATTTTTGTAGCTTGAGGACAATTGGTCCCAATGGATACCTTTCGCCCATTCTTTAGACCCCCATTCACCGTTCAGATAGGCACGATGACACTCGTTGTACCACCACCCCCCAGAGTAATCTTTAGTACAATATGTGGTTGTAGGCCTGTCTGTTGTGTAGAACTTCATGCCGTTGTGATAACTGAGGTCATCCCCAACGTTTCCTGAGAACTGTCCAACGTGAAGCGTGTAGAACTGGGCCTCGCTGTCGATCTTAAAAGATTTGTAGTGGGCGTAGTAATTTTTACCTCCAAACTTCATGTCCACTCTTAACTCCCATTTTCCGTTCTGCCAGAAACAGTAGGTGAACAATTTTGTAAATTGTAAATGATAAATATATGCACCTAATCGTTCTTGTGTATGAGTATGTGTATGTATGTATATGTGTATGTATAAGGGAAAATATATGTACACGTTTATGTATCAGTGTATTAATGTTTCTCTGTAAATGTATACACAAATGTATAAGAATTTTTGTATAAAAATTTCTGTATGTGTATTTATGCTTGTATATATACGAATGTGTTTATGTTAAGAACAAAATATAAGTATATGAATAACATAGATAAAATAAGAAATGCATACTGTACTCATACAAGTTCAACTAACGTACTTGGGTTAACTGGTGTACTTGTTCCAATCCTTGCCAAAAGTCACCATCTAAGGTGCCGAATCCGTCCCTGTAATCGGACCAAGGTCTTGCAAAGTTGACACCTCCAACGCAACGGCGCTGAAAGAAAATAAATTCTAAAAAAACATCATAAAAAACGTTTTAATAACAAGCTTTTATGTAATGATGCACTAAAAAGTAGAAAATCAATTATACACTACTTTTTAAATTACTATAAAGAAAATCGTGGGTCACTTTAGTACTTTAGTACCTATTGGATACCTTTACTAATATTTGAGAAGAGACCCACGCTTTTCTTTATAGTAATTTAAATAGTAGTGTATAATTTATTTTCTACTTTTTAGTGCATCATTACATAAAAGCTTGTTATTGTAACGTTTTTTATGATTTTTTTTTCAGTACTTTACATATTTTATTTACAATAGTGTTACATGACTAAAAACCATTGCGCGTCTATTGAACGTGATAGCGCAGCTATTAAACCTGATGGCGCAGCTATTGAACGTGATGACGCGCGTGGTGTGGTTGGATAGACATGCCTACTAATTCGGTCCAAATTTTAATTAATTCATAAAAAATTAATTGGGCATCCAATTAAGTCAAATTTAGTTTCGGATTGCATTGTCTTCATGTCTTGACCCACGTGCCAACTGTAAATCGTATCGGTCAAGTAGAACTGTCCGAATTTTCACTCCAGCGTTTCGATCTAGACTGACGACAGACTGTCGACAGACAGAGGAAGTGAGTTAAATAAAAGCTTGTAAAAAAATTCATAAAAAACGTTTTAATAACAAGCTTTTATGTAATGATGCACTAAAAAGTAGAAAATAAATTATAAACTACTATTTAAATTACTATAAAGAAAAGCGTGGGTCACTTTAGTATCTATTGGATACCTTTAATAATGTTTAGGAAGAGACACACGCTTTTCTTTATAGTAATTTAAATAGTAGTTTATAATTAATTTTCTACTTTTTAGTGCATCATTACATAAAAGTTTGTTATTAAAACGTTTTTTATGAATTTTTTTTCAGTACTTTACATGTTTTATTTACAATAGTGTTACATGACTAAAAACCATTGCGCGTCTATTGAACGTGATGGCGCAGCTATTAAACCTGATGGCGCAGCTATTGAACGTGATGACGCGTGTGGTGTGGTTGGATAGACATGTCTACTAATTCGGTCCAAGTTTTAATTAATTCATATAAAATTAATTAGGCATCCAATTAAGTCAAATTTAGTTTCAGATTGCATTGTCTTTATGTCTTGACCCACGTGCCAACTGTGAATCGTATCGGTCAAGTAGAACTGTCCGAATTTTCACTCCTGCGTTTCTATCTAGACTGACGACAGACGATCGACTGACGACTGACAACAGAGGAAGTGAGTTAAATAAAAGCTTGTAAAAAAAATTCATTAAAAAACGTTTTAATAACAAGCTTTTATGTAATGATGCACTAAAAAGTAGAAAATAAATTATACACTACTATTTAAATTACTATAAAGAAAATCGTGGGTCACTTTAGTACTTTAGTACCTATTGGATACCTTTACTAATATTTGAGAAGAGACCCACGCTTTTCTTTATAGTAATTTAAATAGTAGTGTATAATTTATTTTCTACTTTTTAGTGCATCATTACATAAAAACTTGTTATTAAAACGTTTTTTATGAATTTTTTTTTCAGTACTTTACATGTTTTATTTGCAATATCGTTACAAGACTAAAAACCATTGCGCGTCTATTGAACGTGATAGCGCAGCTATTAAACCTGATTGAACGTGATGACGTATGTGGTGTGGTTGGATAGACATGCCTACTAATTCGGTCCAAATTTTAATTAATTCATAAAAAATTAATTAGGCATCCAATTAAGTCAAATTTAGATTCAGATTGCATTGTCTTCATGTCTTGACCCACGTGCCAACTGTGAATCGTATCGGTCAAGTAGAACTGTCCGAATTTTCACTCCTGCGTTTCGATCTAGACTGACGACAGACAGACTGACGAGGAAGTGAGTTAAATAAAAGCTTGTAAAAATAGGTTTAAAGCTGCAACGTTACTTGAGTTACAGTTAATTCTAAACAGATCTTCTATTTTAATGTTTGTGTAAATATTTACTTTTGTAATTCTGTGAAATATATGGTTTATAATGGATACAATAAACACATTAATAATTGAAAATATTATTAAAAATATTTTAAGAATTGCAGATTCCCAATAACTTATTCCACAGACACTTAATTGTGATAATTTATCTCTTACCCTACAGAGGGTTGGGTGTGTGCGTATTAGTTGACCGTAATTATAGAATCACTAATTTTTAGATTAGTACAAGCAATAAGAATTAACATATTCTGATTATTTTTGTTTGTGTGGCAATTACGATAGAGAGGGTTAGGTGTCTGAGTATTAATCTACTTCAACACCCTACCTCAAGTTCACTAAGAACACTCTTCTAACAATAATACATGCTACAAACACCGTGACACACACACCATGCTATCTTTACCACAATGAAGGTTACAACCATATATATATATATATATATATATATATATATATATATATATATATATATATATATATATATATATATATATATATAGTAAGGATAGTAACATTTGATGAACGAGTGTAATCAGTGTTTCTTCCAGACTTTTTTCTCCGGGGGGGCACTTGAAATCTTCGGAGGGGGGGGGGGGGGCGGTAAACTTTCTTCGGGGGGGCGGACACTGTTAAAAGTATATATTTTCTATATAAATTATATAAATTTCAATTCGTTCGGGGGGGGGGCGGTAAAATTTTTTCGGGGGGGGGGGGGGGCTTAGCCCCCCCCCCCCCCCCCCCCCGAAGAGATGCCTGGAAGAAACTCTGAGTGTAATTCGCACAAGCTAGTTTTGATGTTTTACAAATTTTACCAGCATCAGTATCCATCCACCGCCATCTGTTTTTGTGTCGCATAAAATATCTTTTCCACTTTCAGTTGTCATTATTTCTCGTTCACTGAATTCCTCTAGCATAGCACCCTTTTCGCACGTTTTCTAATGATAATATGTTAACATATTTTATTTAACCGAACCTACCGTGAAGGTAGTTAATTTACATTGAAGAAACAAAAAGCTATAAGACCTACAATGTCAAATTAGGTGAGAGTATAGCGTACACGTTCTATTATCTTCTTTCTTCTTCTTCGTTCTTAATTATTAGTGTTGAAGGGGTTCGAGATTTATCTGCCAGTGGGTTTGAACTCGAGACTTTGTTCGAATTTATCAACCATGAACTTTTTGCCGACTCGATCACGCCTTCATTACAATTAAGCGTTACGTGTCAACTGGTTATGCGCCATTGAGGCCATTGACTCCGATTTCAGCCTGCTTTTCTTTTTGGATTTGCTTCCATAGCCTTTGTCCAACCAAGAACAAAATACAACATTGCAGCAGTTGTTTGATTTTGGAGTTGTCTCTCCTAGAGGAGTGGCTGTCCCCAGCTAACGAGCCTCATCTGCCCGAGGGTTCGAACTCGAGACTTTTCGGTTTAGCAACCATGAGCTTTACCGACTCGACCACGCCGAACCCGTTCTATTATAAATATGTAGAATCTAGGTCTTCTAGGCTAGTTGTTAGTGTTTATTTAATGCATCAATGTTTTTGTGTAGTTTGCGTAATCAGCCAATCAACTGCTCAGTGCGAAAAATGACGAACAAAAGGACAGAAAGACTTATGAGGAGATCTAGAACAGGCTTACTTACATCTAACTCATATAGATAGAGCGCAAAGTCACCTGCAATAACACGTAAAAACATAATCTGTGAAAGCGAAACAAATTTTAATATGCAACTCTAATTAAGTTGGAAATCTATCTGTAAAGTACTAACAGCTAGAAGTGTACATTTATTTATTTTGTTTGATTTTTCTTTATTTTAATTTTTTTCAATATGTCTAAATTCTAGATCTAAAATCAAGGCCAATAACACAATGAATAATTTTTTTTTACTAAACTAATTCATGCAGGCCTTAATTATTTTTTATTTATTTATTTTCACTGGAATTGGCCAAATTAGGTATGATTTAATTTAAATAATATTCGCGTAATTTTACTTTCTTGCGCAGGCTAAAATATAGTATCTCAATATATTTTCCCCAATTGGTAGGTAGGCTTACTTAGCTGGCCGAGATGCTAGTGTAATAGACACCATGTTGGTGGTAAGGATACGAAACTTATCATGTCAATTTTAACATTTTGTGTTTTATTTTTCCCACGTTGGAATATCGCAGCACACTCTATTTGTTTTAAATAGTTATTTTTTAATTTGACATTAGCTACGAGGAAGTTTGAGCTCAGATAAAATTATAGGAAAAAAACCATTGTTTTTAATAGACAAAAACAGATAAGCTGTGATGTGGCTTGTTTTTAGATGTGAATAATAAAATTGCTTTTCGGGACTTGGCGGGACACGGGGCAGGTGAAGTAGTGTTCATCTATTTATGTGACCTTAGCGATAATAACATGCTGCCTGGGATGTAAAGTCTTTTAAAATGTGGGGTCTGGATTTTTTAGACGGCGTGCGACAGTACGGCGGAGGAGGAGAAACATACAAATAATGAAATTTCAGAGAAATTGGTTTGGTAGAAGTGGTCCGAATCCGCTCGCCAGTTTCGATCCATGACGGACGACATAAGCCCGACAAGAGCACGAGAGACATTCAGATAGAGCAAGTTAAATAAAAGATTGTAAAAAGAAGGTACGATTCTGATAGACATGAAGGACAGGTAATGAGATGTATAAAAAACTTAAAGAATAATCTAAATTGTCGGATTTGGCTTCTTCGATTGTGACTTTTGTCAGGGATTGAAACAAGTACACCAGTTAGCCAAAGTGAGTTCGTGTGCAACGTGTATGAGTAGAAATCTGTAAGTATTTCTTAGATTATCTATATTATGCATATACATATATTTATTTGTTAACATATGCACACACATGCTTATACACATACAAAAATCAATTTTCTTATGCATTTTGCGAATACATTTACAAAGAAATATAAATACAATTATACATAAACATGTACATATATTTACATTTATACATACACATATCGCCTACATACATACATATAGTCATACACAAGTACGTTAGTTGTGCGTATGAATCATTTACAAAATTGTCCACCTACTGTATTCGGCAGAATGGAGAATGGGAGATAAGGGTGGACATTAGGTTCGGAGGTAAACATTACAACGCCAGTCTACCCAAACTAAGAGGAATCTCGATATTATCTATGCCAGGATTTTTTAAACAGCTATGTTGGAAGAGTAAAAAATGAAATAGGAATTAGAAAATCAACCTACCAGGATAGATACAAATGTTGGCAACCAACACTGCAGCAAATATTACAGCAACCATGATAAAATTTTATGTTGTTATCTCAGCTCATCGACCGTATTTGTAGCCTACTTCATATGATGACGTGACTAAATCCAAAATTTAATTATTTTTTATTTGTTTACTAGGCCTTATAGTTGTGTTATAGATTAATTATTTTTAGTTTTGTGTTTATTTTATTAACTGTTTAAATGTTTAAATACGCTTTTTAAATTGGTTTTAATTTAATTTAATACTACTGAAGACATGATCAGATTGTTTTGATGTCGCGGTGGATTGACCGTGTTTATAGCCTACTTCATATGTTGACGTCATTAAATCCAAAATTTAATTATTTTTAATTTGTTTACCAGGCCATGTGATTGTATTATTAATTTTTATTTTTATTGTGTGGTTATTTAAAAAATGTTTAAACATTTAATGATTCTTTTTTTTTTTAAAGTTATTTTTATTTAAGTTTAAAATTGAGTTAATTAATTCAAAAGCTGATCTAGACCATTTTCATTCACGTTAATATAGCTCACATAAGGAGAATTTCACTCGTGGTCACGTATCAGCCCTCGCCGTGCGAGAAGTGGCTGACCGTAAGTTTATCAATATGGCCCGTTCATTTACTCAGTTCCATGGAAAATGTGAGCCATATGTACAGAGCCAAATTTCCTATACATTGTTTTGAAAATAGTCTACGTTTTCCACCAAATTAACAATGTTTATATAGCAAATTTGGACCGGTCACTTCTAAAGGCCATTCGAAGTTTCCCCGAAGATATCACCTATTTTTAGTAACCCCCGAGGGTATTTAATTTTCTACGCCCTCAGAAATTATGATTGAGTTTGTATGTTCAGATATTTGTATTGATTTAAATAAAAAAACAACAGAACTATGTTTATATAAGGAAATATGGCCTCTGGTCAGTCAAGACAGTATTCTGGGGTTTTCCCGAGGGTAGCGACATTTTTGCTGACCCCCAGCGGCCGATGTAATACATCAAGAGTTTTCAAAGGGTCCCACCGTGGGCATTTGTTTTCGTCAAATAGTTCATATATGGAGAATTTCACTCGCTTTTTTTCCAGCCTTCGCCGTGCGAGCACAGGCTGATCGATAGTTTATCCACAAGGCCGATTAATTTACCCAGGTTTGTGAAAAAAAAGCCAGATGAACAGAGCCAAAGTACCCTAAAAAGGGTTTGTAAATAATCATCGTTTTTCACCAAATTAACAGGGAAAATTCGGACCGGTCTCTTCTAAAGCCATTCCTGAGTTTTCCTGAATATATCAGAGTTTTTTTTTATACCCCCGAGGGTCTGGCTACGACCTCATGAATTATAAAGAGGTTTCAACGTGGGACTTTTGTTTCGACATACAGCTCATTTAAGGCTCCGGTCAGTGAAGTGAGTTTTGACCACCTCATGGTGGACTTTGGGGCCGACCGTGTTCTGATCTCCAACTTTCAAATTCTAATAACAAATTATTATCATCTTTAAAAATTAGTTAAATCAGTTAGTTGCATCAAAGAAGCGTTTATTATATTGTTTTTTAACAGGCAAAGCGACAGCAAAAATTAAAATATTTTTAGGAGTCAGTTCAATGAACGGACTCCTGTAGTCCTAAGAAAATGGTTAATTGGGCACGAGTGGCGCATATTATTAGATCATGGAGGGGTGGGGGATGGGTAGGGGGCAGTAGCGTAGCGAGGGGGAGGCGGGCGGGGGGGACATATGTCCCCGGGCGCCGACCTTAGGGGGCGTCAAAATGGGTTGGAAAAATAAATTGAAAGGTTGAGGGGGGGGGGGGTGCAAATCGAAAGTTTGAGGGGGGGGGGGGGGGTTTGCAAATGGAAATCTCGGAGGGGGGGGGGGGTGGAAATCAAAAGTTTGAGAGGGGGGGTGCAAATGGAAATCTCGAGGGGGGGGGGGTTGCAAATCGAAAGTTTTAGGGGGGGGGTGCAAATCGAAAAGTTTGTCCCCGGGCGCCGGGAAGGGTCGCTACGCCTCTGGTGGGGGGAGGCGGGGGAGGGGAGGAAATCGGGTATTGGTGGGAAGGGGTTCAAGAGTTAAAATACTTTAACGAAGTTTGATGGACTGTAGCTTTAAAAATGTGACATTGAGGACACTGACAATTTAGAACAGTCTTCGGATTTTCATTTCGGCCCAATCGAGATTTTTGTTGCCTGTGGACACGGCATCCCAATGGATTCCTTTTCCCCATTCTCTCGAGCGCCATACACCGGTCAGATAGGCATTGTGACAAAAGTTGAACCACCAACCCCCACTGTAGGCTTTGTTACATGATGTGGCGCTTTTGCTGTCTGATGTGGAGAACCTCATGCCATTGTGATAACTGAGATTATCCCCAACGTCTCCCGAGAACTGTCCAACACGAAGCGTGTAGAAATTGAGTTGGTTATCGATCTTAAACGTTTTGTACCTGGCGTAGTAATTTTTGCCTTCAAACTTCATGTCGACTCTTAACTCCCAGTCTCCGCTCTGCCGGATACAATAGAGAGTGAAATTTGAACATAATTCATAAGTACACATAAACGTATTTAGGTTTTAATATGTGTATTTATGTTATGCATATATTTATGTAGGCTATATACCAGTGGCGTAGCGAGGTCGGGTGTCACCCGGTGCGGCACTTAATGGTTTCACCCCCAGAGGCGTAGCGACCCTTCCCGGGGACAAACTTTCACATTTTTATTTGCACACCCCCCTCCCTCAAACTTTCGATTTGCACCCCCCTCTGGTTTTTATCTATATATTTTGCTATTTTTTGCCTTGGTGTCACCCCCCTAAATGGTGTCACCCGGTGCGGTCCGCACCCCCCTTCCCGCTACGCCTGTGTTATATACGTGTATATTTTATGTACGTTTTTTTGTATCGATGTATTCATATTAGTAAATATTACGTTTGTTAACAAGTGTAGTTGTTCCAATCCTTGCCAAAAGTCACCTTCATAGGTGCCAAATCCGTTACTGTAATCGGACCAAGGTCTTGCAAAGTTGACATCTCCGTCAGAACGGCGCTGAAAGATTACAATTTCTAAAAATTCGTTTAAAGCTTAAAATTTATTAAGTAATACTTTTTTTTGAATATATCTAACATTTTCTTGTTTTATGCGAAACACGTATAGCATGATGCTGTTAAAACTTTAAAAAATATATAGTTTAAAATTTTTACCATGATCAGAATCCATCCACCACCATCAGTTTTGGTGTCGCATAAATTGACATATCCTGAGGTTGAAGCCATAACAGCTCTTTCTGGCAAATCTTTAGACATATAACTCTTTTCGCACAATTTCTAAAGAAACAGTAATAACGTATGATTTCCTACACAGTAACTAAGTACATTACGTTATATTGAGATACCAATACAAACTGTGGTACCTCGAGATACGAATGAATGCCCCGACATACGTGATATCTGATATGAAAGCGTTTGATCGAGTTAAAATTGTATTTGAAATAGGAGCAATAGCATTGCGTATGTTAATGCAATGAAACTCCACCACTTATTTCATCTATCCCAACTAAATCTACACCTCCCCCAGCATCTTCTGTTAGCTCAAGTCGGCTGATTTTCAAGGTAAATACACTTCATAAAACAAATTTGTTTTTTTTTGCGTTTTCATTTTCTTTTATAAAAAAAATCCGGGAGTGATCTCCCCTAAATTTTCTATAATATTCTAATATAACACTGCAGGGGATGGCAACTCGGGACATAGACAATATTTTAAATCCATTTTTAATAACATTTTATTATAAAATAGAATCTCGTAAAACAAGAATTGCAAACCAAGTGAACGCTAAATAAAATGTGCATAATAGTGCTGGATATTATTAGTACTTTATAAATTTACAATCGTTTTTTTTTTGAAAAATCGGAAATAGCGTAAATTACTACTTCCGGTCGACGGAATTTGTAAGAAGCCAGAGAATTAGAATTTTTACTTACATTTGAAATTTCATTTATCTATCTGAAATAGTACTCAAGTTATAGGCTTTTGAATAATTATAAAAAAAAGTAGAAACAGTTCCACTTCCGGTTATCGGAAATCGCCCAAAAGTAGATAAGGATCTATGATTTTGATATAATACTTGTATATGAAATTCCATCAACCTAGCTATAGCGGTACTCAAGTTATCGTGTTTACACACACACACACAGACTCAGGGAACCCTAAAACGTCGAGATTTGTAAAAATCTAGATTTTTTTTTCACGATTACAAGACTTGCTTTATACTTCGTATATACGAGAAAATAATAAACCGGGAGTGATCTCCCCTAAACTTTCTCGAATATTCTTATATAAAATAATAGGGGATGGGAACTCGGGCCATAGACATATTTTAAATCCATTTTAAATACTTAAATTTTTAAAAATAGAATAAAATCTCGTAGACAAATTAAGTGCACACCAAGTGAACGCCAAATAAAAAAGTGCATAATAGTGCGCAATATTATTAGTACTTTTAAAATTTACATTAGTTTTTTGAGAAATCGGAAGTAGCGTAAATTACTACTTCCGGTCAACGGAAATTACTCAAAAGTTAACAGAAGGTAGAGAATTAGATCTTTTACTTACATGTGAAATTTCATTTATCTATCTGAAATAGTACTCTAGTTATAGGCTTTTGAAAAATTCAAAGTAGGAAAAGTACCACTTCCGGTTATCAGAAATAGCTCAAAAGTTGATACGGATCTACGATTTTGATAAAATACGTTTACACACGGACACGCACAACCACAGACAGACAGACAGACAGACAGACACACAGACATACGGACAAGATTGCAAAATTTTGTTTTCCCGTATCAGTGAGGTGTAAAACGTCGAGATTTGTAAAAATCTCGATTTTTTTTGCACGATTACAATACTTTCTCTATACTTCGTATATACGAGAAAGTAAAAGTACACATAACAACAAACCGGGAGTGATCTCCCCTAAACTTTCTCGAATAGTCTTATATAAAACAACAGGGATATAGTTATGATTTTTAATCCATTTTAAATACTTAAACTTTTTAAAATAGAATAGAATCTCATAGAAAAAATAATTGCGCACCAAGCGAACGCCAAAAACAAAATGTGCATAATAGTGCGGAATATTATTAGTACTTTATAAATTTACAAGCGTTTTTTTTTTGAGAAATCAGAAATAGCGTAAATTACATACTTTCGGTCAGGGGACGGAGTGGTCTAGCGGTAGAGAGCTGGACTACTAACCCGTAAGTCTCGAGTTCGAATCCGGGTTCAAGTTAATAAACCGTCGCTGAGTTCACCCAACTCTGATGGGTACCTAACTCACGTTAGTGCTGACCACACTATTTCTTCATATGCCGAGGTCACAGTAACAAGTGAACACTACTTAACTTGCCCCATAGACTGTCAGGTTTGAAAGAGAAACTTTTACTACTTCCGGTCAACGGAAATTATTCAAAATTTGATAGATGGTAGAGAATTAGATATTTTACTTACGTGTGAGAATTTCATTTATCTATCTGAAATAGTACTCAAGTTATAGGCTTTTGAAAAATTCAAAGTAGGAAAAGTACCACTTCCGGTTATCAGAAATAGCTCAAAAGTTGATACGGATCTACGATTTTGATAAAATACGTTTACACACGGACACGCACACACACAGACAGACAGACAGACACACAGACATACGGACAAGATTGCAAAATTATGTTTTCCCGTATCAGTGAGGTGTAAAACGTCGAGATTTGTAAAAATCTCGATTTTTTTTTGCACGATTACAATACTTTCTCTATACTTCGTATATACGAGAAAGTAAAAGTACACATAACAACAAACCGGGAGTGATCTCCCCTAAACTTTCTCGAATAGTCTTATATAAAACAACAGGGATATAGTTATGATTTTTAATCCATTTTAAATACTTAAACTTTTTAAAATAGAATAGAATCGCATAGAAAAAATAATTGCGCACCAAGCGAACGCCAAAAACAAAATGTGCATAATAGTGCGGAATATTATTAGTACTTTATAAATTTACAAGCGTTTTTTTTGAGAAATCAGCAATAGCGTAAATTACATACAGGGGACGGAGTGGTCTAGCGGTAGAGAGCTGGACTACTAACCCGTAAGTCTCGAGTTCGAATCCGGGTTCAAGTTAATAAACCGTCGCTGAGTTCACCCAACTCTGATGGGTACCTAACTCACGTTAGTGCTGACCACACTATTTCTTCATATGCTGAGGTCACAGTAGCAAGTGAACACTACTTAACTTGCCCCATAGACTGTCAGGTTTGAAAGAGAAACTTTTACTACTTCCGGTCAACGGAAATTATTCAAAATTTGATAGATGGTAGAGAATTAGATATTTTACTTACGTGTTAGAATTTCATTTATCTATCTGAAATACTACTCAAGTTATAGGCTTTTGATAAAATTCAAAGTGAAAAAAGTACCACTTCCGATTATCGGAAATCGCTCACAAGTTGAGACGGATCTACGATTGTGATTAAGTACTTATATATGAAATTTCATCGACCTAGCTGTAACGGTACTCAAGTTATCGTGTTTACACACACAGACACACAGACACACAGACAGACACACAGACATACGGACACGATTGCAAAATTATGTTTTTCCGTATCAGTGAGGTTAAAACGTCGAGATTTGTAAAAATCTCGATTTTTTTTTTCACTATTAAAAGACTTTCTCTATATGTATAAAATTTTTTTCAATAACAAGCTGTTAACATGCACTAAAAAAATATAAAAAATGGTTTTCTATAAATATATAATAACACTACTATTGAAATAACAAGTAAACGAAAGTTGGGGCACTGTATTTTATCTTGGTTATCTTTACTAAACTATAAAAGCTTGTTGTTAAACTTTTAAATATAATCTTTCAGTACTTTATATGTTCTAAATTTGATAGAGTTGCATGACTATACACCAATAGTGCACTAAATAAATACGAAAAATGCAGATATAATAGCACGGTAAATAATCCTTTCAATATAAAAATTAATTGACTCATAAAAAATTAGTCATCCAATTCATTCAAATTTGATCTCAGATTGCAGTTTGAACGGGTTTTGACACGTAGAACAACTAGGGAGGCATTTATTTTGATTCGAAAAGAATAATGGCATTTTAATTCATTTTTAATGGAGAAAAAATCTTTTTGAGGTAAGACGCATTTGACATACGATCAGTGTTGAGGAACGTTCGTATCTCGAGGTATAATTTTACTTTATATGTATCTCTCTATGTGCGTCATTAATGTAAACACCTCCTGTTAACTTAATTAATGTTATTCTTAATTATTTTAAAATTATTTCTAATAATGTATTAGTTGCATGTCAGGTAGAGTCTGAAAATGAATTTTATAAGCATTATATTCTGTGATTTCTTTCAAGTTTTTTTATCTACTCTATATATAAAAAGCAATGTATGTGTGGGTGGGTGTGCGTCTGTTTGTCTCTGTCTTTCATGGAGTACTACACCTTTCATTCAATAGCCATGAAATTTTGGTAAGGTGATGAAAATACAAAATACACCTGGGGAGGTTTCTGAGGGAAAAAAATTCAAATTCGCAGGGGTGGCGCTCGGGTGGGTGCGATTTGTTTTTCACTATATATGGTATATAAAAATAGAAGTCGTTTGCTGGTAGACACCGTTCATCCGCTCGCCATAAAAAGTTAGGGAGTTGATTAGTAAAAACACAAAATATACACAAAAAGAAAGACGAAAGAAAGGCGGACAGGCAGACAGACAGACAAAGAGACTTATCGTTTCTAGAATCGATACCGGTTTACGTTGCTTGGACGGGAATTGGCCTGCAATAAAATGTGTAAAAACACAATATGTTACCACAAAACAAATAGGCGGCTCTAATTTAGTCATAATGCAATTAGGTATATATATATATATATATATATATATATATATATATATATATATATATATATATATATATATATATATATATATATATATATATATATATATATATATATATAAATAAATAAAGCAAATGTATGTCTGTGTGTGTGTGTGTCTTTTATGCATTAATACACCTTTCATCACATCGCCGCGAAACTTTGGGAAGTTGTTAAAAAAATACTCCAAGGGAGATTTCTGCGTAAAAAAAGTCATATTCGGAGGGTTGGCCTTGCTTATTTCTCTAAATACAGTAAATAAAAATAAAAGTCTATTGCGGTTTGACACCATTCGTCCGATCGCCATCAAACTTTGGGAGTTGATTAGAACACTCCAAAGAAAGGTTCTGCAAAAAAAAATTAATTTCGCAAGGGCGGCGCCCCGGGTGTGTGCGATTTTTCTAAATAAACGGATTATTAAAAAAAATCTGATGCGGTTCAACATATTTCATCCGAGTGCCCTGAAACTTTGGTGAGTTGATTAGAACACTGCTTGGAAGGGTTCTACAAAACAAAAACTTCTTTAATTTCGTGGCGCCCCGGGAGGATGCGATTCTTCTCTTTATAAGGTATTTTATAAAATAATAAAGCCGGATGCCGTTCGATACCTTTCATTCAACTGCTATACAACTTTAAGAGTTGATGAGAATACTTCCGAGGTTTCTGTGAAAAATAATAATTAAAATCTGATATGTTCGGCGCCCGGGAGGTTTCTGTGAAAAAAATAATTAAAATCTGATATGTTCGGCGCCCGGGAGGGTGCGATTTTCTTCAACACACATTTAGAGCAGCTATTTTATCACTTGACATCCGTTAAACGTGCGTCCTGTTAGCGATTAAGGGGTACTACTAAATTAAGCGCTAAAAATTCAAAAGACGCAACCGCCGACGCCCCGTACATTGCATGACTCGAAGCTCCCCGGGCTCCTCTGCGAGAGATATGGCGCCTAAGTTTGTTTTTTAAAAAAAAGTGTATACAATAAAGACACGATGGGCAACAACAATCGTTGACTATATCGAACCGGCGCGTCCAACGGGGCTCCTGTAGGGTTAGATTTGGCGCCCTGGGATTCCCCTGTGCACAATGGCGCCTGCTTTTGTTCTAAACAGTCCGGTAGAAAATGGATAAGATGGGGCGTTACAGTCGCTCACTAAATTGGATCAGGCGTGTCCGTCGATGCCTTGGGTGCAGTTTTGCTGCGAACAAACATTTCAGTTTCCGCCCCCAAATGCTCACATGGGCCACTAAGGGGAAATGTAATAATTAACCAGTTAAAGAAAAATGTCCGGTAAATTTGTGTAGCTTTGGTCAATGACGCAATCTGCATAATTGTTTCAGGATGGTATGTGGCACTCTGGGTTATCCTGTGAGCATTATGGCGCCTATGTTAGTTTTAAGGTGCCTCTGTGGGGTGTAATCGGGGGCTCCCTAGAGCGCCCCTCTACATTCCAGACACATATGCGGTCACCAAAGTGTGTTCTACCTCATTATTTTGGTGAGTGATTAACGTACACTTAAGGTTTTCAAGCGGTAGTGTAGGTAAACCTTGTCCCGATTTTTATGATCCAAGCTTAGGCATTGTTTACATTTAAATAACTCAGTTTTAGAAAACGAAGTCACGCGTATAAGAATATAGGATTAGTAACGCATTGATGCCATTTTTCTTATACATTTCGTCAAACTTTCTTCTATCACCGCGGCAACGCGCGGGGACGGGTACGCTAGTTTCAAATAAAACTATTTTCTTAAATATATAATTGGATATAACTAATTTAAAAATCTACAAACAAAAGAAAGTTAAGTTAAATTTCAACACATAATATATCGACAAACGATTTTCTTTATGATGGTACATTAATGTAAATTTAATGTATATCATTTGATTTTCTTACTTTTTAAGTATAATTAATAAAAGCTTGCAATTATAAACGTTTGTTAATTTATTTTACAATAAGACTTTTTATATTTCAATAGAATCGAATCACATACCTGAAACAAACCCCCACCCAAAAAAGACACACCCACACAATAACTATATCGAATATACAACTATAGATGCATAAATAAAGCACATAAGACCTGTGCTGCATAACAAAGAAATTAGCAGGTAATATCAGCGACAAAGTAAGCCTATAAAAGACAAAAAGCATACAATTCTAATACCTGTTGAGGAACAGGAAATAATTTGGATAGAAAACTTCAAAAATATTCTAAATTATTGATGCAACAGATATTCGACCACACTTGCGGGATCTTGAGAATAACTGCACAGGGTTAACAAATGTGAAAATAAAAATGTTATAAAATAAAAACGAATAAAACCTGACCTTAA
Source organism: Physella acuta (assembly GCF_028476545.2). Taxonomy (NCBI): domain Eukaryota; kingdom Metazoa; phylum Mollusca; class Gastropoda; family Physidae; genus Physella; species Physella acuta. Next base: position 221,431 of record NW_026732929.1, read on the forward strand.
TATATCAGCAAACATAAACTACCACATGCTAGGTATTTTGAGAAACAAAATACAAAATACTTCAGGACTAGAGGGAATGATATCTAGAAAAACTTCCCACAAATATATTTTACGTGCTACCCAAACTATTAAGATATGTTTATATTGTTAGCACCAGGTAAAAACATTTTTTTTGGGAAGAGTAAAAATGAAAGTATTTTGGGAAGAATAAAAAAAAACGTATTTTGGAAAGAGCAAAAAAAAAAATTGAAATGGTTTGAACTTACTAAAGCAGAGGAGAATGTTGACAGACAAAACAGCAGCCAATAGAACAGCAAACATGATGAGAGCCTGTGTTGATGTCTTAGTCGCTTACAAAAGAAGTAAGTGGTTCATGTAGATGATGACCTAGACTACAGAAAAATCGTTATTGATTTTGATTATTTTACCCCAGACCTGACCTCGTGGCTTTTTTTTTATAGTTTTGGTTTTATTTTCTGATTGTTTGAAGATTCAATTACTCCATGGCTATGGAAGCCAATCCAAAACTAAAATGGCTGAAACGCAATCAAGGAGTCATATGGCGCATGACATGTTTACAAGTTATGCTTAATGAGATTTATTTTCTACTTATCATTTCAAATGCAACAGAAGTTTGAACCACTAGAAAGAAATCAATCAAGGCAGTAGAGGCTAACGTTTACTTAAAGCATAGCTATGTTTTTAAAACTAAATAATAATAAAAATTACAATCAGTAGGTACGAGTTAATTAAAAGAGACCGCAACTCAGCATTGTGTGAAGTAGCTTTACTATCCAGTGTTTCTGTCAGACTTTTTTCTCCTGGGGGGGGGGGGGGGGGGCGTGGAAAGGGGGCTGGGTGGGGGGAACACACCCCTTCCCGAAGAGATGCCTGGGCGAAACTCTGTTCTATCCCAATACACTCACGCCCCTTACTGAATATTGTGCTAGTATTTTAATACGGTTTATTTACTTATATGATCTGTAAATGTACCATTGAGATACAGGACCATGATGAACAAACCACAAAAAATTCCTAAAATGTTTTATACGCTACAAAACGTCCACGTCTATACATTGATATAAAATCATTTAGGCCTAAAACACGTTTTCAAATGCACCCAAAAAATGAAAATAAAACTAATCTGCTTTTTTACTTTCTCGTATACAAAGTATTTAGGAAGTATGATCATTGTGTAAAAAATGATGTGAAATTTTACCAGTTTTCATCGTTTTACACCTTAGTACTTCATCATATAGCGAGTATCGTGGAAAAATAATAAAAGCAGATGTATGAAAATTTCGGTGTTCTATGCGTAACTGAGTTGGAAAAACTGGGCTTTGCAATTCTGACCGTATATCTGTGATTGTGTGTGTATGTGTGTGTGTATGTATGTGAACACGATAACTTAAATACCGTTACAGCTAGGTTTATGATATTTTACACAAAAGTATTATATTAAATTTTTAGTTCTGTGTCCAATTTTCAGCGATTTCCAGTAACCGGAGGTGGGACTTTTTGTACTTTTAATTTTTCAAAAGTTTACAGCTTCAGTACTGTTTCAGATAGCTAAATAAAATTTCAAATGTAAGTACAAAATCGAATTCACTGCATTCTATCGCATTTTGAGTAATATCCGATGACCGGAAATAGTAATTTACGCGATTACCTATTTCTAAAAAAACGAATGTGAATTCATAAAGTACTAATATTATTCCGCACTATGTGTTTGGCGTTCACTTGATGCGCAATTCTTTTTCCTACGAGATTCTATTCTATTTTAAAAAGTTTAAGTAATTAAAAATTGATTAAAAATATTGTCTATATCCCGAGTTGCCATACCCGTAGTGTTATATAAGAATATTCGGGAAACTTTAGGGGAGATACTCCCGGTTTACTCATAAAAGGTTTGTCGCTGAAATATGAAAAAGATCTCTTGAGAGACCTTAGCTTTAATTAAAGCGATCTTAGCTTTTATTAAAGAAAGCAGATTTGGTATATTTTCTTATTTTCAGTGCATTTAAAATCTTATTTCAGTAAAGATATTTTATATTTATGTTATTTTCCACTTTAAAGTGATTCACTATTTATAAAGTCAACACTACTAAAAATATTTAAAAAAACAAAACAACAACGCCATCAGTAGCTCGTGATATCTGCAGATGTTTATCTGCCCGTTAATGCAGCCATCAATGACTACAATTTACAGATAACGGTAAGCTGATCCAACGAGATAGTTCAATAATCTTGCTACCGTCTCTTTGTTTGACAAACTATATTATCTGACCCTAATAGCCCTCACTTGTAAACATTCTCGTGAACCACAACTCACGATACTGTTAGGGTTATTAAGTTTATTCTTCTGCTATTGATTTAATAGTTTATAGTGCGATTTATACTTTCCACACGAAGCCTAAAATCCTAAGATTTTAAGATTTTTTTCGTGGTTTATTCATGATTATGAATTTGAAATCACTTTAAGTTCTTATGTGCAGTGTGTCTGACATTACATACCTTGTATGTCAAAGGAGGAGTGAGGAGGAAGTGGTGGGGGGGGGGGGGTGGAGGCGGGGATGACAACTAGATCGGATTTTGTTAACTATATATATATATATATATATATATATATATATATATATATATATATATATATATATATATATATATATATATATATATATATATATATATATATATCATAATGAAATAGTTTAAGACTATTCGTGTTTACAAAATGTTTTTGTCTATACTCAGAATTTAATATATCGTCATCATAAATGCTAAAGTATTACAGCATAATGAAAGTTTTCAAAATCAGAGATGGTATAAAAGCACGCTTTTCGATATATTAGAAAAACATTTGGAATAACAGCCTACATATAACTAAATATCGATCTTTCAGTTCAGTTCATACATTTTAATTAACTACTGCTTCTTTGTGTTCTTTAAAGATTATTTCTTTTAACATAGTGATAGGTATGGGTTAGATCACTGTATTGATCACACACCTTTTTACTGGTAATTTCAAAAACAATATTCACAGAGTTTTACGTTTAAAATGCTAATTTTCTGGCGGCATGGTACTTTGGTACATTATTACGCGTTTTTCTACATGTACTTAACAGATCAGTTTACTATCGCACACACTGTTTCTGTATTGTAATTTTTTTTAAATTAATCACACGATTCAAACTGTATATATAAAGTAATTATGTGTAAAGTTTTATGTATAACATTTTCTAATTCAATTATTCGTAAGCAAATACATTATACAGTTGCCTTAAACTTAACACCCCTCTTGCCAAGTGGTACTACCGTAGAGGCATTTTAAGCATTGCAATACATCGTAATGGTTATTTTAAAATGGCAAACTGATGCAGCTGTTAATACGTGTTGTGAACGTAGACACTACTAGACTAGAACAATAATGCTTAATTGCTGCATGAAAAGAAATCTTGTGATTTACATAGATGTGCCGACCAAAATATTTTTTAAACAAATATCATTGTTTAAAAACTTTGAATTTAAAAAGTTTCCAAAAAGGCGCCACTTTGCTGAAAATGGCCAGAGGGGGAGTGGCTGCTCCCCCTGCTCCCCCCCCCCCCCCTGCGTACGCTACTGATATATATATATATATATATATATATATATATGATGGAAAATATTTGAAACCACACCATGAGACGGTCCTGGGCACGCCACTGCTTAGAATAGCTCACAACATCGATGTTGAACAATCAGCACATTGTAGTGTGTAGCATTAATTTTTAGCAGAATTACAAACATTTTCCCCGGTGGTGGGAAATGAGATTGGGGGGGGGGGGGGGCTTGGAATTTTGAGCGGAGGGATGCTTGTTAGAGTAAGACGTGTACTACATAAAGCTTATATATTTATTCATTTCGTCGTGGGGAGAGGCGGCAGACTTGAAAGTTGTGTAATCTTACCATCAAGCTATACACCAGAGTCAACTATACATAGTTTGTGTAACCTACCCAACAGCACACCTTTTCAAAATATTTTCACCGTACACAAAGTGATTTAAAATCAGAACCAAAAAAAAAAAAATCACGTTCTTTATTTGATCTCTAACTTTCAAATTCTAATAAAAAATTATTATCATGTTTAAAAATTAGTTAAATCAGTTAGTTGCATCAAAGAAACGTTTATTAGATTGTTTTTTAACAGGCAAAGCGACAGCAACAATTCAAATATTTTTAGGAGTCAGTTCAATGAAAATGGTTAATTGGGCACGAGTGGCGCATATTATTAGATCATGGAGGGGTGGGGGATGGGTGGGGAGCAGTAGCGTAGGGAGGGGGGGGGCGGGGGGGGGGCATATGTCCCCGGGCGCCGATCTTAGTGGGCGCCAAAATGGGTTGGAAAAATAAATTGAAAGGTTGAGGGGGGTGCAAATCGAAAGTTTGAGGGGGGGGGGTGCAAATTGAAATTTCGATGGGGGGGGGGGGGGTTGCAAATCGAAAGTTTGATGGAGGGTGCAAATCGAAAAGTTTGTCCCCGGGAAGGGTCGCTACGCCTCTGGTGGGGGGAGGCGGGGCAGGGGAGGAAATTGGGTATTGGTGGGAAGGGGTTCAAGAGTTAAGATACTTTAACGAAGTTTGATGTACTGTAGCTTAAAAAAATGTGACATTGAGGACACTGACAATTTAGAACAGTCTTCGGATTTTCATTTCCGCCCAATCGAGATTTTTGCTTCCTGTGGACACGGCATCCCAATGGATTCCTTTTCCCCATTCTCTCGAGCGCCATACACCGGTCAGATAGGCATTGTGACAAAAGTTGAACCACCAACCCCCACTGTAGGCTTTGTTACATGATGTGGCGCTTTTGCTGTCTGATGTGGAGAACCTCATGCCATTGTGATAACTGAGATTATCCTTGGCGTCTCCATAGTACTGTCCAACACGAAGCGTGTAGAAATTGAGTTGGTTATCGACCTTAAACCTTTTGTAGCTGGCGTAGTAATTTTCGCCTTCAAACTTCATGTCCACTCTTAACTCCCACTCTCCGCTCTGCCGGATACAATAGAGAGTGAAATTTGAACATAATTCATAAGTACACATAAACGTATTTAGGTTTTAATATGTGTATTTATGTTATGCATATATTTATGTAGGCTATATACAAGTGGCGTAGCGAGGTCGGGTGTCACCCGGTGCGGCACTTAATGGTTTCATCCCCCCAGAGGCGTAGCGTCCCTTCCCGGGGACAAACTTTCACATTTTTATTTGCAACCCCCCTCCCTCAAACTTTCGATTTGCACCCCCCCCTCTGGTTTTTATCTATATATTTTGCTATTTTTTGCCTTGGTGTCACCCCCCTAAATGGTGTCACCCGGTGCGGTCCGCACACCCTCCCCCCCCCCCTTCCCGCTACGCCTGTGTTATATACGTGTATATTTTATGTACGTTTTTTTGTATCGAAGTATTCATATTAGTAAATATTACGTTTGTTAACAAGTGTAGTTGTTCCAATCCTTGCCAAAAGTCACCTTCATAGGTGCCAAATCCGTTACTGTAATCGGACCAAGGTCTTGCAAAGCTTACATCCCCGACACAACGGCGCTGAAAGATTACAATTTCTAAAAATTCGTTTAAAGCTTAAAATTTATTAAGTAATACTTTATTTTGAATATATCTAACATTTTCTTGTTTTATGCGAAACACGTATAGCATGATGCTGTTAAAACTTTAGAAAATATATAGTTTAAAATGGTTGAATTAATACATATTAACAATTCAAGAAAGATTATTTATAATTATTATTGAATAGGTTGAAATTTTAACATAATCGAATTCTTGACTCACAAATTTTAGTTATTGCCGATTATAATGCACGCATTCTTATTACATATTTTAGTTGGAGCAGTTAATACATTATTAATTAAATTTATTAACAAGAGACACATGCGTTTTATTTGTCTTTAAAAATGTAATTAAAAATAAGCCTTATTATTTTGTTTATAAAACAATAGCTTTTTAACAAAAAACCAACAATATAAATCATGGATATATTTTTAAATTAAACTTAAGGGAGGTAACTAAGAGGAGGCTGCTTTTACGGGGGGTGGGGGGGATTGTAGGGTAGACGTTGGGGGAAAGGGGGGGGGAAGGGTATCGTCCTAAAGGACCTACTAATAGTATTTTAAAGCAAATATTTTCAATGGCAGCGTTGGTACTGTCGAATTCACAAATTATGAATTACTGGAAAGTAGAAAATAAAACAACTAAATAGCGGCGTATGATACGCCGTTGGTCGGCTCGTGTACTATATTTAAAGTACAGTTTTTAAACAATTTTCTCTAGAGATGAGTGCTAATTAATTATGTCTTAGCCTTGTTTCAAGCCTCTTGTTGTGATATATTAATATTTTCTTGTTTTATGCGAAAAACATATAGCATGATGCTGTTAAAACTTTAAAAAATATATAGTTTAAAATTTTTACCATGATCAGAATCCATCCACCACCATCAGTTTTGGTGTCGCATAAATTGACATATCCTGAGGTTGAAGCCATAACAGCTCTTTCTGGCAAATCTTTAGACATATAACTCTTTTCGCACAATTTCTAAAGAAACAGTAATAACGTATGATTTCCTACACAGTAACTAAGTGCATTACGTTATATTGAGATACCAATACAAACTATGGTACCTCGAGATACGAGTGCCCCGACATACGTGATATCTGATATGAAAGCGTTTGATCGAGTTAAAATTGTATTTGACATAGGAGCAATAGCTTTGCGTATGTTAATGCAATGAAACTCCACCACTTATTTCATCTATCCAAACTAAATCTACACCTCCCCCAGCATCTTCTGTTAGCTCAAGTCGGCTGATTTTCAAGGTAAATACACTTCATAAAACAAATTTGTTTTTTTGCGTTTTCATTTTCTTTTATAAAAAAAAATCCGGGAGTGATCTCGTAAAAAAAGAATTGCTAACCAAGTGAACGCCAAATAAAATGTGCATAATAGTGCTGGATATTATTAGTACTTTATAAATTTACAATCGTTTTTTTTTTAGAAATCGGAAATAGCGTAAATTACTACTTCCGGTCGACGGAATTTGTAAGAAGCCAGAGAATTAGAATTTTTACTTACATTTGAAATTTCATTTATCTATCTGAAATAGTACTCAAGTTATAGGCTTTTGAATAATTATAAAAAAAAGTAGAAACAGTTCCACTTCCGGTTATCGGAAATCGCCCAAAAGTAGATAAGGATCTACGATTTTGATATAATACTTGTATATGAAATTTCATCAACCTAGCTGTAGCGGTACTCAAGTTATCGTGTTTACACACACACACACAGACACACACAAAGACATACGGACACGATTGCAAAACTATGTTTTTCCGACTCAGGGAACCCTAAAACGTCGAGATTTGTAAAAATCTAGATTTTTTTTTCAAGATTACAAGACTTGCTTTATACTTCGTATATACGAGAAAATAATAAACCGGGAGTGATCTCACCCAAACTTTCTCGAATATTCTTATATAAAATAACAGGGGATGGGAACTCGGGCTATAGACATATTTTAAATCCATTTTAAATACTTAAATTTTTAAAAGTAGAATAAAATCTCGTAGACAAATTAATTGCACACCACGTGAACGCCAAATAAAAAAGTGCATAATAGTGCGCAATATTATTAGTACTTTAAAAATTTACATTAGTTTTTTGAGAAATCGGAAGTAGAGTAAATTACTACTTCCGGTCAACGGAAATTACTCAAAAGTTAACAGAAGGTAGAGAATTAGATCTTTTACTTACATGTGAAATTTCATTTATCTATCTGAAATAGTACTCAAGTTATAGGCTTTTGATAAAATTCAAAGTGAAAAAAGTACCACTTCCGGTTATCGGAAATCGCTCACAAGTTGAGACGGATCTACGATTTTGATAAAATACTTATATATGAAATTTCATCGACCTAGCTGTAACAGTGCTCAAGTTATCTTTTTACACACACACAGACACACAGACACAGACAGACACACAGACATACGGACAAGATTGCAAAATTATGTTTTTCCGTATCAGTGAGGTTAAAACGTCGAGATTTGTAAAAATCTCATTTTTTTTTCACTATTAAAAGACTTTCTCTATATGTATAAAAAGTTTTCAATAACAAGCTGTTAACATGACCTAAAAAAATTATAAAAAAATGGTTTTCTATAAATATATAATAACACTACTATTGAAATAACAAGTAAACGAAAGTTGGGGCACTGTATTTTATCTTGGTTATCTTTACTAAACTATAAAAGCTTGTTGTTAAACTTTTAAATATAATCTTTCAGTACTTTATATGTTCTAAATTTGATAGAGTTGCATGACTATACACCAATAGTGCACTAAAAAATACGAAAAATGCAGATATAATAGCACGGTAAATAATCCTTTCATTATAAAAACTAATTGACTCATAAAAAATTAGTCATCCAATTCATTCAAATTTGATCTCAGATTGCAGTTTGAACGGGTTTTGACACGTAAAACAACTGGGGAGGCATTTATTTGATTCGAAAAGAATAATGGCATTTTAATTCATTTTTAATGGAGAAAAAATCTGTTTGACGTAAGACGCATTTGACATACGATCAGTGTTGAGGAACGTTCGTATCTCGAGGTATAATTTTACTTTATATGTATCTCTCTATCTGCGTCATTAATGTAAACACCTCCTGTTAACTTAATTAATGTTATTCTTAATTATTTTAAAATTATTTCTAATAATGTATTAGTTGCATGTCAGGTAGAGTCTTAAAATGAATTTTCTAAGCATTATATTCTGTGATTTCTTTCAAGTTTTTTTTCTCTACTCTGTATATAAAAAGCAATGTATGTGTGGGTGGGTGTGCGTCTGTTTGTCTCTCTGCCTTTCATGAAGTACTACACCTTTCATTCAATAGCCATGAAATTTTGGTAAGGTGATGAAAATACACCTGGGGAGGTTTCTGAGGGAAAAAAATTCAAATTCGCAGGGGTGGCGCTCGGGTGGGTGCGATTTGTTTTTCACTATATATGGTATATAAAAATAGAAGTCGTTTGCTGGTAGACACCGTTCATCGGCTCGCCATAAAAAATTAGGGAGTTGATTAGTAAAAACACAAAATATACACAAAAAGAAAGACGAAAGAAAGGCGGACAGGCAGACAGACAGACAAAGAGACTTATCGTTTCTAGAATCGATACCGGTTTACGTTGCTTGGACGGGACTTGGCCTGCAATAAAATGTGTAAAAACACAATATGTTACCACAAAACAAATAGGCGGCTCTAATTTAGTCATAATGCAATTAGGTATATATATATATATATATATATATATATATATATATATATATATATATATATATATATATATATATATATATATATATAAAGCAATGTATTTCTGTGTGTTTGTGTCTTTTATGCATTAATACACCTTTCATCACATCGCCGTGAAACTGGGAAGTTGTTAAAAAAATACTCCAAGGGAGGCTTCTGCGAAAAAAAAGTCATATTCGGAGGGTTGGCGCCCCGGTAGGGTGGGATTTGCTTATTTCTCTAAATACAGTAAATAAAAATAAAAGTCTATTGCGGTTTGACACCATTCATGCGATCGCCATCAAACTTTGTGAGTTGATTAGAACACTCCAAAGAAAGGTTCTGCAAAAAAAAAAAAAATTTCGCAAGGGCGGCGCCCCGGGTGGGTGCGATTTTTCTAAATATACGGATTATTAAAAAAAATTTGACGCGGTTCAACATATTTCATCCGAGTGCCCTGAAACTTTGGTGAGTTGATTAGAACACTGCTTGGAAGGGTTCTACAAAACAAAAACTTCTTTAATTTCGTGGCGCCCCGGGAGGATGCGATTCTTCTCTTTATAAGGTATTTTATAAAATAATAAAGCCGGATGCCGTTCGATACCTTTCATTCAACTGCTATACAACTTTAAGAGTTGATGAGAATACTTCCGAGGTTTCTGTGAAAAAAATAATTAAAATCTGATATGTTCGGCGCCCGGGAGGGCGCGATTTTCTTCAACACACATTTAGAGCGGCTATTTTATCACTTGACATACGTTAAACGTGCGTCCTGTTAGCGATTAAGGGGTAATACTAAATTAAGCGCTAAAAATTCAAAAGACGCAACCGCCGACGCCCCATACATTGCAGGACTCGAAGCTCCCCCGGCTCCTCTGCGAGAGATATGGCGCCTAAGTTTAATTTTCAAAAAAAGTCTATACAATAAAGACACGATGGGCAACAACAATCGTTGACTATATCGAACCGGCGCGTCCAACGGGGCTCCTGTAGGGTTAGATTTGGCGCCCTGGGATTCCCCTGTGCACAATGGCGCCTGCTTTTGTTCTAAACAGTCCGGTAGACAATGGATAAGATGGGGCGTTACAGTCGCTCACTAAATTGGATCAGGCGTGTCCGTCGATGCCTTGGGTGCAGTTTTGCTGCGAACAAACATTTCAGTTTCCGCCCCCAAATGCTCACATGGGCCACTAAGGGGAAATGTAATAATTAACCAGTTAAAGAAAAATGTCCGGTAAATTTGTGTAACTTTGGTCAATGACGCAATCTGCATAATTGTTTCAGGATGGTATGTGGCACTCTGGGTTATCCTGTGAGCATTATGGCGCCTATGTTAGTTTTAAGGTGCCTCTGTGGTAGTGTAATCGGGGGCTCCCTAGAGCGCCCCTCTACATTCCAGACACATATGCGGTCACCAAAGTGTGTTCTACCTCATTATTTTGGTGAGTGATTAACGTACACTTAAGGTTTTCAAGCGGTAGTGTAGGTAAACCCGTGTCCCGATTTTTATGATCCAAGCTTAGGCATTGTTTACATTTAAATAACTCAGTTTTAGAAAACGAAGTCACGCGTATAAGAATATAGGATTAGTAACGCATTGATGCCATTTTTCTTATACATTTCGTCAAACTTTCTTCTATCACCGCGGCAACGCGCGGGGACGGGTACGCTAGTTTCAAATAAAACTATTTTCTTAAATATATAATTGGATATAACTAATTTAAAAATCTACAAACAAAAGAAAGTAAAGTTAATTTTCAACACATAATATGTCGACAAACGATTTTCTTTATAATGGTACATTAATGTAAATTTAATGTATATCATTTGATTTTCTTACTTTTTAAGTATAATTAATAAAAGCTTGCAATTATAAACGTTTGTTAATTTATTTTACCAATAAGACTTTTTACATTTCAATAGAATCGAATCACATACCTGACACAAACCCCCACCCGAAAAAGACACACCCACACAATAACTATATCGAATATACAAATATAGATGCATAAATAAAGCACATAAGACCTGTGCTGCATAACAAAGAAATTAGCAGGTAATATCAGCGACAAAGTAAGCCTATAAAAGACAAAAAGCATACAATTCTAATACATGTAGAGGAACAGGAAATAATTTGGATAGAAAACTTCAAAAATATTCTAAATTATTGATGCAACAGATATTCGACCACACTTGCGGGATCTTGAGAATAACTGCACAGGGTTAACAAATGTGAAAATAAAAATGTTATAAAATAAAAACGAATAAAACCTGACCTTAATATATCAGCAAACATAAACTACCACATACTAGGTATTTTGAGAAACAAAATACAAAATACTTCAGGACTAAAGGGAATGATATCTAGAAAAACTTCCCACAAATATATTTTACCTGCTACCCAAACTATTAAGATATGTTTATATTGTTAGCACCAGGTAAAAACATTTTTTTTGGGAAGAGTAAAAATGAAAGTATTTTGGGAAGAATAAAAAAACGTATTTTGGAAAGAGCAAAAAAAAAAAATTGAAATGGTTTGAACTTACTAGAGCAGAGGAGAATGTTGACAGACAAAACAGCAGCCAATAGACCAGCAAACATGATGAGAGCCTGTGTTGATGTCTTAGTCGCTTACAAAAGAAGTAAGTGGTTCATGTAGATGATGACCTAGACTACAGAAAAATCGTTATTGATTTTGATTATTTTACCCCAGACCTGACCTCGTGGCTTTTTTTTAATAGTTTTGGTTTTATTTTCTGATTGTTTTAAGATTCAATTACTCCATGGCTATGGAAGCCAATCCAAAACTAAAATGGCTGAAACGCAATCAAGGAGTCATATGGCGCATGACATGTTTACAAGTTATGCTTAATGAGATTTATTTTCTACTTATCATTTCAAATGCAACAGAAGTTTGAACCACTAGAAAGAAATCAATCAAGGCAGTAGAGGCTAACGTTTACTTAAAGCATAGCTATGTTTTTAAAACTAAATAATAATAAAAATTACAATCAGTAGGTACGAGTTAATTAAAAGAGACCGCAACTCAGCATTGTGTGAAATAGCTTTACTATCCAGTATTTCTGTCAGACGTTTTTCTCTTTGGTGGGGGGGGGGGGGGGCGTGGAAAGGGGGCTGGGTGGGGGGAACACACCCCTTCCCGAAGAGATGCCTGGGCGAAACTCTGTTCTATCCCAATACACTCACGCCCCTTACTGAATACTGTGCTAGTACTTTAATACGGTTTATTTACTTATATGATCTGTGAATGTACCATTGAGATACAGGACCATGATGAACAAACCACAAAAAATTCCTAAAATGTTTTATACGCTACAAAACGTCCACGTCTATACATTGATATAAAATCATTTAGGCCTATAACACGTTTTCAAATGCACCCAAAAAATGAAAATAAAACTAATCTGCTTTATTACTTTCTCGTATACAAAGTATTTAGGAAGTATGGTCATTGTGTAAAAAATGATGTGAAATTTTACCAGTTTTCATCGTTTTACACCTTAGTACTTCATCATATAGCGAGTATCAGGGAAAAGTAATAAAAGCAGATTTATCAAAATTTCGGTGTTCTATGCGTAACTGAGTTGGAAAAACTGGGCTTTGCAATTCTGACCGTATATCTGTGATTGTGTGTGTATGTGTGTATGTGTATGTATGTGAACACGATAACTTAAATACCGTTACAGCTAGGTTTATGAAATTTTACACAAAAGTATTATATTAAATTTTTAGTTCTGTGTCCAATTTTCAGCAATTTCCAGTAACCGGAGGTGGGACTTTTTGTACTTTTAATTTTTCAAAAGTTTACAGCTTCAGTACTGTTTCAGATAGCTAAATAAAATTTCAAATGTAAGTACAAAATCGAATTCACTGAATTCTATCGCATTTTGAGTAATATCCGATGACCAGAAATAGTAATTTACGCGATTACCTATTTCTAAAAAAAAACGAATGTGAATTCATAAAGTACTAATATTATTCCGCACTATGTGTTTGGCCTTCACTTGATGCGCAATTCTTTTTCCTACGAGATTCTATTCTATTTTAAAAAGTTTAAGTAATTAAAAATTGATCAAAAATATTGTCTATATCCCGAGTTGCCATACCCGTAGTGTTATATAAGAATATTCGGGAAACTTTAGGGGAGATACTCCCGGTTTATTCATAAAAGGTTTGTCGCTGAAATTTGAAAAAAGCTTTAATTAAAGCGATCTTAGCTTTTATTAAAGAAAGCAGATTTGGTTTATTTTCTTATTTTCAGTGCATTTAAAATCTTATTTCAGAAAAGATATTTTATATTTATGTTATTTTCCACTTTAAAGTGATTCACTATTTATAAAGTCAACACTACTAAAAATATTTAAAAAAAACAAAACAACAACGCCATCAGTAGCTCGTTATATCTGCAGATGTTTATCTGCCCGTTAATGCAGCCATCAATGACTACAATTTACAGATAACGGTAAGCTGATCCAACGAGATAGTTCATTAATCTTGCTACCGTCTCTTTGTTTGACAAACTATATTATCTGACACTAATAGCCCTCACTTGTTAACACTCTCGTGAACCACAACTCACGATACTGTTAGGGATATTAAGTTTATTCTTCTGCTATTGATTTAATAGTTTATAGTGCGATTTATACTTTTCACACGAAGCCTAAACTCCTAAGATTTTAAGATTTTTTTCGTGGTTTATTCATGATTATGAATTTGAAATCACTTTAAGTTCTTATGTGCAGTGTGTCTGACATTACATACCTTGTATGTCAAAGGAGGGGTGAGGAGGAAGTGGTGGGGGGGGGGGGGGGGGGGTGGAGGCGGGGATTACAACTAGATCGGATTTTGTTAACTTTCTGCCACGTTAAATTTCCCAGTCAACCTAGAGGTCAAAGCGGGACAGGGGAAGTGGAGTCTACATAAGAAGGGATCGTTTGGTCAGCACTATGCTCAACAGCTTTTATTTTCCCTAACGTGAGAAAGATGCCCATAAAGACGGCCATTTATGGACTTATTTTAAAATCTAATTTTTCGAAAAGAAGTAAAGGGGGGGGGGGGTTGGAGGTGAGGATGGATTATGTTTCGTGACATCAGTTTAGCGAGATAATAGATTTGTATTTTATTAGGTTTTTGCACGTTGGGAATAATGGTCTAAACATTCGTAATTTGTTTAGTTTACCTACTATACTATCTACAATTGACAGCAATGTCTGTATATTGGATTATTAAAAAAAAAATTATTCAATCAAAATACAACAGGGATGGTAGGTGTCAGATAAAAAAATAAAACATCCAATCGTAGGATCTAGATAATTTAATTTTATCATCTGCTCTTTAGACTGCATACAAAGAAAATAATCGATTTATTTTGGGAAATAAGAAGTTAATACTCAACGTTGGACGCAGGTGTGAATTCAATTAATTAAAATTTTAAAAATCTTTCAACGGGAGCTTTAGTCTATAATATATAGAGCAGAGGCTTAGGCAGGGGGGGGGGAGGCTTGGGGTGTTATAACCCCCCCCCCCCATGAACCCTTCTTTAAAAATTATTGTCATAACACCACTGTAATTTATTTAAAATTATTCCTGAATCAGTATATATGTATACTTATATATGTATGTTCGAACAGTCATCTAAAAACTCACGATATGTTCACCCTTAGTTGATTATCCCACCCCCCCCCCTCCTCACCACCAGAACGAGGCAGTCGTAGAACAACCCTGGGGGATAACAAACCAAACGTTCTGCCCGTCGTAAATCTCACTCGGGCGGTTAGATTTGACCATATGTCTGGAGTTATAGCGCCCCATGCTCGCCGTTGGAGCTATTTCCTTGGATTTTTGAAATGTTTTAGATTGAATATCCTAACCAATGGATATCCCACCTCATCCTCCATGACCGCAAACCAGTTTGTCTACGGCTGTTTATTTGGTATTCACAGCAAACCCTTATATCTAAGGGCTTCTCAATCCGTCACCTGGTGATGCGCTTGGTAGGAGATGGTAACTCCCCCTAGAATCACTAATTAATTTATCATTATAATTTTAAAATATTTCTTGCGTGATGCTAGGCCCGTAGACATATGCCTAATTGAAATGAAGGTTTTTATTTTTATTTTTTTTAAATTGATAAAAATCGTTTTAATAACAAGCTTTTATGTAATAATGCTCTAAAAAGTAGAAAATAAATTATACACTACTATTAACTAACTATAAAGAAAAGCGTCGTTGAAATATTTCTTGATGTAAGATTTTTTACTATAGAGTCTATAGTTGTTACAATAGAGTTCTTTTCGCCGTGGTTGCTGTGTTTTTGGGGTGTGAGGCAAAACAGCGGCAAGTGAGGGCTGTTATGTGGAGTGCTTTAAAAATTTACCTCCCTTGTACATAGACCGAATGACGTAGGTTTGTATTTTACTTTTTCACAAACAATTGCTAGGTTTATATGAGAAAATACGGCCCTAAGGATTTTTTAAAAGTATTTTGTTATCCTCCATGGTCGGTCTACGACCTCATAAAATATTAATGGGATCGTTTAGCAATTAATATATAGCTCATATAAAAAGAGACTCACTCGCAGACATATTTTTATCCCTCATCAAAGGCTTAGAGTCTGACCAACATTGTTTCCATATGGTCTGGTTATCTTTAGAGGTGCATGCAAAAAATTAGCCAGATGCAAAGACAGAAAGTACCTTAAAATCTGTGTGTTGACATTACTCTGTTTTCACATACATTTATACAAATTTATATAGAGAAATACGACTGGTCAGTCTTGACCTCTGTCCCGATTTTTCCAGATATGGCGAGTTTTAGCCCTCGCAGGTGATCAGAGTCGGACCGATAGTTTATCTATAAGGCCGATTAATTTACCAAGGTCTATGAAAAAAAGCAAGATGTACAGAGCCTGTGTTCCCTAAAAGTGGTTTGTAAATAATCATCGTCTTTTACCAAATTAACAGAGAAAATTCGGACCGGTCTTTTCTAAAGCCCTTCCTGTGTTCTCCCGAATATATCATAGTTACCCCCGATGGTCGGCCTACGATTTATGAAGAGGTTACTACGTGGGACTTTTTTTTCGATATGTAGCTCATATAAGGCGCCGGTCAGTCGAGGTCAGTTTTGACCCCCTCATCTTGGACTTTGGGGCCGACCGGCACTGGCCACTGTGTTCAATCGGCCCGAGATAGGAGCATGCCATATTTGAAGCGTCTGCGACGACGGGACGTGCCCGATGGAAAAAATTTGATGCTTGTTCGAGTAAGTATATTCCATAAAACTTATATATTTATTCATTTCTACCCAGGAGAGACGGCAGACTTGAAGGTTGTCTAATCTTACCATCAAGCTATGCATTAGAGTCAACTATACATAGTTTGTGTAGTCTTCACCTCCCAACCAGCACACCTTCTCTAACATTTTCACCGTACACGAACTTTCAAATTCTAATAAAAAGTTTTTACAATGATTAAAGAATTAGTTTGTTGTATGAAAGGAACTTTTATTTAAAAAAAAAAAAACTTAACAGGAAAAGCGACAGCAAAAATTAATTAAAAATATTATTTTAGGAAGGAGTTCAATGAACGGATACATGCAGTCCTTAGATAAAGATTTATTGGTCATGAGTGGCGCGGGGGGGGGGGGGGGGGGGGGGGTTGAGGGGGAGAGGTGGTGGACATTGGTGGAAAGTGGTTTAAAGGTTGAGGTATTTTGACGAAGTGTGATGAACTGCAGCTTAAAAAATGTGATTTCTAAAGGTGTTTAAAAAATTAAATTGACTAAATGTTATTTTTTTGTATTTATAAAACATTACGGAAATTGTAGTAACTTTTTAAAGCTCTGAAATGATTGGGTCAAAAGCCTGGAGGCTTACAACGAGGAAACTGACAACTTATTATAGTCTTCGGATTTTCATTTCCGCCGAATCGAGATTTTCGTCGCTTGTGGACAAGGAGTCCCAATGGACACCTTTTGCCCAAATTTTCGATCCCCATTCACCGGTCAAATAGGTACTATGACAATTGTGGAACCACCATCCACCATGGTACTTTTGTGAACAGATCTTGTTTGTTAGTGTGTCTGTTGTGGAGAACTTCATGCCGTTGTGAAAAGTGAGGTCACCCCCAACGTTTCCAAAGAACTGTCCAACACGAAGTGTGTAGTAATTGCGTTGGTTATCGACCTTAAACGTTTTGTAGTTGGCGTAGTAATCTCTGCCTTTAAACTTCATGTCCACTCTTAACTCCCATTCTCCGTTCTGTCGGATACCACAGAGAGTAAAATTTGAACATAATTCATAAGTACATATAAACGTATTTAGGTTTGAATATGTGTAATTATGTTTATGTATATATGTATGTAGGCTATATACGTGTATTTTTATGTACGTTTTTTGTATCAGTGTATTTATATTTGTAAATATGTATGCAAATGTATAAAAAACGTTGTTTATACATAGGTGTATAGAGGTATCCGTCTACCATTTAAACAAATGTATAGATACGTTATGATAACAAATTTACGTTTGTTAACTGGTGTACTTGTTCCAATCCTTGCCAAAAGTCACCTTCAAATGTGCCAAATCCGTCCCTATAATCGGACCAAGGTCTTGTAAAGTTGACATCTCCAACACAACGGCGCTGAAAGATTTTAATTTCTAAAAATTCGTTTAAAGCTTTAAAAGTTCATAAGTAATACTTTATTCTGAATATATGAAATAATTTTTTTAAATTTTATGCGAAAACTTATAGAACAGTGGTTCCCAAACTTTTTCGAGTTGCGACCCCCTTTTTCAAAAAGTAAGTGACCCGCGACCGTCATGGATTTAAAAAGTCGATATTAATACGGAAATTTATGAGGACTAAATTAAGATTTTTTGTAGACTTTTAAAATGAATTATTCTTGATAACTGTCTTAATACGATGAGTAAAATTTCATGCTATTACCTAGCCTCAACATTCGCAGTTGAGTTTTTTTAAACGCCAATCTCATGTCATTTATTTCTATGTTTTATTTTTAATTGGAAAAGTGTTAAAAATCTATTATTGCAAATATATGTAGACATATCAATTTCAATCAATTTCACGTTTGGGTATTAATGGTGCGTACTACACCAAAAAATGTGAGCAGTTTTACATATGACGCAAATTTAAGAATTCATCTTGTTATTCATCGGGAATGTTGGCAACATCAAGGGACGCAGAGAATGGGTAACGGGTCAGTACAGTTTCTTTTTCTTTCAGCTCAGGGAAAAAAACGCCGCGGTTCGTTTTCTAGAGATTTAAGATTATCAGAAATCTCCTGTTTCAATTTCTTTATTTATCTGCTATATATATATATATATATATATCTGCTAGGTAGGATACTCCTGACACACCACGTCGTTAAAGTATATCAAAAGGTCTTGTTTCCTTTGCACTTCCAAGAACAACTTGATTTCATCTTTTAATTAAAAAAACACGATTCACAACATTTCCGTTTAACAGCCAGCGTACTGCAGCGTAGAAAAGCAAAGACTCGTGATCTTTATTCATGTCTTGGCACAGTTCTTTAAACAGACAAGTGTTTAGGGCTCCAGATTTAATATAATTTATGACTTTTATTATCAACGAGCCGGCCCGCGGCATAACATACGCCGCTATTTAGTTGTTTCTAATTTTCAATAATTCATAATTTGTGAAAATTTGACACTGAAAATATTTCTTTAAAACACTATAAGTAGCTCGTTAAGGACCATAACCCCCCCCCCTTTCCTTCCCTCCCCCCCCCCTCCTCTGCTTGTAAACATTTAGAGTGAACACAGCTCACTAAAACCATGTAGGGGTGGGGAGGTAGGGAGAGCGTTTGCAGCTTGTTTTCTAACGGCTCGAAGAAGAGAATTATATATATAGATAGATGGAGCCGGAAGTGGCTTGCTGGCGAGGACATACCGGTGAATCATGCAGTGGATTCCCCTTGTTAGGGACATAAATCTTTTACTGTTTTCTGAAAGCCCATTTTGACACAAACAGATTGCGCACCACCCGTTTTACCATTTTAAACATCCAGTTTCAATCAATTTTCAATCACAATTTAATCTTTAACATCTATGGACATGTCTTCTATAAGCCGCTGAATAATATTATTAGACAGAGCTATTTAATGCATCTTTACTGCACTGGAATCCAAAAGAATTAATTTCACCGTCTTCAACATGCAGGGGTTGATGAGATTTGCTCCTATATTGTGTTGATTTTGCTTGGCAATTTGTAATGCAAATTCATTGGATGGTCGCACTAATGCTGTGTAACTTTGTGTTCGATTAAGTCTCTGACATCTTCATGCCGACGAAAGAACTCCAAATTTTTTTAGTGTGTTCCAAATGACTCGTCTCAAAATGACGTTTAAGTTTTAAAGATTTCATAGACTCATGGCAGAGAACAACTTTGCACAGTACGCATTGTTTGTCTCTTTTTTATTTCCTGAGATGTTAGTAAAGCCGAATTTCAGATATGTGTTAGTTTTTTTCATTGCTATTATTTAGTCTTCAAGTTCACGACCCCCCAGGAGGCCCTTTGCGACCCCCAGTTTGGGAAACAATGAATAACGTTGCTAAAACTAAAAAAAAAATATTTTAAAATTGTTGAATTAAAACATTAATAATTTAAGAAATATTATTAACAATTATTGCTATAATGTTTGAAATTTTAACTAAATTAAATTTAAGACTCACAAATTTTAGTTATTATCGATTAAATACATTCTTATCGAATAAACACATTCTTATTAAATATTTTAGTTGGAGCAGTTTATACATTAATAATTCATAAGTTAATTTATTAACAATCAACACATTCGTTTTATTTGTCTTTGAAAATGTAATTAAAAATGAGCTAATTTTTAAAAATAAAACAAAAGCTTTCAATTTAAAACCAATAATATAAACCTTGAATACATTTTTTAATTCAAACTTGTTTTTAATATAATTTTTAAACGCGATTTTCCGCCTATTCCCACTATTAAGACTAAAGACTTTGATGCTTAATTATTACAATATTTTAAATTGGTTAAAAAAATTCCAATTAGTACAGTGTTAAAAGTATATTCAAGTGACTAACTTAATAATAAATATAATAATAAAATAATTTTCTTCTGAACTACCATTGGCCATTCAATCAACCTTTTCTGATCCCCCCCCCCCCCCCCGCCATACCGACCGACCTAAAAAAAAATTAAGCTTAACTGAATATACTTTTTTCTATTTTGAAATTTTAATGTTTCTTCTAAAGTAAAATTGAAAATCTTGCAATCGAGAAATTCTCCATGGATATTTTAATTTATTTCTATTGGAGGCTATAAATACACTAATCAATACTGTTATTTTTTAATAATAAAAATAAAATACAAATAAATGAGGCATTTAGAGCAACAATTTGAAACAAAAGGAAAAATTGGAGGCTAATCTTATTTTTTCAATACCCTAAATTACAAATTTATCACTTTCTTTATTTCACTTGTTTAAATACTTTTTATTATTTATTTTTCTGTATACAATACTGCACGATGTGTAGTCGTTCAAATTGCAAAAAATCTTATGTATGCGAGTACACACACACACACACACACACACACACACACACACACACACACACACACACACACACACACACACACACACACACACACACACACACATATATATATATATATATATATATATATATATATATATATATATATAGTTACACATATTTCTGTGTGTGTATGTACTATATTTAAAGTAAAGTTTTTAAACGATTTTCTCTAGAAATGAGGGCTAATTTATTGAGTCTTAGCCGTGTTTCAACCCTCAAGTTTAGATAGATTAAAATTTTTACCATGATCAGACTCCATCCACCACCATCAGTTTTGGTGTCGCACAAAACGAGATATCCTAAGGTTGACGGCATAACAAGTCTTCTTGGCAAATTTTCGGACATAGAACTCTTTTCGCACTTTTGCTAATGAAACAGTAATAAAGTATGATTTCCTATACAGATAGTAAGTACATTACTTCCAAGTAAAGTGGCTAAACAACGCATTTATGTGAAAAACAAAAAGCATATAATGTGAGTCAAGTCTTAAAATGAAATGAGCTGTAGAACTAGTTTAAACCATCTTCTTTATATTGAGATACCAATACAAACTGTGATACCTCGAGATACGAGTGCCCCGACATACGTGATATCTGATTTGACAGCGTTTGATCGAGTTAAAATTGTATTTGACATAGGAGCAATAGCATTGCGTATGTTAATGCAATGAAACTCCACCACTTATTTCATCTATCCAAACTAAATCTACACCTCCCCCAGCATCTTCCGTAAGCTCTAGTCGGCTGATTTTCAAGGTAAATACACTTTATAAAACGAATTTGTTTTTTTGCATTTTCATTTTCTTTTATAAAAAATACACATAACAAAAATATTTAAAACGTTTTCAATAACAAGCTGCTAACATGCACTAAAAGAAGAAAATAAATGGTTTTCTTTAAATATATAATAAGACTACTATTGAAATAACAAGTAAAGAGATCCTTGGATCATTATATTGTATCTTGGTTGCTTTTACTAAACTATAAGCCTTCATTTCATGTTGTATCAATTTTGATACAAAGTGAAATAACCCCCATTGAATCTACACAAATGTTAAAATCTGAGTTTTTAATATGCCATACTCTAGCTTGATCACTTTTGACCCAAATTCATACCCGAAACAGACTATAGGTGTGTTTTGTCTCACACAATTCGAGTTTGATTCCGTTTTTTTACACTGGTCGGACAGCTGTGATCGAGGTGTTTTTGAGAAAATAATAAAAATTCACAGGCCGTGTTTTTCTTCTTGAAAAAAATATTCACCAATCTCAGGTGAGTAATTTTACCTAAAAATAAGTTGTTTGTATACTATTTCTTTATATTTGTGCTGATAATGTCCAATTACGGTATGTAACAGTTTTGATACACCATGCAACGGTATGACCATGACATTAGCTGGGACTACTGTATAGTGACTTTTCTGTAGTATAATAATTAGTTGATAGAACAATTCCTAACATCTAGTAGGTAGACTCTAGTCAACTGTTGGTTCTTACACTAGCTTAGGTTTGTTTTTCTTTCATATTTTTAAAATAATAATATGTAAACTATAGAAGAAAAATAGTGTCAAAATCTGTAACAATAGTAACATAGTCAAGCTGTAGACTATTGTATACTAATTGTACTTAGATTTAGCACTTACTCAGTACAATATACATACAGATGATCAGTGTGCTACTATAATAAGCCTATAATAAAGGGTGTACAGTGTAGTGCTGCTATTGAAGACCAAAAAAAGTGTCATAATGTATAACAATAATAATATAGTATTAGACTGATATTTACTAGCTGCTGCTTAGAATAACTTGCATATAATTCTCTAATCATACTAATTCATACACAGAGACAGTGTTTGGGTCTAATAAGCTTAGAAAGTAGTATAGTAATTATTATGGAAGAAAATAAGTAATAATATTATGCATAGGCCTACATACTTAGTCTACTTATTATTTACTTCATACCGGTACGCAAACAGTAATAATTACTATAGGCAGTGGTGGTTTACTTATGTTTATAATAGTAATTAAAATTTAATTTATAAATCCATGAAGTTCATGAATGATTAGAGATTGTTTTAATGCTGACATTGTTTTATTTATTTTTACAGGATCTCTTTTTGTCTAGAGCGAGCGATAAATTTTGTCGCAAAACTGTTCTGAATGAAATAGATGGTAGACTTCAAGGAGAATGTAAATGAAAGTGAAGTTGGTGTAGTATTTGATTATTCATCTTATGAAGTTACAATCTAATAACTAGGCCTATAGTACATATTGTACTTATTACTTGCAATTATTGTTTTTAAAAAAATGGCATAATAATATTTGATTGAAATTCTTGCATATAGTATTTATACTTGCAAATAAAATCCTAATCCTCTAGTATATAAAAAGTAGAAGTGGTACATTATTTTTATATAGATTATAATTTAATTTGTGCATGCATGAAGATAAAGTAAATAAATCTAGAAATAATATATAGTTTCTTTTAGTAGTGAAATTTTTTTTTTTACAGGATAGGTAAAGATTCTCACAAAATAATTCTGTCTGAAATAGAGACTGCATATTTCTTTGGTCACTAATGTCTAATTATTCATCTATTTATTTACCTGATGTTGAAGGTGTTACTGTAACTGAAATTGAACACTTAGAAAGTGATGTAGAGAGAATAAAGGGATTGGTTCGGAGCAAGTAAAGTGGCAGATTTTATTCTGATATACATTCATAAGCTGTAGGCCTACATTTATAAGATGTACATTCATAAGATGTAAGCAGATGCTAGTCCAGCAAAGTGGTTAACTAAAACACATGAATGTTTTCTATTATTTGTGAGGAATAGGAACTGACCAACATAGTTTTTAGTGCAAGGCCTTCCGGCTGTTCAAGATTATTTTATTTCACACCATGGATAAAGACTATCTTAGTATACTGGGTGAAATGATTTTCTAGATCTACATTGCACAGATGAATCCAGATAAAGCTTGAAGTCTTTGATATAGCAGAAATAAATCAATTCATTGGCTTCTACCAGTCATGTCTCTGCATAGGAAAAAGTTCTAAAAATGGCCAAATATCAGTATTGTAGATATATTCTAATTTCTTTCATATCAACAAGTTTGAGTCATTAAAAACTACTTTGCATTTAAAACAAAAACAATTTCAAATTATACTAGATAGAGGTCCTGCTGAGCAAAGTGATGCTGCTTATTGACTTACACAATAAAAAGATGCATGATTACTAAGAAATATGACATAACTGGTAACAGCAATATTGTGAAAAAAATGTAAATTACTATCTTGTAAATGAATTTCTGATGCTCCAGATTTGGGATGAATAAGTGTTTTACTCAAATTAATAATTACTCAATAAATTTTCAATGATAAGTAAAAAAATTTTTTTGTCAATTTCTAACAAATTTTTACCCACCGTTGCATACTGTATCAAATCTGATACATACTGTTATTTTGCTAAATAAACATTATTTGATAAAATAATTCAATTTCCTCATTATTTATGCTCTCTACACACCACAGCCCACCTTGTAAGATTTTTTTTTCTCAAAAAGCTTTCACAAAATTAATTCATGAAATCCGAAGCTTGTTGTTAAACTTTTAAATATTTTCTTTCAGTACTTTATAATATGTTCTATATTTAATAGAGTTGCATGACTAAAAACAAATTGCGCACTAAATAAAAGCGAAAAATGCGAGTATAGTAGCACGGTAAATAATACTTTCTATAGAAGTATTAATTAATTCATAAAAAATAGTCATCCAATTCATTCAAATTTGATTTCAGATTGCAGTGTCAACGTGTTTTGACGCATGTGCCCAGTTGCAGTGAAATAGGTTGGCTATAAATAGTAGAAAGTTTGCTAGGCAGTCTTTATCCCTGAAGAAGCCCGACACACATACAAAAGAAGCCAGTTAAATAAAAGCTTGTAAAACAACTGGGGACGCTTTTCTGGGATTAGAAAAGGTTAATTGCATTTCATTTCATTTTAAATGGAGAAAAATCGTTTTTAGGTAAGAGTAATTTGACATACGATCAGTGTTGAGAAACGTTCGTATCTCGAGGTATTATTTTACTTTATATGTATCTCTCTGTTTGTATAACAGGGGGGGGGGGCTTTAATTTTTTTTTAATAATCAGATAAAGTAACCAAGTTTAGATTTTAACTGGGTTGTTTCCTTTTCCGTAAAAAGTCCAAATAGTTTCGTCACTATGCAAATTATGATATTAGCATCTATTGTTAGGCCCATCCAATCAGAAATTAAGATAGCGCTTCTAATAATTCACCATTAGCAATGCTAATAAATAGCATAAGTCACACTGATGTTTATAACACGTCAAATATTTTTTCTCTACGTGTTTAAGAAAAAATCCTGTTTATTTGTGTAACTTTATTGAATGACGCAATCTGCATCATTGTTTCAGGATGGGTTATCCTCTGAGCACTATGACGCCTATGTTAGTTTTAAGGAGCCAGGGGCCGCTCCTCTGCGGTAGTGTAATCAGGGGCTCCACAGGCGCGGTCAGCGAAGTGTGTTCTACCTCTTTATTTCTGTGAGTGATTAATTTCACTATAGGTTTTCATGCGGTAGTGTAGGTAAATCCGTGTCCCGATATTTATGACCCCAGCGCATGCATTGTTAACATTTAAAGAACTCAGTTTTAGAAAACAAGGTCAGACGTCTAAGAATATACGGTTGGTAATGCATTGATGAAACCCTTGTTATATATCTCGACACAATTTTTTCAATACCTCCGCAACGCGCGCGACGGGTAAGCTATTTTTTAATAAATTGATTTTCACGAGACCTTTCACTAAGGAACAGAATATGCAAACTTTATTTTGGACTATTTTTTACAGTCATGCATACAAAAAGATGTACAGACATTAAAAAAATAAAAATAAAACAAACATATAAACAGTAAGACGTACTTACATACAAACATAAAGATAAACAGACATACAAACAGAAAGATATAAAGATATACACAAAAAGTAAGACAGACAGAAAGAAGTGCGGACAGGCAGACAGACAAAGAGACTTATCGTTTCTAGAATCAAGACCTTGTGACGTTGCTTGGTCGGGATGTCGCCTGCAATAAAATTTGTAAAAACTCAATATGTTACCACGAAACAAATATGCGGCTCTAATTTAGCCATAATATCATGACTGCAATTAGGGCTGTCTACATCTATCTATCTATCTAGATATGTATACTAGGCATGCTGCCTAGCTTGGCTTGGGTCTTCAAAAATATTGAGAATTTAAATGCTTAATTTATTAGTGAGTGGCTGTTATGTGTAGTGATTACGTTTAAACAGTAACGCTAATTTTAGAGAAATTGTTGTTGTTGTTGTTTTTACCCCCTTTTTCAGAGAGATTGATGTGATGTTCGCAATATATGACTCAAAAGGTAATAAGAACTACAGAGGTTCCCTGAACAGTATAACTCATAATTGATATTACATTGAAATTTAAAATTAATTTCTACAATAAATTAGAATACACTTCTTAATTTAATTTTTTTTACCGAAATTAATGCTATATTTCGTCATTTTCTGTTTTTGTTTAAATTAGTATAAAATTGTTTAAAATATAATTCTTTTAAAACGTTATCTCCCTTGTAAATTGAACGAATGACGTAGTCTTTGTTTTTTCACAGATAGTTACTCTGCTTATATAAGAAAATACGGAATTTAGACAATTTTAACAACGATCATGGTTTTTTACGACGGGAAAAAAAAGTTTTTTTCGTTAACATCCAGGGTCGGTCTACGACCTCACAAAATATCAGGGGGATCGTTTGGCATGTTTTTATTTATAGCTCATGTAATAAGAATTTCACTCTTGGTCACTTTTAAGCCCTCGCCGTGCGAGCAGAGGCTGACCGATAGTTTATCCATAAGGTCGATTCATTTACTCAGCTCTACGCAAAAAA
The DNA here is from genome assembly GCF_028476545.2 of Physella acuta. Taxonomy (NCBI): domain Eukaryota; kingdom Metazoa; phylum Mollusca; class Gastropoda; family Physidae; genus Physella; species Physella acuta. Next base: position 248,355 of record NW_026732929.1, read on the forward strand.
ATGAGCCAGATGTACAGAGCCAAAGTTCAAAAACATTGTATTGAAAAGAGTCATCATTTTTCAGAAAATTAACAATGTTTATATATTGAAAATTCGGACCGGTCAGTTTTAAAGGTCTTCCGGAGTTTTCCGGAACATATAATATTTTTTTACCACCCCCAAAGGTCGGTCTACGACCTCAAAAGTTATGAAGAGGTTCCTTTCGATATATAGCTCATACAAGGCGCCGGTCAGTCGAGGTCCGTTTTGACCACCTCATCGTGGAGTTTTCGGCCAACCGGCACCGGCCCCGGTTCTGTCGCCCAAAGGCAGAATCTTGCCAAATTTGAAGCGCCTGCGGCGCCGGGAAGGGCACCCGACAACTTAGCTTTATATATATATATATATATATACAGATAAAAACAATGCATGTGTGTGTGTGTCTTTTATGCATTAATACAGCTTTCATCATCACCGTAAAACTTTGGGAAGTTGTTGAAAATACTACTGGGGAGGTTTCTGTAAAAAAATCATATTCGCAGGGGTAGCGACTGGTAGGCGCGATTTGTTTTTTCTCTATATGCGGTAAATAAAAATAAAAGACGATTGCGGTTTGACACCGTTCGTCCGATCGCCATCAAACTTTGGGGAGTTGATTAGAACAATGCAGGGAAGGGTTCTGCAAAACAATATTTTTAAATTTCGCAATGGTAGCGTCCCGGGAGGGTGCGTTCTTCTATATATACGGTATATTAAAATAAAAAAAAATTCAAGTTGGATGCCGTTCGACACCTTTCAATCGAGTGCTATAAAACTTTAAGGAGTTGATCTGAATATTTCCGAGAAGGTTTCTGTGAACAAAATAATTAAAATTTGATATGTTCGACGCCCGGGATTGTGCGATTTTTGTCAAGACACATTTTGGCGCTAAGACTTCTAGAGCAGCTATATTATCTCTTGACATCCGTTAATCGTGCGTCCTGTTAGTGGGTAAAGGGTACTACTATATTCAGCGCTAAAAATTCAAAAGGCGCAACCGCTGGCGCCCCGTAGATTGCACGACTCGGAGCGCCCCGGGCCCCCTGCGAGCAATATGGCGTCTAATTTAAAAAAAAAACGGCTATACACTAAAGACACGATGGGGAACAATAATCGTTGACTGTATCGGACCGAACCGTGCACAGGCGCCCATTTAGGGTTCGATTTGGCGCCCGGGGCCTTCCTCTGTGCGCAATGTCGCTTGCGTTCGTTCTAAACAGTGCGATAGACAATGGATAAGATGGGGCGTTACAGTTGCTCACTAAATTAAATCAGGAGTGTCAGTCGGTGCCCTGGTAGGGTGCGGTTTTGCTGCGAACAATCATTTCAGTTTCCGCCCCCAATTGCACACATGGGCAACTGAGGGCCATGTAATACTTTACGTGTTAAAGAAAAAAATCCTGTTAGTTTGTGTCAGTTTAGCAAATGACGTAATCAGCCTCATCGTTTCGGGATGCTATGTTGCGCTCTGGGTTATCATGTGAACACTAAGGCGCCTGTGTTAGTTTTAAGTAGCCAGGGTCAATACGTGGCACCTATGCGGTAGTGTAATCGGGGGCTCCCTAGATGGCCCCTCTACGTTCCAGACACATGGGCTTTCACCGAAGTGTGTTCTACCTCATTATTTCGGTGAGTGATTAACGTACACTCAAGGTTTTCATGCGGTAGTGTAGGTAAACCCGTGTCCCGATTTTTATGATCCAAGCTTAGGCATTGTTTATATATAAATAGCTTAGTTTTCGTCAAACTTTCTTCTATCCCCGAGGCAACGCGCTGGACGGGCACGCTAATTTCAAATAAAAATATTTTCTTAAAAAAATAATTGGTTATAACTAATTTAAAAATCTAAAAACAAAAGAAATTAAAGTAAATTTTCAACATATAATATAGCGACAAATGCTTTTCTTTAGAATGGTACATCATTGTATATTTAATGTATTCCATTTGATTTTCTTATTGTATAAATATTAATAAAAGTTTGTAATTATAAAAGTTGTTAATTTATTTTAAAAGAAGACTTTTTATCTTTCAATAGAATCGAATCACATAACTGAAACAAACTCCAACCAAAAAAAAAGACACACACACAATAACTATTTCGACTATACGACCATAGATGCATAAATATAGCACATAAGACCTGTGCTGCAGAACAAAGAAATTATCAGGTAAATTTCAGCAATAAAGTAAGCGTATAAAAGACAAAACACGTAAAATTCTAATACAGTCATGTCGAGGAACAGGAAATAATTTGGATAGAAAATTTTTAAAAAATTCTAAATTCTAAATCGATGCACCAGATATTCGACCACATTTGCGGGATCTTGAAATTAACTGCACCGGTTTAACAAATGTGAAAAAAAAAATGTAATAAAAATAAAAAGAAATAATAGCTGAACTTAATATATTAGAAAACATAATCTATCACATATGTTGTATTATAAGAAACGAAAGACAAAATACTTCAGGACTAGAGGGAATGATATCTAGAAAAATTTCCCACAAATATATTTTACCCAAACTATTAAGATATTTATTATGTTTATATTGTTAGAACCAGTAAAAAAAAACTTTTTTTTTTGGGAAGAGTAAAAATGAAAATATTTTGGGAAGAATAAAAAAACGTATTTTGGAAAGAGCAAAAAAAATAAATTGAAATGATTTCAACTTACTAGAGCAGAGGAGAATGTTGACAGCCAAAACAGCAGCCAATAGACCAGCAAACATGATGAGAGCCTGTGTTGATGTCTTAGTCGCTTACAAAAGAAATAAGTGGTTTACAAAGATGATATCCCCGATTAAAGCAAAATCGTAATTAATTTTGATTATTTTACCTCAGAGCGCGTGGCTATTATTTTTAGTTTTTGTTTTATTTTCTAATTGTTTGAATTTTCAACTACTCCATTGCTATCAAAGCAAATCCAAAACTAAAATGGCTGAAAACGCAATAAAGGAGTCATATGGCGCATAACATGTTTACAAGTAATGCTTAATGAGATTTATTTTCTACTTATCATTTCAAACACAACAGAAGTTCAAATCACTAGAAAGAAATCAATAAACGCTGTAGAGGCTAACATTTACTTAATGCATAGCTATGTTTTTAAAACTAAATAATAATCAAAAGTACAATCAGTAGGTACGAGTTCGTTAAAAGACACCGCAACTCATCATGTAGTGAAATAGCTTTACTATCCAGTGCTTCTGTCAGACTTTTTCTCCGGGGGTGGGGGGGGGGATTGAACCCCCCCCCCCTCATCCCGAAGAAATGCCTGGATAATACTCTGTTACTATCCCAATATACTCACGCCCCTTACTTGATATTGTGCTAGTATTTTAATACGGTTTATTTACTTATATGATCTGTGAATGTACCATTGAGATACAGGACCATGATGAACAAACCACAACATTTGCTAAAATGTTTTTTTCGCTACAAAACATCAACGTCCAAAAATCGATATGAAATCATTTAGGCCTATTCTGTCCGTTTGTCTGTGTTTGCGTGTGGTTATGTGTGTGTGTATGTCTGTGAACACGATAACTTAAGTACCGTTACAGCTAAGTTGCTGAAATTTCGTACAAAAGTATTGTATTAAATTTGTAGTTCTGTATCAACTTTCAAGCGATTTCAGGTAATCGGAAAATGGACTAATTGTACTTTTAATTATTTAAATGCCTATAGCTTGAGTACTTTTTCAGATAGATACACGAAATTTCAAATGTAAGTAAAAAATCTAATTCACTGCATTATGTCAATTTTTGAAAAATATCCAACGACCGGAAATAGTAATTTACGCGATTACCTATTTATTTATAACGTACTAATAATATTCTGCACTATGGTTTTGCGTCCACTTGGTGCGCAATTCTTTTTTCTGCGAGATTCTATTCTATTTTAAAAAGTTTAAGTAATTAACTCTTCTATAAGAATATTCGACAAAGTTTAGGGGAGATTCATAAATGGTTTGTCACTGAAATATGCAAAAGATCTCTTGAGAGACCTTAGCTTTAATTAAAGCGATCATAGCTTTTATTAAAGAAAGCAGATTTGGTTTATTTTCTTATTTTCAGTGCATTTAAAGTCTTATTTCAGTAAAGATGTTTTATATATATTTTATTTTCCAATTTATAGTGATTCTTTATATATGAAATCAACACTACTAAAAATATTAAAAGAAAAAACAACACTATCAGTAGCTATACTTTCCACACGAAGCCTAAACTCCTAAGATTTTAAGATTTTTTTCGTGGTTTATTCATGATTATGAATTTGAAATCACTTTAAGTTATTATGTGCAGTGTATCTGACATCACATACCTTGTATGTCAAAAGAAGGGTTGGGGAAGTGATGGGGGGGGGGGGGGGTCGAGGCGGGGATGACAACTTGATCAGATTTTGTTAACTTTCTGCCAAGTTAAATTTCCCAGTCAACTTAGAGGTCAAAGCGGGATAGAGGATGTGGAGTTTACATTTTTTTGTGAACTCTACATATGAGGGTATCGTTTGGTTTATATCTTGGAAAATTGCTAAGCCGTATGGGAAAACTAACGGTCAGACTGTTACTTAAATGACCGCCGGCGAAATACTCCTTTTATGAGCTATTTATTAAAATTAATTTTCCTCGACGAACCCCTATGCCGCTCCGCGAATTCGCAGAACTTGCCTAGTGGGTAACAAACAAAACGTTCTGCTCGTCGTAAATCTCTCTCGGGCTGTTAGATTTGACCGTATGTCATTTTTTCTTATATACACATAGCAATTTTTTTGTGAAAAAAATAACAAAGACTACGCTATTCCGTCTATGTACAAGGGAGGTATCTTTTCAAAGTTATTAATTTTCAGTCATTTTTGTGACTATCTCTATCCACATTGAGGTGTTTCGTTTTTTTCATGCCAGCTTTTTCTTAATTGCAGTTTGATAATCTATATACTACTAAAAGTCAAGTTTGTTTACATGTTTGAATATTTATTTGTTTGTTTGCCTGATTGAAAATTGTGATATGTTCGACTCTATCTGGAGAGCTGTAAAATAGTATGTAGGTAGAGAATAATTTTTTAATGCAGACAGACTGTTAATCACAAATTTATTTAAAGACGTTAATTAATTTATTGATTTATTCATACGTACAGTAACCCATTTTTTTAAAAAGATTTGAAAAGCCACTAGACTCGGCGGGACCGTGACATCACAGGTTTTTGTTTACTCTTTAGTACAATAAAATGGCGTCGTCTATCGAAGAAAATTGTGTTCCCATTCACAAGTTTAACGCGTTCTAAATCTAATTTTCTGTCGGTCATAACTTTAACAATACGTCCGTTTGCTGTATTTATTACGTTCCAACACTTATATCAATTTTCAACTGTCTTTTTCATTTAGTTTTACAATAAATTTCTCTAGAATCTAGATCTAAAGATCAACTGTCGAAGGAAAGTTATGAATCTAGAATCTAGCCTAGGGCCTAGATCTAGATTCTAGATCTAGGTCACTAGACTCAATGTAAATTCTAGATCTAGACTTAATGTAAATTCTACATCTAGAATCTATTTCGGGCCTTAATTATTTTATATAAATCTTTGTTTAGCTTCAATGATCATCTAATTCGAGAATACATGGGATTTTTTTGTTATCTAGGTTCTATATCTAGATATAGTAGGATTACTCACTAACTTGGAGGCGTGGTCGGCTGCTAACAACAATATGGCGTACGGACCGGACGCAGGACTTCCGACCATTTTTAGGCCATGTTTACCACGAGCAAAATGGCGGGTGTTCACATTATTTAAACATGGTTAAGGTGGCCAGGGCTAGATATGCCAGAAAAGCATTTTAAAATTTGCTTTGGAGAATGAAGGCTAAATTTTAAAGTCAGTGTCATAAACATTAATAGAACTTTTTTTTTTTTACGTTTTCAATTATTTTTTCTTAAGCCCTATATGTCAATGATAAGGTTGACTATCAGGACCTCTCGGGGCACAGGGCAGGTGAAGTAGGGTTATTCTGTTTCTTTGTCCTAAGCAAATGAAGGGATAGTGTGGTCAGAGACATGCTCGGCTGGAATCGTTTTTTTTGTCTGAGACTTGGCGGGACACTGGGCAGGTGAAGTAGAGTTGAGTAGGTCACCTGTGACGTCAGTATATGAAAGGATAGTCCGAAATCGTTGTTTTCGGTGTTTTTAAAAGATAAAAAACATATTTTTGAATGTGGGGTCTGTTTTTTTGTGACGATAAGTGACACTGCAGTAGCGTAGCGAGGAGGGGGAGGGGCGGGAGGGGAGGGGGGGAAGGGGAGGGGGGGCGGGGGGGGACATATGTTGGGGCGCCAAAATGGTTTGGAAAAATAAATTAAAAGGTTGAGGGGGGTTCAAATGGAAAGTTTGAGTGGGGGGGTGGGGTGGGGGGGGGGGTGCACATCAAAAGTTTGAGGGGGGGGGGGGGTTGAAAATAGAAATCTTTGGGGGGGGGGTTCAAATCGAAAAGTTTGTCCCCGGGCGCCGGGAAGGGTCGCTATGCCTCTGAGTGACAGACGTGATGTTTTTTGATGGATGACCCCCGAAACCCACAGTTATCCAACGGATGACGGGTATTCTAGTTCTTTCTAAATTCAGCGTTTGCTGCTTTTAATTTTGTTTTTTTTTACATTGGGATTTTCTTCTACTGCGTTTCTAGAATCAATTGTCTCGTCATGGAGGTTCTGAAGGTCTGGGAACCAGTTTGGTGTGTACTTTTGTCTTGCTCCTCTTTGGAATAGATTTTTTTGGCTGCTAACAAAACGGCTTTGCAAAAGACGGTATACAACCTATTCACCTGTTTTATTTTGCAATGATTGGTCGTATGTAGGAGTCTGTGGGGATAGAGAAAAGCTCCCAATTTGCTTTATGTAGTTTCATATGGGGAGTGAGGAAGTTTCAATAGGCCTATTTGATGTTTCGATGTGGATCAGGATTGTTTGGTGGTCACTAGTGGCTAGTTGATCTGCAACATCTCTTTTGCATTTCTTGGAAATGTCATTTGTAGCAAAAGCTAGATAAACGAGGTTAACCATGATCGTGAGTAAAAAGTGTGTTTGTCATCACGTTTGCCTATTTTCTGCTTGCCATTCTTCAATTTATTCTCTTTTAGCAATGAGGTCAGAGTAACCCCTGCTCTGAGAGTGGCTGTTCATTTCTCCCACAACCAGGCGATGTTCGTTGTTTGATGTTCGGTGGGCAGTAGCAATTAAATATATTTAGGTTACCTTCTGCAAGTATGAGTTTAGTGCCCATTATTTTAGATGCTGTTGAGTTTGGTATAATAATATCTGTTGTTGGTATGTCATTTTTTATGAGGGTGAGGATACCTCCTTTAGGTCTGTTTTCCCTGGCTTGCCTTATGCAGGTGTATCCTCTAATAGAGAAGCGAAGATTGTTGTGGATGTGCTTTTCTTGAATACATGCAACATCTACTTTTTTTTCATGTAGGAATACTTTTTAAGCTTTCTTTTTTCTTGTGAACTCCCTCTGCATTCCACTGCAGGATAAAAAAATGGTTTCTTGGCCAGTAGATTTAACCTTCTGTTCCTTTATATATATACATTTTCACCCACCCCATATAGAGTAGCTCACAACATCAGATTGTAGCGCGTAGCATTACTTTTGTGGAGAATTAAAAACATTTTCCCGGTGGTGGTAAATGAAGTGGGGGGGGGGGCCTTGAAATTTTGAGCTGAGGGATGCTTGTTAGAGTAAGTATACTCCATAAAGCTTATATATTTATTAATTTCGTCGTTGGAGGGGAGTGTGAACTACTTAGGTCTGGTAATGTTTATTTTTACATTTGTTATAAAACCATATATGGTCTGTGGTGTAATGACCGGTTTTTTCCGCTGTCTTACTAAGAGAGTCTTAGACTCAGAAATTTTCCATCAAAAGATGATTGATTGATTCAGACCAGATGGCCACCCCAACCAATGGCCTTATGATTTGAAGGTGACCTTCCATGTTGCCTAAGTCTATAAATAGACTGCGCACAGGCGTCTCGAGGCAGTTCATTGACCAGACGTCGTTGAGAGACATAAGCCCTGTGTGTTGCCGTGTAGTACTAAGTTGTTTAAGTAGCATATTCTTATATTACTTGTGGTTAAGTAATTCTTTATGCTTACAGCAGCGTTGTGTAAACTGTGGTGATTTTTCTGAAGTGTTAAAAGCTGTGATAGTGTATCATATTATTATTTCCCACAAATTGTAAGTTGGGTTTTGTTCATTCTGTAAATCTATTTTATTCCTGTATAAATCTAGTGTTCTTCCACGACTTTGTACACTCATTACACGTTATATGCAGATTAAATGTATTGTTGGCATCAGTAGTTTCTCTAGTGTTTCCCCTAGACATCAATTACGAGTCCTAGCGAACTAGTGTGTTAACTTTCTTTTATTTAGGCTTGTCGCCATCTGTGTATAATCAGTTAAACGAATCCGGGAGCGTTCGCCAACTATCTGGCTGATAGATTGGTGTCCGTTACAGGAGGCAGACTTGAAAGTTGAGTAATTTTACCATCAAGCTATGCACCAGAGTCATCTATACGTCATTTGTGCCGACTTAACCTCCCTAACAACACAACTTTTGAAAAATGTTCACCGGACACAAAGTGATTTAAAATCACAACCAAACAAAAAAATCACGTTCTTCCTTTGATTTCCAACTTTCTAATAAAACATATATTTAGAAATGTTCAAAGAGTCAGTTTGTGGCATCAAAGAGACGTTTATTCGAAAAGATTTTTTAAGAGGCAAAGCGACAGCAAAAATTAAAATATTTTTTAGGAAGGAGTTCAATGAAAGGACACATGTAGTCCTTAGATAAAAATTTATTGGTCAGGAGTGGCGTGTAAAGTGGAAGTCCTTACCCCACTCGTGAAGTCTGATGGTTTTTATTGAATTGACTAATTGCTTTTTGTATTTATAAACCTTTTTGTAAACTGTAATAACTTGTGAAAGCCCTAAAATGATTGCGTCAAAAGCCCGGAGGCTTACAACGAGGAAACTGACAACTTGTTATAGACTTCGGATTTTCATTTCCGCCGAATCGAGATTTTTGTCGCTTGTGGACAAGGAGTCCCAATGGATACCTTCTGCCCAACTTTTCGATCCCCATTCGCCGGTCAGATAGGTATGATGACAATAGTTGTACCACCACCCCCCACGGTAAAACATAGTACATGATGTGGCGCTGGAGCTGTCTGTTGTGGAGAAATTCATGCCGTTCTGATAGCTGAGGTCATCCCCAACGTTTCCTGAGAAGTCTCCAACATGAAGCTTGTAGAAATTGTCCTCGCTGTCGATCTTAAATGATTTGTAGTTGGCGTAGTAATCTCTGCCTTCAAACTTCATGTCCACTCTTAACTCCCATCCTCCGTTCTGCCAGAAAAAATAGGGAGTAATATTTGAACATAATTCATAAGTGCAGATAAACGTATTTAGGTTTAAATATGTGTATTTATGTTTATGTTTATATGTATGTAGGCTCTATACGTGTATTTTTACTTTCTCGTATATACGAAATATAGAGAAAGTCTTGTAATCGTGCAAAAAAAAAAATCGAGATTTTTGCAAATCTCGCAGTTTTAGGGCTCCTTGAGTCGGAAAAACATAGTTTTTCAATCTTGTCCGTATGTCTGTGTGTCTGTGTGTCTGTGTGTCTGTGTGTCTGTGTGTCTGTGTGTCTGTGTGTCTGTGTGTCTGTGTGTCTGTGTGTCTGTGTGTCTGTGTCTGTGTGTCTGTGTGTCTGTGTGTCTGTGTGTCTGTGTGTCTGTGTGTCTGTGTGTCTGTGTGTCTGTGTGTCTGTGTGTCTGTGTGTCTGTGTGTCTGTGTGTCTGTGTGTCTGTGTGTCTGTGTGTCTGTGTGTCTGTGTGTCTGTGTGTCTGTGTGTCTGTGTGTCTGTGTGTGTGTAAACACGGAAACTTGACAACCGTTACAGCAAGATTGATGAAACTTTATACATAAGTATTTTATCAAAATCGTAGATCCGTATCAGCTTTTGAGCGATTTCCAATAACCGGAAGTGGAACTTTTTCTAGTTTGAATTTTTCAAAAGCCTATAACTTGAGTACTATTTCAGATAGATAAACGAAATTTCACATGTAAGTAAAAGATCTAATTCCCTGCCTTCTATCCAATTTTGAGTAATTTCTGTCGACCGGAAAGAGTAATTCACGTTATTTCCGATTTCTCAAAAAAAAAAAAACCGCACGTGAATTTATAAAGTACTAATAATATCCCACACTATTATGCACATTTTATTTGGCGTTCACTTGGCGTGCAATTCGTTTTTTTACGAGATTCTGTTCTATTATGTAAAGTTTAAGTAATTAAAAATGGATTACAAAAATTGTCTATGTCCTGAGTTGCCATCCCCCGTGGTGTTATATTAGAATATTCGAGAAAGTTTAGGGGTGATCAATCCCGGTTTATTTAAGTACGTTTTTTGTATCAGTGTATTTATATTTGTAATTATATATGCAAATGTATAAAAAACGTTGAATTTGCATGTTTATACATATCTGTATACATTAGGGGTAGTTTAAGAATAAACGTACACACACAGACACACACACTCATATATATATATATATATATATATATATATATATATATATATATATATATATATATATATATATATATATATATATATATATATATATATATAAATGCGTAATATAACTAATTAAGATATTCATACATAGGTATATGGGGCTACAATAGGTATCGGGCTGCTACATAAACAAATGTATAGATACATTTTGATAAAAAACGTACGTATGTTAACTGGTGTATTTGTTCCAATCCTTGCCAAAAGTCACCTTCATAGGTGCCAAATCCGTCCCTGTAATCGGACCAAGGTCTTGCAAAGTTTACCTCTCCAACACAACGGCGCTGAAAGATTATACTTTCTAAAAAAACGTTTAAAGCTTTAAAGTTTCTTGAGTAATACTTTATTCTGAATATATTATGTAATATATTCTTGTTTTATGCCAAAAAAGTATAGAATAACGTTGCTGAAACATTTTTTTAAATTGTTGGATTATAATTTACACATTCTTATTAAATATTTTTGTTGTAGCAGTTAATACAGTATTAGTTATACTTTTTTTTATTACGAAGAGAAAAATCCGTTATATTTGTCTTTGAAAATCTAATTAAAAAGAGCCTTATTAAAAAACAATAGCTTTTTACAAAAAACCAACAAAATAAATCATGGATACATTTTTAAAATTAAAAATGTTTTAATTAATTTTTTTTAAATACGATCTTCCGCCCATACACACTATAAAGATTAAAGAATTTGATGCTTACTTATTAAAATATTTGAAATTTATCAAAGTTTGTCATTTAGTACAGTGTTAAAAGTAAAATCAAGAGTCTAAATTAGTAAAAAAAAAATGATTGTCTCCTGAACTACCATTTTACATCCACTCAACCTTTTCTTACCCCCCCCCACCCCCAAACCTTCTGTCCCGCGCCCTCCCGGCCAAACCCCAAAAAAGATACTGGGCTAATCTGAACCAACAACTTTCTATTTTAAAATTATATTTTTTCTTCTACATGAACATTGTCAATCGAAAAATTCTACATGGCTACTTTAATTTATTCCTATTAGAGGATATATATACACTAATCAATACTGTCAATTTTGAAAAATAAAAAAAAATAAAAAACGCATAAAACAATACGAATAAAAAAAAATTGGAGGCTAATATTTTTTTTCAACACCCTTTCGTAGTTTATCCTGTCATTATTTAAATTTTAAAAATACACTAGCCGTCCCAGCCAGGCCCTGCTCTGGCTTCTGTGAAAAACCTTCCTGTTAAAGACCATTACCTGTGTGTTTAGTAATCATCTTAAACCCGGCATTGCCCACCCAAACCACAACCAATCAAAACCAAAACAACAAAACGCAAACATAACGCTAACACAATTACAAATACAAACGAAAACAAAAACCTAACAACAAACCCAACCACAACCATAAACACCAATACAAACACAAAGAAAAAACAAACAAAAAAGCAAACGAAAACAAAAACCTAACAACAAACCCAACTACAACCACAAACACCAATACCAACACAAAAAAACAACGAAAAAGCAAACGAAAACAAACCAAATCCAAACGCAAAACCAACCAAAAACACAAATACAAACCCAAAGAAAAAAACACAAACAAAAACGAAAAAAGAAAGAACAAAAACGAACCAAATCAAAACGCAACCACTAACGCAAACCAACCTAAACACAAAGAAAACACTAACGCGAACATAAACGCCCGGAGCGGAATCACCTGTTTTAGCTTAATGAACGACTATAGTACCCCAACTTATTCATAGTCTTTTGCACTCACTTAAACGAACGCGCCTGTTTCAATTTAATGAACAATTATAATACTCCAAGCTTATCCGTAAAATACCTACAACATTTGCACTTGATCAATCACCGCTAATTATGTAATTATTTTTTTTCCCAACACCAAAACAAAGTAATTCTTCTTCTTCTTCTTCGTTCTTAATTATTAGTGTTGAAGGGGATCGAGATTTATCTGCCAGTGGGTTTGAACTCGAGACTTTGTTCGAATTTATCAATCATGAGCTTTTTGCCGACTCGACCACGCCTCCAACACAATTAAGCGTTACGTGTCAACTGGTTATGCGCCATTGAGGCCATTGACTCCGATTTCAGCCTGCTTTTCTTTTTGGATTTGCTTCCATAGCCTTTGTCCAACCAAGAACAATCTACAAGGCAGCAGTTGTTTAATTTTGGAGTTGTCTCTCCTAGAAGAGTGGCTGTCCCCAGCTAACGAGCCTCATCTGCCCGAGGGTTCGAACTCGAGACTTTTTCGGTTTAGCAACCATGAGCTTTACCGACTCGACCACGCCAAAGTAAAAAAAAGTAAATTCTTTTCCACTAATGCAATGGTTTTATAAAGGGAAGTAATTGTGTTTTCCTAATTTATCAAAGGGAAGTAAGTGCTATAGGACTAAATAAAGACATAATTAGAATTTTTGTAAAAGATGATATTTTTTTTTAAAACTTGTGTTTAATGAACATGCCGAAAATTATTACTTTCACTACTTTCAGTTTGATAAATGAAAATTATTTTCCAAAACTTTCAATATTAATTTTCTAACTCATACATTTAGACCATAAGGACTTTAATTATCTAACACTTAAATCCATCGAAGTATGTTAACGAGAAACTTATTACATACAGAATTGAGCTTTATATATTAGATTTTATTATATAATTATTTAAACAAATATTGCATGATTTGTAGTCGTTCGAATTGCAAAAAAGCATATTTATACGAGCGTATATATATATATATATATATATATATATATATATATATATATATATATATATATATATATATATATATATATATATATATATTTGTGTGTGTTTTGTATTTGAAGTACAGTTTTTAAACAATTTTCCCTAGAGATGAGTGCTAATTAATTGAGTCTTAGCCTTGTTTCAACCCTCTTGTTGTGATATATTAAAATTTTTACCATGATCAGAATCCATCCACCACCATCAGTTTTGGTGTCGCACAAAATGGCATATCCTAAAATTGAAGTCATAACAGCTCTTTCTGGCAAATCTTCGGACATAGAACTCTTTTCGCACTTTTTCTAATGAAACAGTAATAACGTATGATTTCCTATACAGATAGTAAGTATATTACTTACAAGTAAAGTGGCTAAACAACGCATAGGTGTGAAATTTGGTGACAGTATAGCATACATATTCTATTATAAACAAACGCATGTATTTTGAGTCAAGGCTTATAAAGAAATGAATTGCATAACTAGTCTAAACCGTCTTCTTTATATTGAGATACTAATGTAAACTGTGGTACCTCGAGAAACGAGTGTCCGGAGATAATTGACACCTAAGATATGAGCTTTAGATCGAGTTAAAAATGTAGTTTGATAAAACCAATTTGTTTCTTTGCATTTCTCTTTTCTTTCATAAATAAACCGGGAGTGATCTCCCCTAAACTTTCTCGAAAATTCTAATATAACACTACGTGGGATGGCAACTCGGAATATAGACATGATTTTTGTTTACTTAAACTTTTAAAAATAGAATAAAATCTAGTAGAAAAATGAATTGCGCACCAAGCGAATGCGTTTTTTGAGAAATCGGAAATAGCGTAAATTAGTACTTCGGGTAATCGGAAATTACTCAAAATTTGACAGAAAGTAGAAAATTAGATCTTTTACTTACATGTGGAAGTTCATTTATCTATCTAAAATAGTACTCAAGATATAGGCTTTTGAAAAATTCAAAGTAGAAAAAGTAACACTTCCGGTTATCGGAAATCGCTTAAAAGTTGATACGGATCTACGATTTTGATAAAATACTTATATATGAAATTTCATCAACTTAGCTGTAACGGTACTCAAGTTATCGTGTTTACACACACACAGGCACACACACAGACACACACACAGACACACACACAGACACACACACAGACATACGGACAAGATTGCAAAAAGTATGTTTTTGCGTTTTAGTGAGGTGTAAAACGTCGAGATTTGTAAAAATCTCGATTTTTTTGCACGATTACAAGACTTTCTCTATACTTCGTATATACGAGAAAGTAAAAATTTACAACGTAAATGTATAAAAAGTTTTAATAACAAGCAGTTATGTATTAATGCATTGAACTGAAAAATAGAAAATTAATGGTTTTCTTTAAATGTATAAGAACACTACTAAACTATTAAATAACTGTAAAGAAAAGCTTGGGTCACTTAAATGTATCTTGAGTACTTTTACTTAAAATATAAGAAGCTTGTTATTAAACTTTAAAAAAAATTTATCAGTACTTTATGTGTTCTAAATTTAATAGAGTTGTATGACTTAAAACAAATTGCGCACTAAATTATTACGAAAAATGCGAAATATAATAGCACGGTAAATAATACTCTTAATAGAAAAATTAATTGATTCATAAAAAAACTTATTATTTATCCAATTAATGCTAATTTGATGTCAGTTTGCATTGTCAATTTGTTTTGACCTTCGTGCCGAGTTGCAGTGAAATTGGTTGGTTAGAAATGGTCGAAAGTTTGATAGGCTGTTTCGATAACTGAAGAAGCACGACAGACATACAGAAGAAGCAAGTTAAATAAAAGGTTGTAAAACAACGTGTAACGCATTTTTAGGATTAGAAAAGGTTAATGGCATTTCAATTGATTTGAAATGGAGAAAAATGTTTTTGAGGTAAGACGCATTTGACATACGATCATTGTTGAGGAACGTTCGTATCTCGAGGTATAATTTTACTTTATATGCATCTCTCTGTGTGCGTCATAAGTTTAAACACCTCCTGTTAACTTAATTAATGTTAACCGCAGTTATTTTAAAATAATTTCTAATTATATTTTAGTTACACGTCGGGTACAGTCTGAAAATGTATTTTCTAAGCATTGTATTCTGTGATTTCTTTCAAATTTTTTATTTTTAATAAATATTTGATTTCCACTTGACTTATTACTAAGGAAAAGATTATGCGAAATTTATTTTGAACTTTCTATCTGAAAGACGTACAGACATACAAAAAGAAAGATATACAAACATACAAACAGAAAGAAATACCGACATACAAAGAGAAAAAAGTACAGACATACAAAAATAAATATAAACAGACATACGAACATAAAGATAAACAGACATACAAACAGAAAGATATATAAATATACCAGAAAAAAATAGACAGACAGACAAAGAGACTTATCAGTTCTAGAATGAAGACCTGTTTATGGTGTTCGTACAGGTTGTCGCCTGCAAAAAATGTGTAAAAACACAATATGTTACCACGAAACAAATATGCGGCTCGAATAAGTCAATATTTGAAATAAAACTATTTTATTAAATAAATAATTGGGTAATTTTTATAAAAAACTACAAACAAAATAAATAAAGTTAGTTAAGAGCTTTTACACATAATATAGCGACAAACGCTTTTCCTTAAAATGGTTCATTATAGTATATTTAATGTACACTATTTTATTGTCTTCTTTTTTAAGTATTAAAAAAAAGCTTGTAATTATAAACATTTGTTAATTTATTTTACAATTAGACTTTTTATATTTCAATAGAATCGAGTCATATAACTAAAACACAACCCCTAAAAAAACACACGCACACACAATAACTATATCGACTATACGACTATACATACAGAAATAAAGCCCACAAGATCTTTGTTACATAACAAAGAAATTATCAGGTAAATTTTAGCAACAAAGTAAGCCTATAAAAGACAAAAGACGTAAATTCTAATACATGTTGGGGAATCGGAAAATTTTTGGATAGAAAACTTCAAAAATATTCTAAATTATGCACTAGATTTTAGACCACACTTGCACAGGGCTTACCAAATGTGAAAATAAAAATGTGATAAAATAAAAACGAATAAAAAGCTGACCTTAATATATCAGCAAACATTATCTACCACATACTCGGTATTATAAAAAACAAAATACAAAATACTTCAGGAATAGAGGGAAGGATATCTAGAAAAATTTCTCACAAATGGAATGTACAGGCTACCCAAAATATAGAGAAATGTTAATTTAGTTAGTAGCAGTAAAAAAATATTTTTGTTTTGGGAGGTGTTTAAAAAATTGTATTTTTTGGGAAGAGTATAAAAATGTATTCTAGGAAGAATATAAAAGATATTTTGAAAATATCAACTCACCAGAGCAGAGGAGAATGTTGACAGCCAACACCGCAGCCAATAGACTGGCAGACATGATGCGAGCAGTGTTGATGTCTGAGTCGCTTGCACAAGAAATGTGTGGTTCAGGAAGATTATTTACTCGATTACAGCCAAATCAGACCACGTGGCTATTTTATAAACGATTTTTTAATATAGTTTTGGTTGTATTTCCTAATTGTTTGAAGATTTAATTACTCTGTTTTCAATTAGTTTTAATTAGAGGAACTAAATGGAATCAATTAATTTTTTGAAAAGCTGTGTTTATTGAAATTTATATTTTACAGAAATAATTAAGACTAATTAAAATCACATCAGGTGAATGGAGTGGTAGTAGTCTCAGCATTTTTATTTACCTTAGAGAGGAGGAGAAGGGGAGAAGGAGTATTTGGGTAGGGGTGCAAAAGTGCGAAACAACATGGAACACCTTTGGAGGGACAAAACTCCAGACGGGAGAAAAACTGGTATACGCGGGAAAAGAAAATGAGGAAAACCCACGAGAGGCGGGCGTAGCCTTGCTATTGACAAAGGAGGCAACAAAAAGCCTATTGGAATGGGAACCTGTATGATCGAGTAGTTAAATCTAGATTTGAGTCCAGGTTTCTATGAAGAGTTTCAGTCGGTGGTTGATAAGGTATCCAAGCACGACATACTGATCCTCATGGGGGATTTAAATGACAAAGTAGTGAGAGACAGGGAAATGGAGATGGGAACCAATGGCCTAGGGGAAATAAAGAAAATGGTCAACTCTTCACAGACTCTTGTGCCTCAAATGAGCTTACTATCTTCGGTACACTTTTCCCACACCGAAATTTTCATGAAGCCACCTGGATATCACCAGATAATCATACTGAAAATCAGATTGATCATGCCGAAGAAAGTTTTGATGTAAGTCATAAGATAGCAGGAAAAATTTTCAGATCATGCTAGAAAATGGGTTTGAAGCAAAAGTTGTCAAAGTCTCAATTTTTACAATATATCCATTTTATTCCGTAAACGTTACAGTGGGAAGGTGTAAAACCGCGAAAACTATTAAAATTGTATTTAATTTTTCTGCACGATTACAATCGTGATCTATACTCTGCATGCAAGAAAGTAAGATTCCACTAAAACAGAAAAATTAAAAGCAGCAAATTGAAAATATTGCGTAGGGTATGCGACCAAAGTTAATCTAAATATTTTGTTGTATACATTTTGGTTTAACATTTTAATGTACAAAATTCTTCAACTAAAAATGTTGTACGAATTTTCATTTATTTTTAAAATATTTTCCCCTTTAGCGTATGATTTTAAAAATGCTATATATTTGCAAATACTGAGATTTTGTTTTGAAAATTGAAAAATTAAAAGCAATAAAAAATAAAACAGCATCCATATATTTATTCATCCAGAACGATAATAGAAAACCTGTTTTCCCGTTGCAGAGCGATCTATATGTTTGTACTACCATCGAACTATGCCATTCCCAATACTCGCCTCATAAAAAACAAAACAATTAAATCTTACAATTTATTTAGAAGTTTATTGTTTTACCATAATCAGAATCTATCCCCCACAACCAGTTTTAGTGTCACAAAGTATTGTTTAGTATGTAGAAGACGTCATAACGACTCCGTCACATTGTCATGTATTCTGTCACAATTTTAATACGATTATTCAAATTTTTGCGACTGTGTTGTTTTTGTTTCAAACTAATGCATTTTTAAAGATGTTTATCGGTTATGAAACGTAAAAATCTTCGCAAAAAGGCAGCCAGCTAACATGAGAGAGAGAGAGAGAGACAGACAGACAGACAGACAGAGAGAGAGAGAGACAGACAGAAAGACAGAAAGACAGACAGACAGACAGACAGACAAGCAGACAGACGGACAGACGAACAGTCAGATCTCTTGATCATCTTTATTGACGTTATTGTTACCTGCGGTGAAAATGTAACAAATTCAATGTGTGCCATCGGTAGAATTATTCTAATCTGCGCATCCGAACCACCTTAATGGCCCTCCAAAGGAAATTTAATAAAAATTAATGGCAGAAAACTTTTCTTGAGTCAGAATATTTCTTTCTGGCTTCTCTTAAAATCTGGAGGCACAGCTTCTCGTGAGTGGGGGTGGGGTAGGTAATTTCACTGTTACTTGAGGTTTTTCTGGAGTATTCTAAACACCCTCCCAATGTTTCATTAAAAAGTTTGGAAAAAAACACTACTCTCCAGTCCCACCAAGCCTTTAATAACGTAGGCCCTAATGCTTCGTATTTTGTTGGTCTGTATCGGTGAGGATTGGGAGAGGGATCTCTATACACTGACAATACATCAATTGCTCTGGTACGCGTCGAGGGGATTTCACCTCTGAGTGAACATCCATTGTCTTGCATAGACTCCGGAGATAAAAGGACCAACAAGTAGCCGTATACAAGATGACCGGAAAATTGCGCAGCGGAAAACTATAACGGAAAACTGCATGTAAAAGTGCGCAAGAGCATTGTATGAGCACTTAAAGACATTAACAAAGAATGACAGTGTAGCATTAATAAAACACTTCTCTACGAAATACGATAAACTTAAAGTGTATTAGTATAATTAGTTTATGTTGGCGCATTTTTCCGTTTGCGGAGTTTTCTATTTGCACATTTTTTCTGGGAAACGCAATACAAAACACACGCAAGAAACTTTCTACACGATACATATTTATTTTTTTTATTTTCAAAATGTTTCCCAAATTGAAGTTTGTTATCAAATACAACATTGGCCAGGCTTTCTCTCAGCTTCATACGTGTGTGTTAGGTCTTGTTTTTCAAATTAAGATCTGTTGGAATACTTGACAATATTTGAGATCAAAACCCGCTACTGCCGATGTCGTGTAATTCATGTTCTAGCATTGAGTTTTGTGAGTTGTGTGTTTGGTCATTGCGGTGTTTTTCTTCATGCTGATGACGTGAAATATTATCGTTTATTTGTCGTTCGTGTCAAACTGGTGATGTCGTAGCGATCACGTGTTTTGATTAGGGCAGATGTACTCACATCGAAGCAGGAGGTTGAACTTTTGAACTCGCCTCGTATTGGTCAAAACAGCCAGGGAACAGGTTCAAAACCAGACGAAGCAAGATTGTTTTTTTGTTATGTACGTTTTGTCAGTTACACCGCAGGAATTCCTACGGTGTCAAGACTAAGTTGGACGGAAGATTTGTGGGTCAGAATACACCAACATAATCAGGAAGTTGTAGGGGTTGATGCTTAGCGATGAGTTGAGACCCAATGAAACCATAGATGGTTTAGAAGTCACCAACATAAGATTTACGTTGTAGAGTTAGGATGCTAATGAAGAAATTGAGACTCCTTGAAACCACAAGACCATAGGTTGTCTAGAACTTCTAAAGTAACAGTATATGTAATGCAGCAAATGTAATCACCGAAGATGTAACATGCAAGTTTAGCAGTGTTGAAATTTGTGCTAAATTATATAAACATGTAATTGTAAGCAGTAGACATATTACAGCTCATAATGTAGTTATATCGAAAGAAAAGTGATGTCAACAAAATGAGTAACATTAATATCTAAGATAAACTTTGATACAGATATACCAAGAGGTAGATAAAGCTGATGTAAGCAAAATATCATGTTAACATTACTGATGTAATTAGTGTAAGTAATTTTAAAAAAAACTTAGGTACAGTTATGTGTTATTTTGAGATGTAACAATTTGTTGTCTAGAGATATATGTATGCGATGTAAGAGTTAGATGTAATCAGTAACGATGTAGCTTGTATAGAACATGAGCCTTAATGTGGTGCTATAATGAACATATCCATGTAAACCTAGGGCTTGTGATACATGGGATGGTCGCTGTGTAGGTTCTAGAATATCTTTTGAAACCTTCATTGTAATCGATAAATGTTGGAATCGATTCTATCCAGCAATTTGTTGAGGCCTCTAGTTGCCTGACACATCAAACTGTTTGTTATCCATCATTTTCATCCAAAAACCGTATCTCTGTCCATTTTCATCCAATCTCTGCATTTTCATCCAGTCTCAATCCATTTTCATCCAATAATCGCATCTGTATCCATTTTCATCCAATCATGTCTGTTTTCATCCACACGTGACCGCGGCATCAATCTTCTGCTCGGTTTTGCAGAAGTTCGATATTCTTCAAAACTGTTAGATGGAAACAAATGTCAAGATGCTAGATGTTAATAGAATCGCATAGGGTCAGTGTGAGCAAAAGATAAATCAACTTAACAAAACTTGACACAATTTGACGCAACTTGACACAATTAAACGACACAACCGGACACAACTGGACACAACTTAACATAACTTGACACAAATTGAGACAACTTAACACAACTGGACACAACTTGACACAACTTGAGACAATTAAATGACACAACTGGACACAACTGGACACAACTTGAGACAACTTGAGAAAACGTGACACAACTAGACACAACTTGACACAACTGGACACACCTTGACACACCTTGACACAACTTGACACAACTTGACACAACTTGACACAACTTGACACAACTGGACACAACTTGACACAACTTGACACTACTTGACACAACTGGACTCAACTTGACACAACTTGACACAACTTGACACAACTTGACACAACTGGACACAACTTGACACAACTTGACACTACTTGACACAACTGGACTCAACTTGACACAACTGGACACAACTTGACACAACTTGACACAACTTGACACAACTTGGCACAACTTAACACAACTTGACATTCAAACACAACCACCACACGAATGTAACACAACAACACGGCTGTTACCTGGATCCGACACGACCGTTGTAACCGTTTCACCGCTGAGCTTGACGGTGGGTTGGACGTTCTTGGGAGCCTTCTTCCTGGGCACGCGAGGACGTGTCTCTATCTCCAGCTTGAGCTCGGCCAGCAGACAGTCGTAGAAGAGGATTATCTCCCCTATCTCCTTCAGCTTGGCCGCGGCCGTCTTGTGCTTCTGTAATCTAAACCCGGCATAATCCCGGAACTCCTGCAGGACATATATATATATATATATATATATATATATATATATATATATATATATATATTCTGTGGTAGTTTTTTCCCTAACCTCTCTCATATGTCTAAATTGCACGTATTACTAGACAGTTTTCCCCATCTCTCTCTCTATCCTAATATATAAAAGCCCATGTGCGCATTTCTCTTTCTCTGTCCACAAAATATTTTCGCAGGGTATCCCATCAGAATTTTCAGCGATATATGGAGAACTTGATACGGGTTTATGTTGAAAATAATATGGTAGATGTTTTAAATGTATAACCTAAATTTGATTTAGAGAACAAACATAAATAAATAAAGGCATATTCGAATGTTGAAACACAATTTTAATTATACAACCAGAAAAGTGTTTATAGTTGTGACAAGTACGCATTAAACAATGAAGTCAAATACCACATATTTACACTATGGAAACAACACAACACTAATGGCGTCATCTTCCGATTTTAGAATATAAAAAATCGGAGTCGGCTATTTCATTCAAATTTGATTTAGATCTAGATTCTATAAATCTAAGTATTAAGACCTACGCTATGAAATATATACAATTTTCTCGGTCAAGCTAATACAAATTACTTAAAAAAACAACAAAATAACCATTGAATAGCCGGGTTTTTAGCGGAATCATTTAAGTCTCTAAATCAGTGTGTGGATTTAATATGATGTTCCGTTGACTAATAATATATAGCCTATAATTTGGTTTTAATATTTCTAATAGGTATTGGTAGACTATGTTATTTTAAATGTGTCGGACTTTTAGCTATTTAGTTATTTCTCTGCATGGTCACTAGCATTGTTCAACGTGTAGTAAAGCACATTGCGTTTTGACCAATAACTATTTTATAAAATATTTTTCTCAAACACGTTTCAAATTAAAAATAAATAAGCCTGTAATTCACGTGCAACGGGTATCGACGGCTATTATATATATATATATATATATATATATATATATATATATATATATATATATATATATATATATATATATATATATATATATATATATATATATATATATATATATATATATATATATATATATATATATATATATATATATATATATATATATACATGCATATATATATATATATATATATATATATATATATATATATATATACATGCATATATATATATATATATATATATATATATATATATATATACATTTATATATACATATATATATATATATATATATATATATATATATATATATATATATATATATATATATATATATATATATATATATATATATGTATGTATATATATATATATATATATATATATATATATATATATATATATATATATATATATGCATGTATATATATATATATATATATATATATATATATATATATATATATATATATATATATATATATATATGCAGGACACCACGCACGCACGCCGACACTCTAACCCTCCTCCCTCGCGCTCCAGACATGCGCAACAGTGTGTACCCACCCACCCCATTTGGACAACTGTGTTTTTTCACCCGCAATAAATAGAGTGTCACAGACTTCAAAAAAGGGCGGTTTGACCATAAGGGGTTTGACGATGGGGGTTCGACCATAGAGGTTTGACCATAGGGGTTGGAAGATAGGGGGTTTGATCATAGACGATTAGATCATAGACGATTTGATCATAGGCGATTTAACCATACGAGTAACCATAAGGGGTTTGACCTTAGGGGATTCGACCTTAAGGGTTAGACCATAGGGGGTTTGACCATAGGGTGTTTGAGCACATGAGTTTGACCATACGGGTTTGACCATGGAGGGTTTGTCCATTTGGGGGTTAGACCACATAGAAAGATGAAGTTTAAACCGACCAATGGTTGTGCGCTTATACCCACCACGTGAGTTTGAACCAACCAATCAGCACCGACTTACAGACAAGGTATGTGCCATGTTGTGTATGGCGGAGTACACTCCCAGCCTTTCCTTCTCCTCCTCTGCCTCTCGCACGATCAGAGACTCGTACGTGATGGCGAGCTGGGTGTTCTCTACCTGCACGTTACGTAGGTCCTGTGGGGAGACGGTAAGACAGGTTAGTCTAGTGTGGGGAGACGGTAAGACAGGTTAGTCTAGTGTGGGGAGACGGTAAGACAGGTTAGTCTAGTGTGGGGAGACGGTAAGACAGGTTAGTCTAGTGTGGGGAGACGGTAAGACAGGTTAGTCTAGTGTGGGGAGACGGTAAGACAGGTTAGTCTAGTGTGGGGAGACGGTAAGACAGGTTAGTCTAGTGTGGGGAGACGGTAAGACAGGTTAGTCTAGTGTGGGGAGACGGTAAGACAGGTTAGTCTAGTGTGGGGAGACAACGCAAGACGTTAGTCTAGTCGGGGGATACATGGATCGTCTGGTCAGAATGGGTTCATGTCAATACTTATGACAGGAAAAATACTGGTGATATATTTTATATATATATATATATATATATATATATATATATATATATATATATATATATGTGTGTGTGTGTGTGTGTGTGTGTGTAAATATATATCGACTGCAGATACATTAATGGAACTTGTAAATTGTATAACATAGGTGTGGATGCTGTTAGACAAGGGGCGCCTGACGTTGGTTAGCTATAGGGCGCCTGACGTTGGTTAGGTATAGGGGCGCCTGATGTTGGTTAGGTATAGGGCGCCTGACGTTGGTTAGGTATAGTGGCGCCTGACGTTGGTTAGGTATAGGGGCGCCTGACGTTGGTTAGGTATAGGGCGCCTGACGTTGGTTAGGTATAGGGCGCCTGACGTTGGTTAGGTATAGTGGCGCCTGACGTTGGTTAGGTATAGGGGCGCCTGACGTTGGTTAGGTATAGGGCGCCTGACGTTGGTTAGGTATAGGGGCGCCTAAAGTTTGAGTTCCTTACCCTCTTGAGCTCCGCCAACTTGTTGGTCATCTGCCTGAAAGTTTCTATCGAGTCCAGAAACAGTTGGTCAAGATGGGCGTGGGCCTGTTCTAGGTCACCCAGTACACTATCATAGCGCATGATCTGTGATCTTTGTGGGGGAGTTTAGTGTGGGGGAGAGGTAGGGTGATGGGGTTTAGTGTGGGGGATAGGTTGGGTGAGGGAGTTTAGTGTGGGGGAGAGGTAGGGTGAGGGAGTTTAGTGTGGGGGGAGAGGTAGGGTGAGGGAGTTTAGTGTGGGGGAGAGGTAGGGTGAGGGAGTTTAGTGTGGGGGAGATATGAAAAGAGGGAGGGAGGGAAGTCAGGAAAAATAAAAAATATAATTATGATAATAATAGATCAGTCTAATTATACTATAAATTAAATTTAAAAATAAAATGAAATACAAAAGTTTGCTTCGAGTTACGAACGCTATAGACCGAGTTACGGACGGCCTTGTGATGTGTTGTGAGATGAATAAGGAAGAAGTAAACTATAAGTCAGTAAATGTTGCAATATATATTAAAAGAAAACTGAAATAGTATCCTGCCTCGAGTTACGAACTGACACTAACGAGTTATAAAATATTAGGGCTATAACGTCACAAGAATCATTGTAAATATTTGGGCAACGAGTCTTTATTTGGAAACAAAAAGGTAATTTTTATAGTACAACTACCCCTGAGGTTAAAAGATGTTGGAGGTGGAAGCTATATAACAACAGATGTTGTTCTTGTTAGTTTTAATTTGAAAGCGGGTTCCGTCACTTGGTTTAAACAGCTGCACATTTATATTATTGCTAAAATGCTCCACGCTTCGCGATAGAGTTAAAAAGGCTAATCATGTCTATGGACTTTTGGGGTGAGAAACATAGTATATTGTAAATCTACACGAAGTTATGTTTTACGAATACCTCGTTAATCCCCCCCCCCCCCCACCACCACTTTTTTATCATTAGATCGAGAAGTCTAGTTTTACAGTCACTGAATTATTTTGCTGTTTCGAGTTACGAACTCCCAATACCAAATTACAAATGTGTTATTACGGGGTCCCGTTTTACGAACACATCTGTAACTTCACCCTTGACGACCACTTTAAGAAGTCTCCACTTGACGAAGTCTCCTTTTAACGAACACCCCGAGATACCTCGTTATACGAAAACCCGTCGCTAGGAACGATTGTGGGCCCGCCCCTTCCCCCCAAAGAAAGTCTACCGCTCCCGCCCCCGAACGAGATGGAATTTATATAGTAAACATATACTTTTACTAGTGTCCGCCCCCCCCCCCCCCCCCGGAAAATGTTGACCCCCCCCCCCCCGAAAATATCAAATGCCCCCCAGAGAAAAAAGTCTGGAAGAAACACTGAACAGAGGAGGGGACGTACTCACTCAACGTTGGACTTGAGAGCGGCGTGTCGGGTGAGTACATGCACGGACGATCTGAAGCACGAGCCGAAGGACGCGATGACCGCATCAAAAAACTTGCCGATAGGAATACACTGGGTAACCTGCCGACTCTTGCTGGCCTCTCGCTGGGGGGAAAACAGGCAACAGAGAGATGGTTAAATTAAAAGAGAGATGGTTAAATTAAAAGAGAGATGGTTAAATTAAAAGAGAGATGGTTAGATTAAAAGAGAGAGGGTTAAATTAAAAGAGAGATGGTTAAATTAAAAGAGAGATGGTTAAATTAAAACCTGGCAACATGCTGGCTTCTAGCTGGGGGAAAACAGGCAACAGAGAGATGGTTAAATTAAAAGAAAGATGGTTAAATTAAAAGAGAGATGGTTAAATTAAAAGAGAGATGGTTAGATTAAAAGAGAGAGGGTTAAATTAAAAGAGAGATGGTTAAATTAAAAGAGAGATGGTTAAATTAAAACCTGGCAACATGCTGGCTTCTAGCTGGGGGAAAACAGGCAACAGAGAGATGGTTAAATTAAAAGAAAGATGGTTAAATTAAAAGAGAGATGGTTAAATTAAAAGAAAGATGGTTAAATTAAAAGAGAGATGGTTAAATTAAAAGAGAGATGGTTAAATTAAAAGAGAGATGGTTAAATTAAAAGAGAGATGGTTAAATTAAAAGAGAGATGGTTAAATTAAAAGAAAGATGGTTAAATTAAAAGAGAGATGGTTAAATTAAAACCTGACAACCTGCTGACTCTTACTGACGCAGGCAGGGAACACCAACAGAAAGATGTTGAAACATGGTTGGTATTACGCACATATACTACAAACATTTTCGACCCACCTTTTGCTGTATGTGACTCTATATAACATTTTTTTGTAGAGAACTACCTCTTGTAATGTTAGACATGTCTAAATAAAACGCTATTTTTCCCTCCCACCCAACCCCCAAAATCACAACGCCATTTAATGCTACGAAAAATTAGATTAAAAAACATTTTGAGAATCACACTACTTAAGAGAAAAAAGTTTTTTTTCAAACTGTTTTTATTAAGATTTCGGTTGTAACTAAAATTAAAGCCCCCAACGACAGTATCAAATGAGAAAAAAACTATAGGCTAATTCTATAACGACACCATCGATGTTCAGCTCAACGACAGCGTCGCCGAGAACAGTGTAGGATCGGCTGAAAACCACTCTAATAGAGCGAGAGTGATCTCCCCTAAAATGCCTCGTATATTCATATACAACACAGCGGGGGCAGCGATAACGCTGCCAGTGAAAATGGGCCTAGGACGCACGTAGGTAAACAAATTGTAATTAATTCATAAAAAATTAATTAGGCGACAAATTGAGTCAAATTGAATGTCACGATGCATTGTCTTAATGTGTTGACCCATGTACCAACTACGAACCGTATCTGTCAGTTAGAAGTGCCTGGAATTTCACGGGCGTTTCGATCTAGACAGACGGACGAGGAAGTGAGTGTAATAAAAGCTTGTAACAAACAACTAGTTTTTCCAGAAACAAACTGTAGCGAAAAAGTCAAAAGAGGATACGATATAAACCTAATGATTTCAAGAGATTTACGTGATAAAAAAACACTTCCGGTTACCGAAAACCGTTTAAAAGTGGAACATAACGTACGTATAGGATTTGATACATGAAATTTCGTCCACCTAATTGAAACGGTGGCGTGGCCTAGCGGTAGAGAGCTAGACTACTAACCCGAGAATCTCCCGTTCAAATCTGGGTTCAAATCAGTTCAACGTCCCTGAGTCCACCCAGCTCTGACGGGTACCTAACTTACATTAGGAAAACAAAGCTGGCTGGACATAGTGATGACGACACTATCCCTTCATATGTCGAGGTCTATGAATCAGATGAATTCTACTTCATCTGCCCCATGCGTCTTGGGCATTAACGGTATTAAGAAGAGGAAGAATTGAACCGGCACCCTAACTCTAACACGAAGTTATAAATATTTACTGACCCCCAAATTAGGCGAACGTATAAAATATTTACTGCCCCCCAAATTAGGGGAACGTATAAAATATTTTCTGACCCCCAAATTAGGGGACGGTATAAAATATTTTCTGACACACTACAATTCAGGGGTCTCCAAACTTTTCAGTCCGAGGGCCGCATTAACTATCAAATTTTAGTTCGGGGGCCAGTTTCTTCCACGCATGTCTTTGATTTTTCTGGGCAAAGTTCCTCAGCAATCACCGACAAACGATTTTTCCTTGGAGAAAAAGATCTCCGCGGGCCGGACGAGAGGACTTCACGGGCCGCATCCGGCCCGTGGGCCGTAGTTTGGAGACCCCTGCACTACATGAATAAAAATGTAAAAACGGTGAGTCAGGGCCTTACTTCTTTCAACACACAAATCTCATATAACAGCTTCGGTTTTAAGTGCGTCATTTCCTTCCGCTCTGCTTGCAGTTTCTGGATTTGATCCTGGGCCTTCGAGTGCCTCTTCTCCATGTCCGTGATGAAATTATTGAACCTGAAATAGAATGACGTAATTAGGAGAAGGCAGTGGCGTAGAGAGTTTTTTGTCAGAGGCGTAGGCAGTGGCGTCAATAGGACTCGCGTCACCATGTGCTGTAAATGACGCTATCACCCCCACTCCAACAGTAATAGGTTTACATTTTGGATTAGGTGTCTCCCCTCCCATCCTACAATTTTGTTGTCTTATCAGGGTAAATCATTGTTTTGACGGTAAAATAAGATTTCTCGTCTTTGTTTTACCCCCCCCCCCCCCCATCCTGAATGGTGTGACAATGTACGGACCGCATACACGTTCTTTCATCTTGTGACGTCATTGGGAGTAGGCGAGTGTTAGTCGAGGAGGTGATAAGCTGAAAGTCACAAGTTCGAGTCCTGCATACCCACACAGCCACAAAACCACACATCCACAAATCACAAATCCATACAGCCCATACATCCACAAACCACAAGTCCACCCAGCAACATGTCAATACACCACAAATCCAAACAAACCACAAATCCGCATAGCCTAAAAGACCAGAAAACACAAGTAGTAAAACAACAACTTGTAAAACCACACCTCGTATAACCACACCTTGTAAAACCACACCTTTTAAAAACCACACCTTGTAAAACCACACCTTGTAAACCACACCTTATAAAACAACACCTTATAAAACCACACCTTGTAAAACCACACCTTATAAAACCACACCATGTAAAACCACAGCTTGTAAAACCACACCCTGTAAAACCACACCTTGTAAAACCACACCTTATAAAACCACACCTTATAAAACCACACCTTATAAAACCAATGCTTGTAAACCACACCTTGTAAAACCACAGCTGAACTCACAATTTGATCGAGTTGAGATACGCGACCCTCTTCTCCAACAAAGCTTCGAACCGGATCTCGTTGTACTTCCTCATCTGCTCTACCTCCCTTATCAACAGACGATGTTCCAGGTCCAGCTACAGACAGTTAGACAAGACATCAGCACTAAGACATCAGTATCAGTTGAGACAGTTAGACAAGACATCAGCACTAAGACATCAGTATCAGTTGAGACAGTTAGACAAGACATCAGCACTAAGACATCAGTATCAGTTGAGACAGTTAGACAAGACATCAGCACTAAGACATCAGTATCAGTTGAGACAGTTAGACAAGACATCAGCACTAAGACATCAATATAAGTTAAGACAGGTAGATAAAGACATCAGCACTAAGACATCAGTATCAGTTGAGACAGTTAGACAAGACAACATCACTAAGACATCAATAGCAGTTCAGACAGGTAGATAAAGACATCTGAACTAAGACATCGATATAAATTAAGACAGATAGATAAACACATCTGAACTAAGACATCAATATTAGTTAAGACAGGTAGATAAAGACATCTGAACTAAGACATCAATTTTAGTTCATACAGGTAGATAAAGACATCTGAACTAAGACATCAGTATAAGTTAAGATATAGATAAAAACATCTGAACTAAGACATCAATTTTAGTTCATACAGGTAGATAAAGACATCTGAACTAAGACATCAGTATAAGTTAAGACATAGATAAAAACATCTGAAATAAGACATCAATATCAGTTAAGACAGGTAGATAAAGACATCTGAACTAAGACATCAATATTAGTTAAGACAGGTAGATAAAGACATCTGAAATAAGACATCAATATCAGTTAAGACAGGTAGATAAAGACATCTGAACTAAGACATCAATATCAGTTAAGACAGGTAGATAAAGACATTCTGAAATAAGACATCAATATCAGTTAAGACAGGTAGATAAAGACAGAACTAAGACATCAATATCAGTTCAGACAGGTAGATAAAGACATCTGAACGAAGACAACAATACTGAGACAGGAGAATAGCAAGGTTTTCTCACAAAGGACCATTGAAACAACAGTCTGCTTAATGAAAGAACTGGTCTGATATACATACCTGGTCAATCTCTATCTTGCTACACAGCACCGTTTCACCTACAGAGAGCAGTCAAGCATGATATGACATTATAATGTAGGTAGGGTTTTACGTGAGTTATTAAAGTAAATTTTACGGAATTTTTTTTTAAAGGTCACTTAAAGATTATCGCATAGGTTATCAGATAATCTGGATGTGACACGAAGGTCAGCAACAAGTCTGGCCTTGACATACGTAGGTCACTAACAGATCTGGCCTTGACCAATACGTAGGTCAACAACACATATGGCCTTGACATACGTAGGTCACCAACAAATATGGCCTTGACATACGTAGGTCACCAACAAATCTGACCTTGACATACGTAGGTCATCAACAAATATGGCCATGACATACGTAGGTCACCAACAAATATGGCCTTGACATACGTAGGTCACCAACAAATCTGACCTTGACATACGTAGGTCATCAACAAATATGGCCTTGACATACGTAGGTCACCAACAAATATGGCCTTGACATACGTAGGTCACCAACAAATATGGCCTTGACCGATACGTAGGTCACCAACAAGGCAACACATGTTAGACGCGCCGTGAGTTTGAGCGTATATAGCCGAGCCAGCTGAGACAGAATTATCTAAGCGCTGATTGGTTGGGCGATGACTAATGTCAAATAATGATCATTGTAAATTAAAGTTAAACTAGACCTATTATTGATATGATGATTTGGTATTGATTAAATATAGATTGAGTTATGTTTAAATAATGAATAATTATCTGTTTGTGTGGTGATTAAATATTGATTGGGCCATGCGATGTCTGTACACAAACATGGTATCGACACAACTCACCTCTAGGAATCGATTCTAATATTTTACTTGTTTCACCCAACGTATCGAACTGTGTTTTTACCTTCTTTTTCAGAACCATTTTTTGATCGACTACCATGGTTATCCTCCTGTCAAATTCAGATTCCTCATCTATAGAAAAAAAAATATAGCCCTCTGAGACACATATTTTCTTCTTCTTCTTCTTCGTTCTTAATTTTAAGTGTTGGAAGGGATCGAGCTTTTGCCGACTCGACCACGCCGGCCCCACACATAGTTTGATATTTGCAATCACCCCGCCATCATGCGAAAAGAAACTCAACAAGCGACATCAACCTTCTTCTTCTTCTTCTTCTTGGCTCTTAACTAACATAACTACGTATTTAGTGATAACATATTATGCACCGTTCAGTGTTTCTTCCAGACTTTTTTCTCCGGGGGGGGGGGGGGGGCACTTGATATTTGGGGGGGGGGGGGGGCGGTCAACATTTTCCGGATGGGGGGGGGGGCGGACACTGGAAAAAGTATATGTTTTCTATATAAATTCCAGGTCGTTCCGGGGAGGGAGGGGGCGGAAGAGATGCCTGAAAGAAACTCTGGCGCCGTTTGGCCTAAAACTTCAGCCTGCTTTTCTTCCTGGATTTACTTTCATAGCTTTTTTCCATCCCAAAAACACAATACAAAGCAGGAATTGTTTTGATTTTGGAGTTGCCTCTCCTAGATGGGTTGCAGTCCCCAATTTCCTAACCTCATCAGCTCGTGAGTCCGAACTTAAGAATTTTGGAACACCAGTCATACACTCTTCTCCCTGACCACGCCCTTCCCTAGAGTAACGTACCAATGTCTTTCACAAAACTTCTATAACTTGATGGAACTGTTACTGTCTCAGCTACATGTTTCACAAACATTTCGCTACCCCCACGCTGTTTTTCTATCCCTAACTTAATCTCCAACCTTATCTCAGACATTAACCCTAATCCTAATCCCATAAATGGGCTATAGCCCGAAATATTGTGAATTTTTTTTTTAGGATTTAAACTCTACTATAAGCTTTTTTTTTTTTAATTAAATATTGTTTTTTTTACGCTTAAATAAAAAAAATATGGAATATATACAGTGAAACGAAAAAAGTTTATTTTAATTTAGGTTTTATATAATTTATTTCAGGGATGGTATTTTATCGTAGGTCATGTTGTTGACGGTTTCTGCCCGGGGGTCCGTCAACTGAACTCGGGACTGTCATGTTAGGCTAACAACTTACATATAAAGTTAGTAAACACGAACTATCCACGACACGTAAGTAAAAAAAAAATTATAAGAATTATAAATTAAAACAATTTCCCTGGTATATTCACTTGTTTCTGTTACCTCGGCATGTAAAGAGATAATGTGGTCAGCACTATGCCCAGCCGCCTTTACTTTCCCTAACGTGGGTTATGTACCCCATCAGAGTTTGGTGGAATCAGGGACGGTCTACTGACTTGAACCCGGATTCGAACTCGAGACTTACGGAGTCCAGCTCTCTACCGCTAGACCACTCCGTCCCAGAAACAGTGGTTTATTCATTATTAATATCCCACATCTATTAAAATAACAACACAACTTTTTTAAGTAACTAGAAAAAATGACTATACTTCACTACTTTTTATTTTTTTAACCAAGAAAACAGTTGTAAAAATAGACACTAAACGTATTCTTACTAAGCTTATATAACTCAACGTAGAGTTGATTTTTACTAAATATTAACTAGTTGAATATCTTGACTGCATACACTAGTAAATACAAAGCAAAAAAAAATAGGGGACATAACTCACAAAAAACAACAACAAGCAAGAGAACACAACTCACTTGGAACTTTCCTCCCTCCTCTTCCATTCCCCACGACCCTGGCCCCTGGCTTATAAACCGGCCCATGGTATTCTGTATGCTTCAAGATGCTCTTGTTCTTGGTGACATCGACGACATCATCGTCCCCATCCTCGCTGGTCTTACTCCTCGTGTCGTCTGCCTGCCCCGCCCAGCCGCTCGATGACGTCTGATGGCTGGTGATTTGCCCGGGCAGTTTGGAAATTTTCGGCAACTTCATGTGGTGTTTTGCTGGCACCGCAGGCTGGTGGTTCCGGAAATGTTTGCTGTTCATGGTTGATCTGAGGAAACGGGGAGAGAAATTTTCTTTTGTTGGGTAGTGGAATTATAGATAGATAACGCTCAGTAATTTCAAGGCGTTTTTTTCTACATATATATATATATATATATATATATATATATATATATATATTATATATATATATATATATATATATATATATATATATATATATATATATATATATATATATATATACATATGAGTGTTGACACACAAAGAGTACAAGAATGAGTTTGCATTTAACAGCAAGTTAAATACGGCAGTAACTACGAAATCTGATAAAATAATTGGCTAAGTTCGTCCATAACGTGATATAAGTCAAGCTATTTGGATAAATATAGTGTTTTCGATGATACATTTAAGCCTTAAATCTGAAGTCTCGAGTTCGGATCCAAGTTTGGAGTGGAGGACAACCCCGAGCCAACCCAGCTCTAAACCGTACTTGGCTCTTGTCTGATAAAGTCAAGATGATGTACACGACTCATCACACAGGCATAGCTCAGAGAAACAGATGTACTCTACTTCGTCTGCCCTAAGGATATTCTGGCCTGAAGAGGTAGGCCTACTTTACAGTGAGGCATATTAGTTTTAATACTATTTTCACACATTTGTATATAAAATAAAAAATAAACTTCGCTAAATATCTAAAAAGTCTAAATATTATAAATGTAATGTAATGAATACAGAATAATGTATAAAGAAGAACTTGGTTAGTTATATCGAAAGCGAAAGTAGACCATATAAAATAAAAGACCTTCGCATTCGGTTCGTATAACTTAAGCTATTAAAATTTAATAGCTTAATAAATCGTTAGACTTTACATTAAACTTAAAGCCATCAAAAGATGAGGACGGAGAAGATGCGCGTCATTTGACGCAGGTAGAAAATTTTACCTTATAAACAGCGCCTGGGGCTGTCTGGATGGTCTCCATTTGTTGCGACCCACTTCCGGTTGAAAGCAGGTTCAAATGTGCGCAGTTGTTTTAGTGCGCAGCTTTTGGCACTGATCTGCACGACACGACGCAACACTTGTACAGTTTTGTCTTTTTTAAAATAAATAATGTTTTGAAAAACTTTTTTAAAATTATATAATCGTTTCGGAATTTTAGATGTAATTTTTTAGATGTTAGTGAAAAAGAAAAAAAAGCTACACCCAGTACCAACTGAAGAATGACTATTCATTGCGCCGCGCACCGCGTAGCACCATGGTGCGCCAATAGACATATTTCACTTTATGGGGACGAGGAAATGTTAAATCGCACCGAAAGAAACTTGGGTGATTATGACGTTACCAGAATTAGATGATCCTTTGCGGACATAAAATCATTGCGAGAACTGTTTCTGGTAACTTTTGTTCTAAGTTCTTAACATTGTGAAGTCAGTACGAGAATTTATCGTGCTTTTGTTAAAACAGTGTTTTTAAATTAACCTAGATCTAGTACTTAGACGAACTAAACCTTAGATCTAAGATTTTGTTAAGCCGACTTGAAATACTAATCTAAGCTGCTAAAACTCCGCATTGATTCCATGATGTAAGCCCCTAACCTAAGCCCCGTGATCTAAACCCCAAAACTAAGCCCATCCTCTAAGGTTCTGACATAAACTCATGAAACAAGACCTACTAAACTGAGCCCATGAACTAAGCCCATGAACGAAGCCCGTGAACTATGCTGATGATTTAAGTCAGTGAAATAAACTCACGATATAAGACCTTAAACTAAGCCCATGAATTAAGCCTATGATAAAAGACCTAAACATAGCCTCTGATCTAACCCTAACATGTAAGCCCTGATCTAAGCCCCATATTTGTCACGTGTTTGACGTGCCCAACTTAAGCCACAGAAAAAAAGCCCATAGACTAAGCCCATTCCCGAAATATATCTTAGGTAAATTATATTTTAAAATCAAACCATCTGATTTACGCCCTTAAACTCCCCCCACCCCACCCCCACTTAATACATCCCAGGTGTATCGGATGTTGTAAAATCCACCTGAAGATGGAGCCCATAGTTGTGACGTCAGACACAGACAACGCGGCAGCCGAGAGGGCGAGTCTGGTGCCTAAAACAAGTGACTTGCCGCCACACATACAAGGTTTGCCTCTCATTGCCCATCTTGACACACCATATCACTGACACAGCATGAAACTGACAAAATAAATCACAGACACATCATGTCACTGACAAAACAAATCACTGACACACCATGTCATTGACACACCATGACACTGACACACCATGTCACTGAGACACCATGTCACTGACACACCATGTCAGTAACACACCATGTCAATGACACATGTCACTGACAAAACAAATCACGGACACACCATGTCATTGATATGTACTGACACACCATGTCCCTGACACACCATGTCACTAACACTGAAAAAACAAATCACTGACACATCATGTCATTGACACAACATGTAATTGTCACACCATGTCACTGACATATGTCACTGACACACCATGTCACTGACACGCCATGGTGTGTTCCAGCCCTCCTGTACGGGTCCAAGAGAGACCGGCAATTACCCGACAAGTGCCTGGTTGCCTACAGCCTGCTACAGAGCGACTACATCCTCAACAACCTCAACAGGCCCCTCCGCATCCTGCCCTGGGAGAAGGACGGCAAGCAACAGCACAGGGGCTCGGTGGTGCAGTCGTAAGTTGGTGGTGGTAGTTGGTGGTGGTTGGTGGTAGCTGGTGGTGGTTGGTGGTAGCTGGTGGTAGCTGGTGGTAATTGGTTGTAGTTGGTGGTAGTTGGTTGTGCAGTTGTAAGTTGGTGGTGGTAGTTGGTTGTAGTTGGTGGTAGCTGGTGGTGGTTGATGGTAGTTGGTGGTAGCTGGTGGTGGTTGGTGGTGGCTGGTGGTAGCTGGTGTAGCTGGTGGTAGCTGGTGGTAGCTGGTGGTAGCTGGTGGTGGTTGTTGTTAGCTGTTGGTAGCTGGTGGTAGTTGGTGGTAGCTGGTGGTGTAGTCGTAAGTTGGTGGTGGTACTTGGTTGTAGCTGGTGGTAGCTGGTGGTAGTTGGTGGTGGTTGGTGGTAGCTGGTGGTAGTTGGTGGTAGTTGGTGGTAGCTGGTGGTAGCTGGTGGTAGCTAGTGGTGCAGTCGTAAGTTGGTGGTGGTAGCTGGTAGTAGCTGTTGGTAGCTGGTGGTAGCTGGTGGTAGCTGTTGGTAGTTGGTGGTAGTTGGTGGTAGCTGGAGGTAGTTGGTGGTAGTTGGTGGTAGTTGGTGGTATTTGGTGGTGCAGTTGTAAGTTGGTGGTGCTAGCTGGTGGTAGTTGATGGTAGCTGGTAGTAGCTGGTTGTTGCTGTTGTGCAGTCGTAAGGAGCTGTTAGAAGCTGGTGGTAGCTGGTGGTAGCTGGTGGTGCAGCTGTAAGTTGCTGGTAGTAGCCGGTGATAGCCGGTGGTAGCTGGTGAAAGCTGTTGGTGCAGTTGTACGTAGCTGGTCGTATATGGTGGTAGCTGGTGGTAGCTGGTTGTAATTGGTTATAGCTGTTGGTAGCTGTTGGTAGTTGGTGGTAGCTGGAGGAAGCTAGTGGTGCAGTCGTAAGTAGCTGGAGCTAAAAGCCTAAAGGGGGTAAATAAAACAAGAAAACCTCAGTAAGATTCTGTCAAGTCATCACCTTTAAGAGCAGCCTTAACCCTCCCTGACAGGACCACCAAGAACGTGTTCCTCCCCCGCATCAAGAAACAGACGGATGAGGCACCGGTAGGGACAAAGGAGACCTCCTACCACAAGTTCAACGAGGTCATCAACAAAAGCAGCTACGGCAAGATACAGTTTTATGAGGTACGGTATTGTACGCCACAAGTGTACATCACAGTTGTACACCATGCCTTTACACCACACCTGTACACCACACCCACACATCACTTGTACACCACACCTGTACACCTGTACACCACGTCTGTACAACACACCTGCACAACACACCTGTACACCACACCTGTACACCACACCTGTACACCACACCTGTACACCAGACCTGTAAACCACACCTGTACAACACACCTATACACCACACCTATACACCATGCCTGTACACCACACCTGTACACCCACCTGTACATCATACCTGTTCACCACACATGTACATCACACCTGTACACCACACCTGTACACCCCACCTGTACATCACTCCTGTATACCACACATGTAACCCACACCTGTATACCACATCTGTACACCACACCTGTACACCACACCTGTACAACACACCTATACACCACACCTATACACCATGCCTGTACACCACACCTGTACACCCACCTGTACATCATACCTGTTCACCACACATGTACATCACACCTGCACACCACACCTGTACACCCCACCTGTACATCACTCCTGTATACCACACATGTCACCCACACCTGTATACCACATCTGTACACCACACCTGTACACCACACCTGTACACCATGCCTGTACACCACACCTGTACACCACGCCCACACAACACCTGTACACCTGTACATCACTCCTGTACAACACACCTGTACACCACACCTGTATTCCACGACTGTACAACACACCTGTACACCACACCTGTACACCTGTACAACACACCTGTACACCACGCCCACACCACACCTGTACACCACACCTGTACACCTGTACACACCACCTGTACACCCCACCTGTACACTACACCTACACATCCACAGCTGGGACTTAAAGGCGACGCCCTGCCCCCCTGGGTCATCTCTAGACTAGAGACGGCCTGTCGCTCCTTCCGGTATGAGCTACCGTTCAACAAAAAACTTTTGGAAGGTAGGGATACCTTTTGGTTTTGGGGTGGCAGTGGCGTAGGCAGGGTGGGGGGGGGGGTGAGGGGGGGTCATAACCGAAAGTTTGAGGAGGGACGGGTGCAAATCGAAAGTTTGAGAGGGGGGGGTGCAAATCGGAAGTTTGTCCCCGGGTAAAAATTGGAACCCCCCCTTGAGACGATCCTGGCTACACCACTGTGGGGTGGTCAGGGTAAGGGGGGGGGCGTGGTGTTAGTTACTGCACGTGAGCAAAGAGAAAGACATCTGCGTGTAAATTTATTTGTATTTGTATTAAACAATCGCTGACCTAGTTATTTAATATGACCATTTGAGTTTTTCGAATCAGGTTTCTAGTGGAAGCGAGATGGGTGTACATTGTGTTGACAAAGATGTATGTTCAACGATTGTTGATAGAACCATTGTAGTTTTTCAAGTTAGATTTATCATGGAGTCGTGCGGTAACTTGTCGTGACTCTGACCCTAATTTCAGAAATGACTCCTCTGCAATTCCTGTCTACTCAGACGCGACTATCCAGGGACCAGCGGAGAAGATACTCTGAGCTGTTCAAAAAGTATAAGAACAAACTGACTGATCTCGTAGAGTTCAAGGTAACCACAGACCGGGGTCAAGGTCTTCTGCCTGCCGTTGGCACCTTAAGCTAACCTATATTGAGACGGCGTGGTGGGGTAGTAGAGCTCATGACTCCTTAACTGAAGATCCCAAGTTCGGATCCCGAGTGTGTAGGATGTTTTACCCAGGTCTGATGGGCACCTGATTCACGCATGGTAAAGTAGATGAGGCTGGGCATCGTGCTGAGCA
This sequence comes from Physella acuta, assembly GCF_028476545.2. Taxonomy (NCBI): domain Eukaryota; kingdom Metazoa; phylum Mollusca; class Gastropoda; family Physidae; genus Physella; species Physella acuta. Next base: position 287,510 of record NW_026732929.1, read on the forward strand.
GTTTCTGTTCACAGGTGACAAATACAGATGAGCTCTACTGCATCTACCCTAAGTTTGGAAATGAAAACTTGAACTTAATAAGGGCCTTAAAAAGTTATATATATATATATGTATTTATATATGTATTTATATATATATATATATATATATATATATATATATATATATATATATATATATATTTATGTATATATATCCAACCTTTACTAACTTCCTCTTCGAGTCCTAAATAATGTCCCCTGTTCACCAGATATGTAGGTACTAAATGTCCTATTTGGACCCTGCAGATAAAATGTCCTATCTCCATAGAACCTCTATCCGGCACTAAATGTCCTGTTCGGGCCCTACAATGAAAATAATTTGTCCTGTTCGGGTCGTACGGTTAAAATGTCCTATCTCTCCAGCACTAAATGTCCTGTTTGGGTCATAGACACCACATAATGTCCTATCTCCACAGAACCTCTTTCCTGCGCTAAATGTCCTGTTCGGGTCCTACCTAAGTGTCCAGAATTTCGACACTCTCGTCATCTGTCTCTTCATTAACGAGGAAACCAAGGTGGACGAAAATGTGTTTATTGGGTTGTGTGCTTTTGCCGACCGTCTTTTTTGGACGGCCTATCTGGACTGGTGAGTGACTCTTTTGGACGGCCTAGTTAGTGAGTGACTATTTTGGACGGCATATGTGGACTGGTGAGTGACTCTTTTGGACGGCCTAGTTAGTGAGTGACTATTTTGGACGGCATATCTGGACTGGTGAGTGACTCTTTTGGACGGCCTATCTGGACTGGTGTGTGACTATTTTGGACGGCCTATTTGGTGAGTGACTATTTTGGACGGCCTATTTGGTGAGTGACTCTTTTGGACGGCCTATCTGGACTGGTGAGTGACCCTTTTGGACGGCCTATTTGGACTGTTGAGTGACTATTTTGGACGGCCTATTTGGTGAGTGACTCTTTTGGACGGCCTATTTGGACTGGTGAGTGACTATTTTGGACGGCCTATTTGGACTGTTGAGTGACTATTTTGGACGGCCTATCTGGACTGGTAAGTGACCCTTTTGGACGGCCTATTTGGACTGTTGAGTGACTATTTTGGACGGCCTGTTTGGACTGTTGAGTGACTATTTTGGACGGCCTATTTGGACTGTTGAGTGACCCTTTTGGACGGCCTATCTGGACTGGTGAGTGGCTATTTTGGACGGCCTATCTGGACTGGTGAGTGACCCTTTTGGACGGCCTATTTGGACTGTTGAGTGACTATTTTGGACGGCCTATCTGGCGACTCTTTTGAGCTCTGATCTGACACAAAAGATCACTAGGCACAGCATCAGCTCCAACATAGTGTGATGCTAACTACAGTTTATTGAATCGTGAGATAGCAGTGTGTAAATTGTTTGTGGGAGGGAAGAGTATGTGTGTGTATGTGGGGGAGTAGTTGTGGGGTATTTGTGGGAGGTGTGGGAATATGTGAGGGAGTAGGTATATTGATACGTGTGTTTGTTTGTGTAGTGCTAGATGTGTGAGATGGTGTGGTGATAGGTCTGGGGTATGTGTGGGGATATGTGTGGGGATATGTGTGGGGATGTGTGTGGGGATATGTGTTGGGATGTGTGTGGGGTATGTGTGGGGATATGTGTGGGGATATGTGTGGGGATGTTTGTGGGGATATGTGTGTGGTTATGTGTGGGGATATGTTTAGGGATGTGTGTGGGGTATGTGTGGGGATATGTGTGGGGATAGGTGTGGGGATATGTGTGGGGATGTTTGTGGGGAGATGTGTGGGGATATGTGTGGGGAGATGTGTGGGGATATGTGTGGGGGTAGGTGTGGGGTATGTGTGGGGATATGTGTAGGGATATGTGTGGGGATATGTGTGGGGAGATGTGTGGGGATATGTGTGGGGGTAGGTGTGGGGATGTGTGGGGATATGTGTGGGGATATGTGTGGGGATAGGTGTGGGGATATGTGTGGACATATGTGTGGGGATATGTGTGGAGATATGTGTGGGGATATGTGTGGGGATATGTGTGGGGATATGTGTGGGGATATGTGTGGGTAGATGTCGCATGCCAGCTGTACATCATACATCCCAGGTTCACACACTTGCCTCAAATTAGCTGCCAATCAAACTGACATCACGGAAGTCGGAAAAAAGTTCATTTGAGTAAACATTAATTGACTGGATTAACGTCGACCCCAGGATTAGCACTGGATATAAGTAGATGTTTTCTGTATTAACATTGACCACTGTATTAAGTCTGGATACTGGACAGACTGCCACTACACCACATCACACCACGCGAAGCTAAACTGCACCACACCACAACACAACACGCCACACCAAACCACACCGCACCAAACCACACCGTACCACGCCACACCGCACCACACCACACCACACTACACCGTACCACACCACAACAAACCGCGCCACACCACGCCACATCACACCACACGGTACCACACCACACCAAACCAAACCACACCACACCGCACTACACCGCACCTCAACTCACCACACCTCCCCACACCGCACCACACCACACAGCACCACACCACAACACGCCATACCAAACCACACCACACCAAACTACACCACACCGCACCACACTACACCACACCACACCGTACCACACTACACCACACCGCACCACACCACACCGTACCACACCGTACCACACCGTACCACACCACGCCACACCGCACCACACCACGCCACACCACACCGCACCACACCGTACCACACCACACCACAACAAACCGCACCGCACCACACCACACCGTACCAAACTACACCATACCACACCACACCACACCGTACCAAACTACACCATACCACACCACACCACACCACGCTACAACACACCACACCACACCACACCGTACCACACCGTACCACACCACACCACACCGCACCACACCACGCCACAACACACCACACCACACCACACCACACCACACCGTACCACACCGTACCACACCACACCACACCGCACCACACCACGCCACAACACACCACACCACACCACACCGTACCACACCGTACCACACCACACCACACCGTACCACACCATACCACACCACACCACACCACGCCACAACACACCACACCACACCACACCACACCACACCGTACCACACCGTACCACACCACACCACACCGCACCACACCACGCCACAACACACCACACCACACCACACCGTACCACACCGTACCACACCGTACCACACCACACCACACCGCACCACACCACGCCACAACACACCACACCACACCGTACCAAACTACACCATACCACACCACACCACACCGCACCACACAACACCACACCACCCTGACAATCACCTAACCAACACATTGGTTCCAGCGAAGAAGACACCTTCACCGTTTGGGAGAAGAACCGAACGGCTCTTGAGTTCGCAGACTTCGAGAACCTTCGCCGCAAACTTGTGGGCCTACACCTCACAAAAGAGATGAAGGCACTGCTCTACTCTCTGGCGTAGCGGCCCCTCCCCGGCTCCTCCACTCGACGGGTACACTACGGCGTTGTCGACACACAGAGAGCCACACACGGAGGATAACTGGCCAGATCATTTTGTCATGAGGAGAACACGGCAGACTTGCCATACTGGATTTTTAATTATTTTTTTTTTGGCGTGTTTAGTATTGGGTTATGTATGCGGTAGTAAATTAGGAAAAAAATAGTTTTTAAAGCTGATTAGAGTGAGTTACGTTCATATGTATACTACCTCGTGAGCGTGTGTCTATCTCTGAGTGTGTAAAGTGATCAGTGTGTCATTATTTAGTAGTGTGTCATCAATACACAGTGTGTTCTTATTTGATAGTGTGTCTATATTTTCTATACAGTGTATACAGGTTTCAATAGTGGGACTGAAATTCTTTAAATGAATAAGAGAAAAGCAGCCATACTTTAAAGGAAAGGGATGATATAAATGTAGATAATTGATTGGTTGCTAGGGTAAACATTAATTAGAAAACTTAGACCTAGTTTACAATTGTTTGACATCAGTATGTTAGCTGTAGACCAATTTCATTATGAAGTGTACAAAGTGGCGGAAGTAGCTTGCATGGGAATCAAATCTCAAAACCAGGAAGGAATTTTCCCCACACATTTGTGCTCAACTGATCCAATGTCACACGTGTTCCCACGAGAGTTTGGACATTGTTGACATACATAACGCGTGTGAAATTGGGTCAGAAAATCGTGTAAGAATACATCTAGATCAATCTAAAATTGGTTAGTTTACGTTTGGGTTGGGTTTTTTTAAATTTCTCCAATCGTAGTGAAAGCCTGGGGTACTGTGATGTTACTTTTAAAAAATAAAATTAAAGGCTTTTAATAAATGGCGTGTTTTTCTTACTTTTGTAAAATATGGTGAGTTATTTTAAAGCATCACGCAGGCAGTACAAATAATCTTTTTATAGACACAATTCTTTTAGCTTTACGCAGAGCTATTTTGATTTTCATATACTTTTACATTTTTGCTTTATACAGTTGATTTGCTTTACGAATTCATTTTTAATAAATTTAAAGTTGTTTTTGCTATACACAAAGCATTATATTTTTTTACTTTACACCTTTATTTTTGCTTTACACAAAATTATTTTTGTTTTTACCTGCAAATGACCACTCACTTGAAGTTTAACCATAAGTCACGCAACGATAGCTAATTTCATCCTATCCCCCCTATCCACGCCCCCACTATCCCTCTATCATCACACACATCGTCACAAAAAAAACCTGACCTTTAAAATAACCTGTGTTCATACCCGCACTCTTAATAAAATAACATATTTCTTAGACTACAAAATATTACGATATATTACAATTCATCCCCCCCCCTCCCCTCATTACCATAAATTTCCTTCCTGCTGCACCTCCCCATCCCATAGGGAGTGTGGGGACGTCATTTACAACCAAAAATTGCACTTAAATAAGAGTAAAATACATTTTTACAACACACTACACAACACGCCTTTCCATTTTTGTTTCTACCGCTAATGATTCAGCCAAACACGCCCCAGTAATTCAAGGGAAACAACACTCCACCAACCTAACGACTTGAACGCTTCAGATTTATTTTAACCCAAACATTGTTGTTCTAATTTGAAATCACCCCCAACCCGCCCCCCCCCCCCCCCTCCGGCTAAAGCAATAAACGTTATCTACCCGATGTTATGGTCGTAAAACAAAAATATTTTAGCATACTATATTGTCTAGATCGTTCTCATTTAACGCGTATTGGTAGTAGGATGGGGGTGGGGGGGGGGGGGGGATGGCATGTAGGAAGGTAGGGCGTAATGACAGAGACAATAAAAGTTTATGTTAGGATTATTATACCGTTTAATTTTTAATCGGAAAGCTACAGGTCAGGGTTTAAATTTAAACATGAAATGTTTCAACCGTTTTTCGATTTGAATTACACTTGGGGGGGGGGGGGGTGACTGATATAAGTTGACTGGGAGAGTGATACACGTTGATTGATGAAATAAGAATGATAAAATGCGACTGGTACAAATTGAAAGATATCATTTGAATGATACTAGTTGAATCATACAAGTTCATTGATACAAGTTGAACGTTACAAGTTGAATTATGTAAATTGATATATAAATATATATATATATATATATATATATATATATATATATATATATATATATATATATATATATATATATATATATATATGTGTGTGTGTGTGTATAGTTTTAGGAACCTTGATTAAGCATTGGGCAACATGATTAAGTGTGCATAATTTAAGTCGGATAATAAGGATATATGATTACGTCTGTATAATCTAAGTCATATATTGAGTCTGTATAATCTAAGTCATATATTAAGTCTATATAAGATAAGTCGGATTGAACGAATTCAGACAATATCAGGTATGCTATGACACTTTACAGCACACTCCCCCCCCCCCTCCCCGATTCGGAATGCTTTAAACTAGTAGTGTTGCCACTGCTCATAGTATGAGAACCTCCCAACAAATATCAGGCTACAGTATATATGTAATTAGTCCATCTGTCGTGGGTACAACCACATTGCATAAACATACACGTTCGCTAATGGAGTAACAGTCACCTAACCAAACATATGTGTTACGGTATCTGGGCCGCTTTTAACACGTTTTGTAAATGTATTTGGATTGTTATAAATACATGGACGTCACGCACTGATTCGCCAATGAATCCTCTTCCGTCTGTCCTTATGAATGTACCGTAGACGTGTGCACGCTATTAAATGTGTACCGAGCTGTAAATACGTACGATCAAGTGGATATTTACACACATGTGTACGGGGATACGACACACGACACGCTAGTAATGTGTACATGTTTGTACTTGTGTAAATTCAGAGATCGAGATTTTGTACAGGATGTTTTTTAATTGATAATTTGATGTACGCCCGTCACGTGAAACATTGAAACGTGAAGCGTGAAGTGTGACCGGAAAAGGCGTGTCTCTTCACGTGAGTTGATGTGTTATATGTTAGTTTATTTTACTTAATGTAAGAAGGTACGTATTGTGGAGTTAGGGTTAAGTATGAAGAATTGAGGGTTATATATGTAGAATTTAGGGTTATGTATGTAGAATTTAGGTTTATGTATGTAGAATTTAGGTTTATGTATGTAGAATTTAAGGTTATGTATGTAGACTTTAGGGTTATATATTTAGAATTTAGGGTTATGTATTTACAGTTTAGGGTTATGTATGTAGAATTTAGGGTTATATATTTAGAATTTAGGGTTATGTATGTAGAGTTTAGGGTTTTGTATGTAGAATTTATGGTTATGTATGTAGTAAGTGGTTGGAGAGGTGTTAGTCTGGTGATAAGGTTCGAGGATATGTGTCGATATATGTGTGTTTGTACAAAATGTGTATAATAGTGTGTGCAGCTACATGTGTAAGTGAATGTTATGTGACTGTGTAAATTGTGTGTGGTAGAGTTTGTGTGAATGTGTGGGAGTATGTAAAACATTGTTGTTGAGCATGTGTGTGGATAGATGTGCGAGTAGGTGTAAGGGTAGGTGTGAGGGTATGTGTGGGGATATGTGTGGGAGTTTGTGAGGAAGTAGGAATAGAGGAAGGTGTGAGGGTATGTGTGGGATTATGTGTGGCAGTCGATGTAGGGTGTGTGTGTGAGCATATGTGTGTGAATTTGTGGGGAAGTAGTGTTAGAGGAAGGTGTGAGGGTATGTGTAGACAGTGGCGTCCATAGGTCGGGTGTCACCCAATGCGGAACCTCAAGGTGTCACCCCCCCCCCCCCCCACCAAATAAAAATATGTATGTATGCCTATTAATTAAGCAACGTTTTGATAGCAAATTATTAAATATGATGACACCCCACACTGACCGTTGATTGACTTTGATTACCAGTAACTAAAATATTCAACTTAACATCTTTTCCTCTGTAAATTTTGCAGTTGGCTTCACCAACTTTATATTTTATACTTTATAGTGTTTACAGTTAACAGGAACCATGTTTATCTATAGTAGGTTATTAATACAGTTGGATGTACCCTTGTTTTCTCTATAGTTAGCAGGTTTACGTCATGGTGTCACCTCCCCACCGTTGCCAGGATTTGTCAGTTTGTATTTAAAAGACTTTTTCCCTCTAATTAAGCATTCATTTACTGGCAAAAACAATTTTTTATCTATATATTTTGGACTTTTTGTCTTGGTGTCACCCCCTAAAGGCTGTCACCCGATGCGGTCCGCATCCCTCCCCCCTCCCACGTCCCCACCTCGCAACGCCTCTGTGTTTAGAGCTAGATTTGCAAGTAGGTGTGGGGGGGGGGGGATAGCTGTGGGATATGTGTGCGACGTGTCGCTTGCAACCTGCACATCAATTTGCCCAACCACCAGGAATCGAACCCAGGTCTATACACTACCCTCTCATCCTGTGCCAATCACATCGACCACACGGAAATCAAAACAAACCTTCGTTTAACCGTTTAACATATTGAAAATTCTGCATTAAAAACTTAAGTGAGCGAATAAGTGCTGTGCATGATGTATTTACCTTAGCGTGTTGATCTAGGCATTTGTTTTGTTTGGGTTCGTCAGAGCGTGACGTATCTAAGGTCTTCTGTGTGGGGTGCACGCATATGTTACATGACTTGAGTTGACTGAACTTTAGAACAACAGTGTGCTATTGACTGGGCAGCAGGGGTGCATCAGTCAATTAATATCAGTCAACTTCTATCAGTCAACTTCTATCATTAATCTTGTATCGTGCACCATATGTCAAATCACCATTTACCAGTCAACTTATATCAGTCACTTTGTACCATTTATCTTGTATCAGTCAACTTGTATAATCACCTCTACCTATCAATTTACACCATTGAACGTGTATCATTCAACTTGTATCATTCAACTTTTAACATTCAAATTATATCATTCAACTTGTATCATTCAACTTCTATCATTCAACTTGTATCATTCAAATTATACCATTCACATTTTATCAGTCTCATTTTATCAATCAACGTATATCACTTCCCCAGTCAACTTATATCATTCACCCAGTCATATCCAGACCCAATTAATCCCCCACGAATTGGCACACTTCCACCCCCCCCACCCCCACCCCCCCCCCTACTGTAACACAAGACGACCCTCGTGTCGGTAACACTTCCAGGCCTGCCACAAGAGAATTCCAGCCCCAATTTTTTTCAACAACTCCTTTACAACTCCTCTTACAAACCGCGTACCTTCAAGAGGAACTACTTCCATTGGGTGCACATTACACACCTGGGCTAAGATTTTATAATCGCGTTTCTTGAATCTCATTTCCTAAAGACTGGGAATCTTTTCAACCGTTTAGTTTGGATAAAGGACAGTTGTTCTTCGTCAAACTAGGATTAGTTAATGTAATCCTTTATGGTCTACACATTGAGGTATTGTGCGACTATCACATATTGTAGCTATCGTACAATCGTGGGTATTGTCTACATACATATAAACACACACACACACACACATACACACACACGTCTATATGTGTAGGTATATAAGTACACTTATAAGTTTATATATATATAAATATATATATATTATATATATATATATATATATATATATATATATATATATATATATATATAAATATATATATATATATATATATATATATATATATATATATATATTGTCTACATACATATAAACACACACACACACACATACACACACACGTCTATATGTGTATGTATATATGTACACTTATAAGTTTATATATATATATAAATATAGATATATATATATATATTATATATATATATATATATATATATATATATATATATATATATATATATATATATATATATATATATAAATATATATATATATATATATATATATATATATATATATAGATAATATATATATATATATATATATATATATATATATATATATATATATATATATATATATATATATATATGTACACATATATGTTTATTTTTACATATATATATATATATATATATATATATATATGGGTCTACGACAAATTCCCGAAAGACACTTGCCCGAAGGCCGATTTCCCGAATGGACACTTGCCCGAATGCGACAAATGCCCGAATGCGACAAACGCCCGAAACCATTGTCTGGTTTCGTATGTTTGTATGTGTATGTGTGTGTGTGTGTTTGTGTGTGCGTGTGTGTGCGTGCGAGAGTGTGTGTTTGTGTGTATGAAGCTACCTCTACAGGCTTATGAGTACATGTGTATGTTTATATCAGCAGCAACTCATAAAAAATTCGCCACTGTCGAGATTGAGAGGGACATAAGTAGACTTGGCATAAGGCTCGGTATAAAGAAATATAAGAAACTTTAACATTGCTTTGAATGTAAAAAATGTAATGTAGAGGCATAATTAGGAAAACAAACCACAACTATAGAAGGACGTTTTATTCATTTTTTTCAAAATATTTCCCACAATATGTTTTTATTTGTAAATGGAATGGTGTTATTTAATAGTCAAATACTTGTCGTCAACACCCACCGTAATGTCGAAATGGGTTCATTAAAACTTTTGATACTTTCATTAACTTTCATACTTTCCAGTATAATGCCACTCTACCTATCAATAAGTCTACTTGCCAGTATAACGCCACTCTACATAACTCTAAGTATACTTGCCAGTATAGTGCAACTCTACCAACCAACCCCCAACCCCCTCCCCTCTACTGACCAATCAACTAGCCACGTTTCAAACCTGACGTCACAGAACGAGCTATCACACCTTTCACCAGACTAACACCTGTTACATTTGTAACATTTCTGTAACAGCCCGTCACCCTCAGATTATCCCACGACTGCGCATGCCCAATCACGGGGTTGACGTCACATCCGAATACCACAAAACAAAACCATAACCTATCATAAACATGCCACGCCCCCCTTGTTTTACCTCCCAGTGTCAACACAAACCACTTGTCTATAACTCTTGAACCAGGGACGATCTGATACTTGCTTGTTATCTCATTGTTTACGTGAGGTCTATGGGAAATGTTTTTTGGAGTAGCCCGTCCTTGGAGTACGGTAAGTGGTCTATAAACAGTCATGCAGAAAGGTGTCAACTTTGGGTGTGTTTTCTCTTTTTTGTTTTTAATTTTCACTAGGCAGTTTTGTGGATAACACTTTAAACTCATCAATTTTATTCATAACACTCTAATTCATCCATTTTGTGGATACCACTTAATATATAGTGCGTGTGTGTGTATGTATATCACCATAGATTTACCCTTTTCGGGGTGGTCGGGGCACCTCAGTTGACCGTATAATTCTTCGCCATCCATCTCTTTCCTCTGCCACTTGGATTTGTTCTGAAACGGGCAGCCCCATTCAATCCTTGATGTCATCCATCCTGCTGCGTCTTTGCCTTCCCCTCCCTCTAGCCATAGTATATAAACGTCTGTATGATTGTCTATAGTTCCACACGGTACCCTCCCTCCCCCCCCCCCCCACAAATAGCTCCGTCTCCTCTAATACCCCAAGTCACGGTTGAATGCTTACCTTTTGACTTTCCTGCCCTCAACAACAGACGTAGCGCTCCCGTGTATGACCGTGTATGTGTACCTAGGAATTAATGCAATCACACATTCTGTGTGTCTATATGTGTATGTTTGAACGCTTTATATAATTTGCATAAACACGCCCGTTACAACTTTTCACAATCGACCTGTTCTATGTTGATTCAGTGTCAGGTAAACGTGTGGAGACGCTTTATTTCTCGTCTGCTTCTACAGTTAGATCCCCATCCAACAGGACTGACCTTGACCCCATCCGTCCCCAAGCAACCCCTTGACCAGTGGCGGACACCGGATGTAGAGGATGTTGAAGATACTACGGAAGCTCTACGTTCTTGCACTGCTTATTGTCACAGTTTGCTTCATATGTAAGTAGTTACAACTCTTCAATACTTAAGCAAACAAACAAAAAATTAAATGCTTTTAAAACTGGATCATTTTCCCACGTTTTCTTTAACTTGCTTTCGCGTCTGTTTGTCTTTCCATCAAATCTTGCGATCGAAATTTCGGGCACTTCCCAGTTAGCTGAAATTTTCAGGGAAGCTTTGTTTCCGATGACAATACAATATTCAATTATTATTATTACTAAATTGATCCATGGAAAAATGTTATTGATCATTTTAGACTCCTATTGATTTGTACAAAAAAAGGACATAACCTAGTAATTGTAATTTGATAAAAACAAGGTTCGGTACTTTCCCTCTTCTGGCTTACTGAAAAACAAATGAAACATGAAGGAGCGAGCACGCGATTGGCTGAGTAGTGGTCACGCGGTGTTTGTGTACAAACCTATGCAAATCTGACTGATCCGGAAGTAGAATGTTGATGGTCGAATAGTTTGCACGCGAGGGCAAAATGGTGAAAGAAACGGCAACACAGAAGAAACGCCGATTGGAAAAGGCACGCCAGAAGTATCAGGAGAAGCGCAATGCAGGATACAGATTGGAAAATCCTCCTAAACAACCAAAAATTATGGAAGAAAGTGAGTATCTAAAGAAGCTTGAAAAAGATCGAAACCGAAAATCTGCTGCTTTAGCGATGGAAACAGAAGAACAAAGTGTCTCTCGTAAAGCAAAAGATAGAATGCGTCATGCTACTGCTCGTGCGATTGAGACTGGAGGATTGCAAAAGGAAATGGAAATATTCCTCGGCGCTAAAGTGATGTTGAGAGCGAACATCATCGTTGAAAAGGGACTGGTTAATCGGCAACATTACAGAAATTCATTGGCCTAATTTCAGACGCGACCAGATTGATAAAGACATTCCCGACTTAAGCATTGACTTTGGGCCAGATGGAATCCATCGGATTGACCCGAGATGCGTAGAATTTGATGGAAAAGTGAATTATGGAAAAGTCGAGCGAAGACAACTGCCCATAATTCTATGCTGGGCATGCACAGTGCATAAAATGCAAAGCTGCACAGTTGATCACGCAGTTGTCTTTTTAGGACCAGCGCTTTTTGAAACGGGCCAGGCGTTTGTTGCGCTCAGTCGAGTACGATCACTCGAAGGCGTACGCATTGTGGAATTGGATTGCAGCAAGCTAACAGGAAAAAAACCCTGCAATGAGGAATGTCTACAGGAGATGGAAAGATTGCGTCGACACGAACCTCCAGCTGATCCTGAATAATAAGCGTGTCATACCTGGTATAAGCCCCTTTTATCTTTGTGTTCGTCCTTTGTGACTGTTTGTCTTCGTTTACCCAAAATAAAAACTAAATGCGAGAAGATAAAATCGATAGCAAGATTTGAATGCAAACAAACAGACAAAGACTAAAAAGTAGAAAATAATTATCATTAATTTTTTTTAAAAAAAACCCACGTTTTCTGTTTGAACTAAAAAGTAGAAAATAAATGCTATACATCACAATAATGCAAGCGATCACTCTACTATAAGCGATCGCAAACTGTGTGCGCATTATAACAAAAAATGAAAAACGTGGGGCTCCCTATTAAAACTCCACAGTATTATCTATTCAATAGTAATATAACTTTTACATCTTATATTAACAATGACCGATAAAAAACGTTTACTTCGGCGCCCCACGTTTTTCAAATAAGACAAAAATAAGTTAAATTCTATAACTTCACAGGTCGCGTCATAGTGGTAGTATTGATTGGTAATACTGTGCGATATTAATGTAACAATGTATGCTGGATTAAAGACGATCAGTTGATATTAGACACGTTTGATTAATTTATTTATTCTATCAACAGCTGTTATCATATTGTAATAATAATTTATTTTTTCCAGCCTTCACTGGCTACTACTACAGTAGAACCAGCAAACACGAACCTCCAGCTAAAGTCTACAACCAACTTGCCGTCACTACTTCGAGGGCGCCTAACATCGAAACGCCCACCACGGGCGCACCCTCCATACACGCACCCACCACGGGCGCGCCCCCGAAGGAAGCGCCCAGCACCCTATCGCCCCTGACGGAGTACATCGCCTGCGACGAGATGGGTCAGCTCGGGAACAACATGTTCCAGTACGCAGGGCTCCTAGGCCTGGCCAGGAGAAATCGGAAAATCCCGTTCATCCAACCCCAGTTTAGAATCACCAAAGCCTTCAAAGTCACTCACGTCATGCCCTTCGACGTGTCCAGAAAATGGACGGTCGTTTTTGAACACAGTTACGGAAAATTCGATACGACTTTATTAAACCTAACATCCGGGGATATACATTTTAATGGATATTTACAGTCGTTTAAGTATTTCCAAAATATAACCGAGGAGATTAAGAAAGAGTTTGTTTTTCACGATTGGATAACAAAACTAGCGAGCGATTGCTTAGAGAGTTTGAAAGACGTCATTGGGGATAGGATTCCTATTGGCGTGCATGTGAGGAGGATGGATAAGACGTACGGCAAGGATATGGGGAGCGGTGACCTCGTGGCACCTGACACGTACTTCCGGAAGGCTTTTGATTGGATGGAGGCCAAGTACAAGAACGTGGTGTTTCTCGTCGCCACGGATGACCGATCGTGGTGCCAGACTACGCTCGTGGACGGTGCCAGGGTTGTCCTGTTGCCTGTTGCCATAGCAGAGGTAGGTGTTGATGGTGTTAGGGTTGTATTGTTACACCCGGGGGGGGTAGGTGTTGATGGTGTTAGGGTTGTATTGTTACACAGTGGGGGAGGGTAGATGTTGATAGTGTTAGGGTTGTATTGTTACACCGGAGGGGGAGGGTAGGTGTTGATGGTGTTAGGGTGGTACTGTTACCCCCTGGGGTAGGTGTTGATGGTGTTAGGGTTGTACTGTTACCCAGGGTGGTAGGTGTTGATGGTGTTAGGGTTGTACTGTTACCCCGGGTGGTAGGTGTTGATGGTGTTAGGGTTGTACTGTTACCCCGGGTGGTAGGTGTTGATGGTGTTAGGGTTGTACTGTTACCCCAGGTGGTACGTGTTGATGGTGTTAGGTTGTATTGTTACACAGTGGGGGAGGGTAGATGTTGATAGTGTTAGGGTTGTACTTTTATCCCGGGGAGGGGTAGGTATTGATGGTGTTAGGGTGGTACTGTTACACCGGAGGGGGGAGGGTAGGTGTTGATGGTTTTAGGGTTGTGCTGTTACCCCGGAGGGTGGGTAGGTATTGATGGTGTTAGGGTGGTACTGTTACCCCCTGGGGTAGGTGTTGATGGTGTTAGGGTTGTATTGTTACACCGGAGGGGAGGAGGGTAGGTGTTGATAGTGTTAGGGTTGTACTGTTACACGGGGCGGGGGGGGGGTAGGTGTAGACGGTGTCATAGCTGGGTGTTGACGGCGCAAAGGTTATGCTTTTGCCTGTGACCCCCGGGGATGTGTTTGTGTGTATGTGTATGTGGGGGGGGGAGGTGGGCGTTGATTATGTCAAGTATGTCCTGCCCATGTGAAACGATCAAGTAAAGATTAATAAGCGACTCATTGGCGACTAATTGAATTCTAATTAGCGATTAATCAGGAACAACATAAAGCTTTTAAGGGCCACTGTTTAAACTTCTTATTTACAACTCATTAATAACTAATTAACAAGGCAGGTCGACTATTAGGAGTAAATAGCCGTTACAAAAAAGAATAGCCGATTAAATAGCGATTTAATGACAAATGATTGCAGACTTATTAGCAACTATAAAGTGACTAAATAAAAAGAGATTTCCGACTGATTTGCGATTAAGTTAAAAAGAATAGGGCTGGTAAGTAGGTCACCAACCGGTTCTACGGCTCAATAAAACCTGCATGAGCCATAGAACTGGTTGGTGACCTACTTACCAGCCCTATTGCCTAGTAAATAGCAACTAATTAGCAAGGAACTAATTAGTCACTAATGATCAAAATTACTTTCTGTCACTCCCCCCCCCCTAGGTACACCTGCGTGTGCTGACGATGTGCCGTCACGTGATCATGTCCGTCGGGACCTTTGGCTGGTGGGCAGGCTGGTTCGTCGGCGGTGACGTCATCTACTACACCCGGCAGGTGAGGGAGGGCTCGGAGAGGAGCCGGATGTTTGAGGCCACGGACTTTTTCCCGCCCCACTGGATCGGGATCGGGGACTGAGGAGGCCGCGAGGGCCACGACAGGGAACTTGTGGGAGAGAGAGCTGTATGGAGTCTTCAGGTCGGCGTTACCCTACAGCTCGTGTCCTGGTTCCAGTTTCTTCCAGGCATCTCTTCTGGGGGGGGGGGGGAGGGGTGGACTCCGCCTCGAAGAACGTCTAACGCCCCCCCCCCCTCCCGAACGAACGATAATTCATATAGAAAATATATACTTTTACCAGTGTCCAAGCCCCCCCCCCCACCCCCCCCCCCAGCGGGAAATGTAGTACTCGCCCCCCCCCCCCCCCCCCCATATTTTCAAGTGCATTCCTCCCCCGAAGAATAATGTCTGAAAGAAAAACTGCCTGGGTCTGGGTCTATTACCTAATATTAAATCGCTTGACCGCTTGATTTAGATTGACGGATGAATCAGATGGGTGTAAAATGGCAGATAAGTCTGACCAGTCTCACCTACATAGACTAGTCTCAGCTATATAGACTTGTCTCCCCTATATAGAATAGTCTCACCAAGACAGAATAGTCTCAACTAGATAGAATATTCTCACCTAGATAGAATTGTCTCACCTAGATTGAATAGTCTCACCTAGATAGAATAGGCTCAGTTATATAGACTAGTCTCACTTACATAGACTAGTCTCACCGAGATAGAATAGTCTCACCTAGATATAATAGTCTCACCTAGATAGAATAGTCTCACCTAGATATCTAGCATCGGGATTTTCCCTACAGGACCTAGATGGGCAAGTCTTGCCATATTGACAAGTCCGGCAACTTTGACAAGTCTGATCCAACTAAAACATTCAGCCACATTGAGAAGTCTGGCTGTTTTGACAAATCGGTCATTTTGACAAGTTCGGCCAAACTTGACTAATCTAGCCTTATTGACAAGTATTCCGGTGTAGGTATGTCTCCGATATACCTGTGAGAATCTACAAGAAAACAGTTCCAGATTATAAGACGGCGTCACTTACCAATGTGCAACCTGCAGAGCCCCTCGCCACCCCATCCCCACCCCCGGGTCCTACATAAATGGCTGAAGCGTGATGCCATACACCATACCGTAAAGCCCATACACCATACCGTAAAGCCCATACACCATACCGTAAAGCCCATACACCATACCGTAAAGCCCATACACCATACCGTAAAGCCCATACACCATACCGTAAAGCCCATACAAGAAAAGATATTGCCCTCATTATTTGGTGCTATGCGTGTAATATTGCTCATGTATTTCAGTATTCTAACGGTGTCCATTCAATATTGGTTATGTCCATATACAATTGGTGCTGTGCATAAAATATGTATCATATGATATTATATCCATTAGTATTACTGTCCTGTACTTGTTAGCTAGATAAAAATATTGCCAAATGAAATATTATAAATGCCACATAAGAAATCATGGAAGAGGTGTTTGAAATTAGAAGTTGGACTGCTAATTAGTAAGTCTTATTTGTGTAAAGTGTGCTAATGTGATGTTGTATGATGTGATACAAATAATCATATATGTGTGAATTGTGTGTTAAGTTTGCTAACGTGTGGTTGTGTGATAAGACACACATAGCCCAGAGAGTCATGCCGTCGGTATTGACATTGATTCGGGCTATTTTTTTAAACGATTGAAAGGAACTTGCAAAAAAATAATAAATAATATTTTTAAACTATGCAATAAATTTAGATAATTTGTGTAAAGAAGACACATGAAAATATAGACTGAGTGCAATACTTATTGTACAGTTAAAATAAAACACCACTCCAGAAATATAAGGGTTAAAATGTATCTCTAAAATAATACGAGTTCAAATATACTTCTACCAAAATATAAGTGTTAAAATGCAGATCTCGTTTTGTATACGCTTGATAATTGTTAAAATTTTGGTTAAAGATTTTACATATGAAACTTTAATGTTTGTTTATATTGTAGCTTTGTTATAAGCAGTTTATGCATCTATAGTTAAGAACGGCGTCCGCAATTCATCTTCCTGGAGGCGTACACTAAAATATACTTTAAAAAGTATAAGGTTACTTACGTTAGAATATTTTGGACTAAGAATTTGAGTATTACATTTTTCTTGGTGTTTTAATTGTGTGCATGCATTTGTATTATACTCAAGCATGATTGCAGTCAGGGCAGTGCGCCTGTAGGACAAATGTTTCTTGCAATATGTTTCCATACAAAATGTGTAAAAAATTTCAAGCTTAAAACTTAAAACATAAACAATAACGGTCTTGTCAGGCTACAGGGTGAAAGTTTACAGTTTACTATCTGGTATACACAGTGTTGGTGAATATTTGAAATTAAGCATGTGAATATTATATACTATGAAGACATATGAATCCAATAACGTATATACAACGTGGCTGATGTATATTTGGAACTTGAAATGTGAATATTATGTATTGTGAAGACTGTTGTGAATTCAATTACGTACATGCAATGTTGTTGCTTTATATTTGAAATTTGAGTTTTTGTGTATTGTGAACATTGTTGTTGATGTCTATATGAAACTTGAAATGTAAATTTAATTTATTGTGAACGACGCTGTGATTTTACTTGAACCATGAACCATGAACCATTTAATTATAACTATCTAGTTGAAACCGATGTACTGATTCTCGGGCGAACTGTCTTTGTTCTTTATTTTTACAAGCTTTTATTCCAAGCTTTTAATTAACTTGCTTCCTCTGTTTGTCTTTCTGTCGTGCTTTTGTCTGTCGTCAAAGATTGAAATGTGGGTCAAGACATGAAGACAATGCCACCTGTAATCAAATTATACTTAATTGGATAACTAATTAATCTTCCGCACAATTATACGCGCATTATCATGTTTATTTGGTGCGCCATCGTTTTAGTCATGCAAGTCTATTGTATAAACAATTTGAAAGGTCTGAAAAAATTGCATAAAAAAACGTTATAATAACAAGCTTTATGTAATAATGCACTAACAAGGAGAGAAAAACAAAATATTGTCATTAAATGTATTTTAATACACTATTGTTTAAATAACTATGGGGTCATCCATAAATGACGTCACGCTTATTTTGACGATTTTTACCTCACTCCCTCCCCTCCGTCACACGTCGTCACAAAAAGCCAGACCCCTCCCCCTACAATGACGTCACACCTCAACCTACAACCCCCCCCCCCTCAAAATTGCAGTTGAATTTATTTTTAACAGCTATTTTTTTCTAAAATCTTGCCTGAACTCTGTCAAAATAGAGTATTTTAATTAATTGTTATTACAATTTATTAAAACAGTTTTCTAAAACGCAAAATCACATCTAAAATTCGTTTTCTAACATTGCTTTTTTATAATGCAAAAGTGTGACGTCGCAGCAATCTGAACCCCCCCCCCCTTATCACACACCGTCACAAAATTACGGACCCCCCCCCACCCCCCTACGAGTGTGACGTCATTTATGGACGACCCCTATACAGAAAAGCGTGGGTCTCTTTCCAGTGTTTCTTCCAGACTCTTTTCTCCAGGGGGTGGGGGTTGGGGGGGCACTTGATACTTTCGGTGGGAGAACTAAATCTTCCGGAAGGATGGGGGGGGGGGCGGTAGACAATTTTGAATTTTGAATTTTTGATGCACTGCTTTATTTATTACTTGATTGTGGTAACAGAACACA
Organism: Physella acuta; assembly: GCF_028476545.2. NCBI lineage: Eukaryota > Metazoa > Mollusca > Gastropoda > Physidae > Physella > Physella acuta. The sequence continues at coordinate 306,751 of NW_026732929.1, forward strand.
ACCCAAAATTTACAACACGAGTACAATACCACAAAGTACTAGTCCACACAAGTACTACATCACACACGAACTAGACCACATGACAACTAAAGCACAAGTACACTACACACAACTATAAAAATGTGACATTGACCCACATGGGGAGGATAAAAAAAATCCCACTATTTATCCCATATATTTATATGTTTATTATGTGTAATACGACATTATTTAAAATAAGAAAACAGCACTTAACAGACGAACCATAACAAACATATACATTTTAAAAAGTAGCAAAAATACAAAGCATTGATGTAGGTTTATCTGGTAGGTTTGTCGGGTAGGTTTGTCTGGTAGGTTTGTTTGGTAGATTTGTCGGATAGGTTTGTCTGGTAGGTTTGTCTATTAGGATTGTCGGGTAGGTTTGTCGGGCAAGTTTGTCGGGTAGGTTTGTCTGGTAGGTTTGTCTGGTAGGTTTGTTTGGTAGGTTTGTCGGATAGGTTTGTCTGGTAGCTTTGTCTATTAGGATTGTCGGGTACTTTTGTCGGGGGAAAGGTTTTTCAATTGGTTGCACATTAAACACCTGGGCTAAGATTGGAATAATCGTTTTTCTTGAATCTCAATTCCTAAGGACTGGAATCTTTTCAACCGTTAAGTTTGGATCACGGACAGTTTTTCTTCGTTAAACTAGGATTAGTTAATGTAGTCCTTTATGGTCTAAACATTGAGGTATTGTGCGAATATCACAGATTGTAGCTAGCGTACAATCGTGGGAATTGTCTACATACATACAAACACACACACACACATCCTTATGTGTACACATATATGTATATATATATATATATATATATATATATATATATATATATATATATATATATATATATATATATATATATATATATATATATATATATATATATTATATGTATAAATGTGTACATGTATACAGTTATACAGGCAATACACAATTTCAAACCAATAAACCTTCTTTTTTCTGTAATGTGTGTTCAATAATATAAGGCTATTGTTTTTTTTTTGTTGGTCTAATCAACTGTGTGTATAGAAACAGATGACCCTGTTTTACTTATTAATTTAGCTGTAGAACGGCAATCATACCCACTGGTAATCCATAAATCAAGGCTTTGATACATTATTAGACATGGTCCTACTTGATTGAAGGAAACACATTTATTATATGTACCGCTTCCCTACACCCCCCCCCACTCCCCCTATAGCATCCCAGGTGACAGTCGAATGCACCGTGTGTAACATATGTGTGATTGGTATTAAAAACTGTGTGTGAAGCTACATCTACAGGCGGATGAGTATATATGAATGATATATGTGTAACATCTGCAAGAACTTATGTAACTAAATTCGCCACTGTCGAGATTGAGAGGGACATAAGTAGACTTGACATAAGGCTCCGTATAAAAGAAATACAATAATCGTTAACGGTGCATTGGATGTAGAAATGAAATGTAGAGGCATAAGGAGTAGAACAAAACTACAACTTTAGAAGGATTTTATATTCATTTTTCTCAAAGTATTTCTTTAATTATTTTTTTTTAAATTGGATATTGTGGTGTAATAGTCAAAGGCATGTTGTCAACACAAGCAGTGAGGGTGGGTTGTTTTCATTAACTTTTGGTAAGTGGTATCTTTGCCATTATCGGGGTATTTTTTCAACGTAGACGTTTAACTTCTGTTTTAGTCATCTCTATATATCTCTGTTGTTCATATTACATCAACAGACTTTCTGTCCTTTGTTTAGCCATGATCGAACCACACTGGCAAGTAGAGTGTTAGTATATCGACTCTACTGGCCAGCGCACTCGCCAATGTACTGACTCTCTGCGAACCAACCTACATCTAAGTCTACTTACTAGTATAAGGACACTCTAACTACCTATAAATCTACTTTCCAGTATAGTGCCACCCTACCAACCAACCTACATCTAAGTCTACTTGCCAGTATAATGCCACTCTACCTAACTCTAAGTCTACTTGCCAGTATGGTGCCACTCTACCAACCAACCCCCAACCCCATCCCCTCTAGTGACCAATCATTTCGCGACGTTTCAAACCTGACGTCACACAACTAGCTATCCCACCTTTTACCAGACTTACACCTGTTACATTTGTAACATTTCTGTAACAGCCTGTCACCCTCAGATTACCCCACGACTGCGCATGCCCAATCATGGGGCTGACGTCACATCCGACTGCCACAAACAACAAAACCATTACCTATCATAAACCTGCCACGTCCCTTTGTGTTTTATCCCCCCCCCCACCCCTCAGTGTCAACATAAACCACTTGTCTATAAGTCTTGAACCAGGGGACGATCTGATACTTGCTTGTTCTCTCATTTGTTTACGTGAGGTCAACTAGAAATGTTGTTTGGAGTAGCCCGCCCTTGTAGTACGGTAAGTGGGTATATAAATAGTCATGCAGAAAGGTGTCAACTTTGGGTGTGCCTTCTCCTTTTAGTTTTTAATTTTTACTAGGATGTATTGTGGATAACACTTTAAACTCATCCATTTTGTTCATAACACTCTAATTCATCCATTTTGTGGATACCACTTAAACTTATTTATGTTGTGGATAACCACTTTAACTCATCCATATTGTGGATAACACTTTAACTCACCCATGTTGTGGATAACACTTTAACTCACCCATGTTGTGGATAACACTTTAACTCACTAGTGCCTTTTCTTCAACGGCTTTTGTATCTCATCTTTCCCCCGGTCTATTGTCCCTGAACATATGGGACAATAACTATATATATATATATATATATATATATATATATATATATATATATATATATATATATATATATATATATAGTGCGTGTGTGTGTATGTATATCACCATAGCTTTACCCTTTTCGGGGTGGTCGGGGCACCACAGTTGATCATATAATTCTCCGCCATCCATCTCGGTCCTCTGCCACTTTGATTTGTTCTGAAACGGGCAACCCCGTCCAATCCTTGATGTCATCCATCCATTGGCGTCCAATCCTTGATGTCATCCATCCATTGGCGTCCAATCCTTGATGTCATCCATCCATTGGCGTCCAATCCTTGATGCCATCCATCCATTGGCGTCCAATCCTTGATGTCATCCATCCAGTGGCGTCCAATCCTTGATGTCATCCATCCATTGGCGTCCAATCCTTGATGTCATCCATGCAGTGGCGTCCAGTCCTTGATGTCATCCATCCAGTGGCGTCCAGTCCTTGATGTCATCCATCCAGTGGCGTCCAATCCTTGATGCCATCCATCCAGTGGCGTCTTTGCCTTCCCCTCTCTCCAGCCCTAGTATATAAACGTCTGTATGATGGTCTATAGTTCCACACGGTACCCCCCCCCCCCCAATAGCTCCGTCTCCTCTAGCACCCCAAGTCACGGTTGAATGCTTAGCTTTCGACTTACATGCCCTCAACAACAGACGTAGCGTTTCCGTGTATGACCGTGTATTTGTACCTAGGAATTAATGTAACCCCACCCCCTGTATCTATATGTGTATGTTTGAACGCTTTGTATAAATTGCACAAACCCACCCGTTTCAATTTTTCTCAATCGACCTGTTCTATGTTGATTCAGTGTCAAATAAACGTTTTGAGACGCTTTATTTAACGTTTTATTCTTCAGTTAGATCCCCCATCGTTCTTTACCTCCAACAGGACCGACCTTGACCCTATCCGTCCACAAGCGACCCCTTGACCAGTGGCGGACACCGGATGTAGAGAATGTTGAAGATACTACAGAGGTTCTTCGTTCTTACACTGCTGGTCGTCACAGTGTGCTTCATATGTAAGTGGTTTTATCTCTAAAATATTCAAGCAATTAAAAAAAAATAGTTTCTAAACTGGAATATTTTCCTAATCTAAAATATATTTTTTATCACTTTTAGAACAAACTGGTTTAAAAAATATAATAAACAGAAAGTTCGAATGAAATATAATTTTTTTTAATTTATTGCTCATATTCATAAATTTGGTACAGTTTAGTCTTTGGGTTACATTTTAATTGAAAATAAGACAAAAATATGTTAATTTAAATTCTATAACTGGCCAGGTCGCGTCACAGACCCAGTATTGATTAGTAATACTGTGTGATATTAATGTAACAATGTATGCTGGATTAAAGACGATCAGTTGATATTAGACATGTTTGATTAATTTATTTATTCTGTCGACAGCTGTTGTCACATTGTAATAATAATTTATTTTTGCAGCCTTCACTGGCTACTACTACAGTAGAACCAGCAAACACGAACCTCCAGCTAAAGTCTACAACCAACTTGCCGTCATTAGTTCGAGGGTGCCTAACTTCGAAACGCCCACCACGGGTGCACACTCCATACTCGCACCCATCACGGGCGCACCCTCCATACACGCACCCATCACGGGCGCACCCTCCATACACGCACCCATCACGGGCGCACCCTCCATACACGCACCGATCACGGGCGCACCCTCCATACACGCACCCACCACGGGCGCGCCTCCGAAGGAAGCGCCCAGCACCCTAGCGCCCCTGACGGGCTACATCGCCTGCGACGAGATGGGTCAGCTCGGGAACAACATGTTCCAGTACGCAGGGCTCCTAGGCCTGGCCAGGAGAAATCGGAAAATCCCGTTTATCCAACCCCACTTCAGAGTCGCCAAATTCTTCAAGGTCACTCACGTCATGTCCTTCGACGTGTCCAGAAAATGGACGGTCGTTTTGGAACACAGTTTCGGGAAATTCGATACGACTTTATTAAACCTAACATCCGGGGATATACATTTTAACGGATATTTACAGTCGTTTAAGTATTTCCAAAATATAACCGAGGAGATTAAGAAAGAGTTTGTTTTTCTCGACTGGGTAACTAAACTAGCGAGCGATTGTTTAGAGAGTTTGAAAGACGTCATTGGGGATAGGATTCCTATTGGCGTGCATGTGCGTAGGAGGGATAAGACGTACGGCAAGGATATGGGGAGCGGTGACCTCGTGGCCTCTGACACGTACTTCCGGAAGGCTTTTGATTGGATGGAGGCCAAGTACAAGAACGTGGTGTTTCTCGTCGCCACGGATGACCGATCGTGGTGCCAGACGACGCTGGTGGACGGTGCCAGGGTGGTCCTCCTGCCTCCTGCCATAGCGGAGGTAGGTGTTGATGGTGTTAGGGTTGTACTGTTACCCCCCGGGGGTAAGTGTTGATAGTGTTAGGGTTGTATTGTTACACGAGGGGGGGGAGGTATGTGTTGACAGTGCCAGCTGCTGCTTGTTGCCCCGGCGGTGGGGAGGGGGTGGGGATAGGTGCTTTGCTCTTTGTTTTCCCCGGGGATGGGGGTGGGGGGATGTAGGCGTTGATTATGTCAAGTATATCATGCTGCCTCATGCCCCTGTAAAACGATCAAGTAAAGACGAATAAGCGACTCATTGGCGACTAATTGGCGACTTTTTGGAGTCTAATTAGCAATTAGTCAGGAACTAAGTAAAGCCTTTAAAGGCCACTGTTTAAACTTCTTATTTACAACTCATTAATGACTAATTAACAAGGCAGGTCGATCAATAGGAGCAAATAGCCATTGCAAAAAAATAGCCGATTAATTAGCGACTAAATGAGAAATGATTTCAGTCTTATCAGCGACGATATAGTGACAAAGTAAAAAGAGATTTCCGACTGATTTGTGATTAAATTATAAAGAATAGGGCTAGTAAGTAGGTCACCAACCAGTTCTACGGCTCAATAAAACCTGCATGAGCCGTAGAACTGGTTGGTGACCTACTTACCAGCCCTATTGTTAAGTAAATAGCGACTAATGATCAAGATTACTTTCTGTCTCCCCCTTGCCAGGTACATATGCGCGTGTTGACGATGTGCCGTCACGTGATCATGTCCGTCGGAACCTTCGGCTGGTGGGCAGGCTGGTTCGTCAGCGGTGACGTCGGCGGTGACGTCATCTACTACACCCGACAGTTCAGGGAGGGCTCGGAGAGGAGCCGGATGTTCGAGGCCACGGACTTTTTCCCGCCCAACTGGATCGGGATCGGGGACTGAGGAGGCCGCGAGGGCCACGACAGGGAACTTGTGGGAGAGAGAGCTGGGTGGAGTCTTCAGGTCGGCGTTACCCTACTGCTCGGGTCCTGGGTCCAGAGTTTCTTCCAGGCATCTCTTCTGGGAGGGGGACTCCGCCTCGAAGAACGTCTACCGCCCCCCGCCTTCCCGAACGAACGAAAATTCATATTGACAATATATACTTTTACCAGTGTCCAAGCCCCCCCCCCCTAGCGGGAAATGTAGTACTCGCCCCCCTCCCCCAATATTTTCAAGTGCACCCCTCCCTCGAAGAAAAATGTCTGAAAGAAACAATGCCTGGGTCTGGGTCAATTACCTAATATCAAATAGTTTGACCGCTTGATCTAGAAGAATCTAGATTGACGGATGAATCAGCTGGGTGTAAAATGGCAGATAATTCTGACCAGTCTCACCTATTTTGATTAGTCTCAGCTTTATAGACTAGTCTCACCAATATAGACTAGTCTCACCTAAATAAAATTGTATCACCTAGAAAGAATAGTCTAACCTAGATAGAATATTCTCACCTAGATAGAATTGTCTCACCTAGATACTCTCACCTAGATAGAATAGTCTCACCTAGATAGAATAGTCTAATCTAGATAGAATAGTCTCAGCTATATAGACTTGTCTCACCTATATAGACTAGTCTGAACCAGATAGAATTGTCTCACCTAGATAGAATAGTCTCACCTAGATAGAATAGGCTCACCTAGATAGAATAGTCTCACCAAGATAGAATAGTCTCAGCTATATAGACTAGTCTAACCTATATACGATAGTCTCACCTATATAGGCTAGTATCACCTAGATAGAATTGTCTCACCTAGATATAATAGTCTCACGTAGATAGAATAGGCTCAGCTGTATAGACTAGTCTCATTTATATAGACTAGTCTCAACTAGATAGAATTGTCTCACCTAGATAGACCAGTCTCACCTAGATAGACCAGTCTCACCTAGAATGACCAGTCTCACCTAGATAGACCAGTCTCACCTAGAATGACCAGTCTCACCTAGATAGACCAGTCTCACCTAGATAGACCAGTCTCACCTAGATAGACCAGTCTCACCTAGAATGACCAGTCTCACCTAGATAAACCAGTCTCACCTAGATAGACCAGTCTCACCTAGATAGACCAGTCTCACCTAGATAAATGAGTCTCACCAATATAGACTAGTCTCACCTATATAGACTAGTCTCACCTAGATATCTATCATCGGGATTTTCCCTACAAGACCTAGATTGGCAAGTCTTGCCATATTGACAAGTCCGTCAACTTTAACAAGTCTGATCCAACTAAAACATTCAGCCATATTGAGAAGTCTGGCTGTTTTGGCAAATTCTGGCCATATTGACAAGTTCGACCAAATTTGACAAATCTAGCCTTATTGACAAGTATTCCGGTATAGGTATGTCTCCGATATACCTGTGAGAATCTACAAGAAAACAGTTCCAGATTTTAAGACGGCGACACTTACCAATGTGTAACCTGCAGAGCCCCTCGCCACCCCATCCCCACTGCCGGGTCCTACATACAAAGGCTGAAGCGTGATGCCATACACCATACCGTAAAGCCCATACACCATACCGTAAAGCCCATACAAGAAAAGATATTGCCCTCATCATTTGGTGCTATGCGTGTAATATTGCTCATGTATTTCAGTATTCTGACGGTGTCCATTCAATATTGGTTATGTCCATATACAATTGGTGCTGTGCATAAAATATCTATCATATGATATTATATCCATTAGTATTACAGTCCTGTACTTGCATTGTGTAAGCCAGATAAAATATTGCTTTGATAAAATATTGCCAAATGAAATACTATAAATGCCACATAAGATATCATGAAAGGAGTGTTTGAAATTAGAAGTTGTACTGCTAATTAGTAAGTCTTATTTGTATAAAGTGTGTGTTAACATGTTGTTGTGTGATCAGATACATATAGTCACATTATCTCACATAGGTATGAATTGAGTGCTAATGTGTGGTTGTGTGTTAAGATACAACATAGCACAGAGTGTCATGCCGTCTGTATTGACATTGATTCGTGCTATTTTTTTTAAAGACAGTAAAAGAAACTTGCAAAAAAAAATCGATTAAAAAACGATGCAATAAATTTAGATAATTTATGTAAAGAAGTCAATTGAAAATAAAAGACTAAGAACAATAGTTATTGTACAATTTTTAAAAAAAAACCTCTACAAAACTATAAGTGTTAAAATTAACCTCTCTAAAAAAAGAGTTAAAATATACTTCTACAAAAATATAAGTGTTAAAATGCAGGACTCATTTTTTTTACGCTTGATAATTTTTAAAATTTTCGTTAAAGATTTTACATACGAAACTTTAATGTTTGTATTGTAGCTTTGTTATAACAAGTTTATGCCTCTGTAGTTAAGAACTGCGTCTGAAATTTATCTTCCTTGAGGCCTACCCTAAATATACTTTAAGAAGTACACGTTAGAGTATTTTGGTCTAAGAATTTGAGTATTACATTTTTTTTTGGTGCTTAAATTATGTGCATGAATTTGTATTATACTCAAGCATGATTGCAGTCAGTGTGTATGTTGGATAAATATTTCTTGCAATGTAGGTTTCCATACAAAATCTGTAAATATTTCAAGCTTAAAACTTAAAAGATAAACAATAACGGTCTTGTCAGGCTACAGGGTGAAAGTTTACAATTTACTATTTGGTATACACAGTGTTGGTGATTATTTGAAATTAAACATGTGAATTTTATATACTATGAAGACATATGTGAATCCAATAACGTATATACAACGTGGCTGATGTATATTTGGAACTTGAAATGTGAATTTTATGTATTGTGAAGACTGTTGTGAATTCAATGACGTACCTAGAACGTTGTTGCTGTATATTTGATATTTGAATTTTTATGTATTGTGAATATTGTTGTTGATGTCTATATGAAACTTGAAATGTGAATTTAATTTATTGTGAACGACGCTGTGATTTTACTTGAACCATGAACCATGAACCATGAACAATGAACCATTTGATATTTTCGGGGGGGGGGGGGGGGAGAACTAAATTTTCCGGAAGGATGGGGGGGGGGGGCGGTAGACAATTTTGCATTTTTGATTCACTGTTTTATTTATTACTTGATTGTGGTAACAGAACACAACCCAAAATTTACACCACGAGTACAATACCACAAAGTACTAGTCCACAGGAGTACTACATTACACACGAACTAGACCACATGACAACTAAAGCACAAGTGCACTATACACAACTATTAAAATATGACATTGACCCACATGGGGAGGATAAAAAAAAATCCCACGATTTATCCCATATATTTATATGTTTATTATGTGTAGTATGACATGATTTAAAATAAGAAAACAGCACTTAACAGACGAACCTTAACGAGCGTATACATTTTAAAAAGTAGCAAAAATCCACAGCATTGATGTAGGTTTATCTGGTAGGTTTGTTTGGTAGGTTTGTCAGATAGGTTTGTCTGGTAGTTTTGTCTATTAGGATTGTCGGGTAGGTTTGTCGGGTAGGTTTGTCGGGTAGGTTTTTCAATTGGGTGCACATTACACACCTGGGCTAAGATTGGAATAATCGCGTTTCTTGAATCTCATTTCCTAAGGACTGGGAATCTTTTCAACCGTTTAGTTTGAATCATGGACAGTTTTTCTTCGTTAAACTAGGATTAGTTAATGTAGTCCTTAATGGTCTACACCAGGGGTCTCCAAACTACGGGCCGCGGGCCGCATGCGAGGTCATTTTATCCGGCCCGCGACGATCTTTTTGTCCACTGAATAAATGTTTGTTGGAGGTGGCTGAGGAGCTTTGCACAGAAAATTCAAAACTATTTGAAAATGTAGCTTTGTGTGCAAATACAATTACTCGTCGTGTTGCAGACATTGGTGAAAACATAGTGACTCTAATAGCGAAAAATACAAGCAAGTTCAGCCATTTTTCAATTGCAATGGATGAGTCGCTGGGCAGCTGTTCCACCTCTCAACTTCGTGTGTTCATTAGAGGTGTGGGTGAAAACCTGAACATAACACAAGAGCTGGCTTCCCTACATAGAATGTATGACACTGTTACCGGAGAGGATATTCAGAGACAAACACAAAAACGCAAGATTTACCATATTTCACATCAGTAAGATTGCTAATTTTGTGAGAAAATTCTGAGCAGAGTATCTCAGAAAAGAAATAGGTGACTTCCTGATAGTAAAGGCAAGTCACAGCCATTTTTTTCTGATGAAGAGTGGGTATAGAAATTGGCCTCTGCTGCAGACATAACTAGTCATTTAAATTTTCTGAACCTAAAACGGCAAAAGAGTGAAATCTAGTTTCTGATCTATACACCCACATAAAGGCCTTTAGATACAAACTTGTCATGTTTTTGGAACAAGTACAGGCCAACAACTTGACGCACTTTCAGCAGTGCAAGGTCTTTACGGCTGAAGCAACCACTGAGTTCCCCGCGTCATTTACATACGAGATCATTAAAGACATCCAGCTGCAGTTTCAGTAGCGGTTTTCTGACGGATTCATAGGCAAAAGAAGTGAGACTGTTTCAAAGCCTATTTGAAGCAAATGTGGCCAGTTGCAAAGACGAACTGCAGCTGGAGGTCATTGAATTGCAAGAAAATGACTTCATTAGAGACACGATCAAAGAAAGGCGGATGGGTTTTCATACGTTTTTGCACAAGGAAGACTTTCCTAACATTAATTTTTTTGCATCAAAGTACCCTTCAAATTTTCGAAAAACATACCTGCGTGAACAAACATTTTCAAGGATGAAATACGTGAAGAACAATTTGAGAGCAAACGTGAACACTTGAAATTTGTATATTAATTATATTTCGTTGTGGGGGGGGGGGGGGGGGGGGGGGATCGGTAGACGATCTACGGGGGGGGGGGGGCGCCACGACCCTGAAGAGATGCCTTAAAGAAACACTGGCAGCCGAACTGATATTTGGTAATTAATGCGGCCCTCGGGATGAAAAGTTTGGAGACCCCTGGTCTACACATTGAGGTATTGTGCGACTATCACATATTGTAGCTATCGTACAATCGTGGGTATTGTCTACATACATAAACACACACACCCATCTATATGTGTATTTATATACGTAAACATATATGTTTATATATATATATATATATATATATATATATATATATATATATATATATATATATATATATATATATATATATATATATATATATATATATATATATATATATATATATATATATATGTATATATATGTACACATATATGTTTATTGTTACACACACACACACACACACACACACATATATATATATATATATATATATATATATATATATATATATATATATATATATATACATATATATATATATATATATATATATATATATGTATATATATATATGTATATATGTGTACATGTATATATACAGTTATACAGGCAGTACACAATTTCAAACCAATAAACCTATTATTTTCTGTAATGTGTGTTCAATAATATCAGGCTATTGTTTTTTTTTTTGTTAGTCTAATCAACTGTGTGTATAGAAATAGATGACGTTGTTTTTCTTATTAATTTAGCTGTAGAACGGCAATCACACCCACTGGTAATCCTTAAATCAAGGCTTTGATACATTATTAGACATGGTCCTACTTGATTGAAGGAAACACATTTATTATAAGCCCCGCTTACCTAGCCCCCCCCCTCCTCCATAGCGTCCTAGGTGACAGTCGAATGCAATGTGTGTAACATGTGTGATTGGTATTAAAAACTGTGTGTGAAGCTACATCTACAGGCTTATGAGTATATATGATTGATACATGTGTAAATTCGTCACTGTCGAGATTGAGAGGGACATAAGTAGACTTGACATAAGGCTCATTATAAAAGAAATACAATAATCGTTAACAGTGCATTGGATGTAGAAATGAAATGTAGAGGCATAAGGAGTAGAACAAAACTACAACTTTAGAAGGACTTTATATTCATTTTTCTCAAAGTATTTCTTTAAGTATTTTTTTATTAAATGGAATACTTTGGTGTAATAGTCAAACGCATGTTGTCAACACAAGCAGTGAGGGCGGGCTGTTTTCATTAACTTTTGGTAAGTGGTATCTGTGCCATTATCGGGGTATTTTTTCAACGTAGACTTTTCTGTTTTAGTCATTTCGATCTCTCTCTCTCTCTTTCTTTCTCTCTCTCTCTCTCTCTCTCTCAGAGTTTCTTCCAGGCATCTCTTCGGGGGGACGAAGCCCCCCGAAAAATTTTTACCGCCCCCCCCCCCCCCCGAACGAAATGAAATTTATATAATTTATATAGAAAATATATACTTTTAACAGTGTCCGCCCCCCCCCCCCCCCGAAGAAAGTTTACCGCCCCCCCCCCCCGAAGATTTCAAGAGCCCCCCCCCCCGGAGAAAAGAGTCTGGAAGAAACACTGCTCTCTCTCTCTCTCTCTCTCTGTTGTTCACATTACATCAACAGACCTTCTTTCCTTTGTTTAGCCATGATCGAACCACACTGGCAAGTAGTGTTAGTATATCGACTCTGCTGGCCAGCGCACTTGCCAATGTACTGACTCTCTGCGAACCATCCTACACCTAAGTCTACTTACCCGTATAATGACACTCTAACTACCTCTAAATCTACTTGCCAGTATAATGCCAATCTACCAACCAACCCACATCTAAGTCTACTTGCCAGTATAATGCCACTTTAACTACCTCTAAATCTACTTTCCAGTATAGTGCCACTCTACCAACCAACCCACCTCTAAGTCTACTTTCCAGTATAATGCCACTCTACCCAAAGTCTACTTGCCAGTACAGTGCCACTCTAACTACCTCTAACCCTACTTGTTCTAATGGTGCCACTCTACCAACCAACCCCCCCCCCCTTCCCCTCTACTGACCAATCATTTTGCCACGTTTCAAACCTGACGTCACACAACTAGCTATCCCACCTTTTACCAGACTACCACCTGTTACATTTGTAACATTTCTGTAACAGCCCGACACCCTCAGATTACCCCACGACTGCGCATGCCCAATCATGGGGCTGACGTCACATCCGACTGCCACAAACAACAACACCATTACCTATCATAAACCTGCCACGCCCCCTTGTGTTTTTAACCCTCCCCCCCTTGTCAACATCAACCACTTGTCTATAACTCTTGAACCAGTGACGTTCTGATACTTGCTTGTACTCTCATTTGTTTACGTGAGGTCAACTAGAAATGTTTGGAGTAGCCCGTTCTTGTAGAACTGTAAGTGGGTCTATAAATAGTCATGCAGAAAGTTGTCAACTTTGGGTATGCCTTCTCCTTTTAGTTTTTATTTTTTACTTGGAAGTATTGTGGATAACACTTTAAACTCATCCATTTTGTTCATAACACTCTAATTCATCCATTTTGTGAATACCACTTAAACTTATTTATGTTGCGGATAACACTTAAAATCATCCATGTTGTGGATAACACTTTAATTCACTAGTGCCTTTTCTTCAACGGCTTTTGTTTCTCATCTTTCCCCCGGTCTATTGTCCCTGAACATATGGGACCATAACTATATATATATATATATATATATATATATATATATATATATATATATATATATATATATATATATATATTGCGTATGTGTGTATGTATATCACCATAGCTTTACACTTTTCGGGAAGGTGGGGGCACCACCTTACCTTACCTTAATCCTCATCACTCCCTGTGGAGTATAGGGCAGCAACAAATCTCCGCCATTCCACCCTGTCCTGGGCGAGCCACTTTAGTTCATGCCAGGTTTTGCCAGTAGCCTGTACTTCTTCTTCCATCTCCCTCCTCCATGTTTCCAGTGGTCTTCCTCTATTTCTCTTTCCGGGTGGGTTCCACTTCAGCGCCATGTTGGGGAGTCTTTTTTTGCTCATGCGTAGGACATGGCCCAGCCATCTCCATGTCCTCGTTCGAAGTTCTGAGACGGTGTCGTTTAATCCTGTCCTTCGCCATATTTCCTTGTTCGGGACTTTGTCGTCCCACTTTATCCTGAGGATGCGTTGGGAGGGATCTTCTTTCAAAGCCTCTGAGTCGGCTCTCTCCTTTCTTGTTTAGTTTCCATGACTCTGCTGCAGTAAGGATGATTTCCAATTGACCATATAACTCACCACCATCCATCTCTTTCCTCTGACACTTTGATTTGTTTTGAAACGGGCAACCCCGTCTAATCCTTGATGTCATCCATCCAGCGGCGTCTTTGCCTTCCCCTCCCTCTAGCCCTAGTATATAAACGTCTGTATGATGGTCTATAGTTCCACATGGTACCCTTCCCCCCCCCCCCCCCAAATAGCTCCGTCTCCTCTAGCACCCCAAGTCACGGTTGAATGCTTACCTTTCGACTTACCTGCCCTCAACAACATACGTAGCGTTTCCGTTTATGACCGTGTATGTGTACCTAGGAATTAATGTAACCCCACCCCCCTGTGTGTCTATACGTGTATGTTTGAACGCTTTATATAATTTGCATAAACACACCCGTTACAACTTTTCTCAATCGACCTGTTCTATGTTGATTCAGTTTCAAATAAACGTTTTGAGACGCTTTATTTAACGTCTGATTCTTCAGTTAGATCCCCCATCGTTCTTTACCCTCCAACAGGACCGACCTTGACCTTATCCGTCCACAAGCGACCCCTTGACCAGTGGCGGACACAGGATGAAGAGAATGTTGAAGATACTACAGAGGTTCTTCGTTCTTACACTGCTGGTCGTCACAGTGTGCTTCATATGTAAGTGGTTTTATCTCTAAAATATTCAAGCATGCAATTTAAAAAAATTAAATAGTTTCTAAACTGGAATATTTTCCTAATCTAAAATATATTTTTTATAACTTTTAGAACAAACTGGTTTAAAAAGATAAATAAACAGAAAGTTCGAATGAAATATAATTATTTTTATTTATTGCTCATATTCATAAATTTTGTACAGTTTAGTCTAAGGGTTAATTTTTAATTGAAAATAAGACAAAACAATGTTAAATTCTATAACTGGCTAGGTCGCATCATAGTGCTAGTATTGATTTGTAATACTGTGCGATATCAATGCAACATTGTATGCTGGATTAAAGACGATCAGTTGATATTAGACATGTTTGATTAATTTATTTATTCTGTCGACAGCTGTTATCATATTGTAATAATAATTTATTTTTTCAGCCTTCACTGGCTACTACTACAGTAGAACCAGCAAACACGAACCTCCAGCTAAAGTCTACAAGCAACTTGCCGTCACTAGTTCGAGGGCGCCTAACATCGAAACGCCCACCACGGGCGCACACTCCGTACACGCACCCACCACGGGCGCACCCTCCATACACGCACCCACCACGGGCGCGCCCCCGAAGGAAGCGCCCAGCACCCTAGCGCCCCTGACGGGCTACATCGCCTGCGACGAGATGGGTCAGCTCGGGAACAACATGTTCCAGTACGCCGGGCTCCTAGGCTTGGCCAGGAGAAATCGGAAAATCCCGTTCATCCAACCCCACTTCAGAGTCGCCAAATTCTTCAAGGTCACTCACGTCATGTCCTTCGACGTGTCCAGAAAATGGACGGTCGTTTTGGAACACAGTTTCGGGAAATTCGATACGACTTTATTAAACCTAACATCCGGGGATATACATTTTAATGGATATTTACAGTCGTTTAAGTATTTTCAAAATATAACCGAGGAGATTAGGAAAGAGTTTGTTTTTCACGATTGGATAACAAAACTAGCGAGCGATTGCTTAGAGAGTTTGAAAGACGTCATTGGGGATAGGATTCCTATTGGCGTGCATGTGCGTAGGAGGGATAAGACGTACGGCAAGGATATGGGGAGCGGTGACCTCGTGGCCCCTGACACGTACTTTTGATTGGATGGAGGCCAAGTACAAGAACGTGGTGTTTCTCGTCGCCACGGATGACCGATCGTGGTGCCAGACGACGCTGGTGGACGGTGCCAGGGTGGTCCTCCTGCCTCCTGCCATAGCGGAGGTTGGTGTTGATGGTGTTAGGGTTGTAATGTTACACCCGGGTGGTAGGTGTTGATGGTGTTAGGGTTGTAATGTTATCCCGGGTGGTAGGTGTTGATGGTGTTAGGGTTGTATTGTTACACCCGGGATGGGTTAAGTGTTGATGGTGTTAGAGTGGTACTGTGACCCCCCCGGGGGGGTGTAGGTGTTGATGGTGTTAGGGTAGTACTGTGACCCCGGAGGGAAGGGTGTAGGTGTTGATGGTATTTGGGTCTTAATGTTACCCCGGGGGGAAGGGTGTAGGTGTTGATGGTGTTAGAGTGGTACTGTTACCCTGGGGGTGGGTTAGGTGTTGATGGTATTTGGGTTGTACTGTTACACCGGAAGGAGGGGGGAGGTAGGTGTTGATGATGTTAGGGTTGTACTGTTACCCCAGGGGGAAGGGGGTAGGTGTTGATGGCATTTGGGTTGTAATGTTACCCCGGGTGGTAGGTATTGATGGTGTTAGGGTTGTATTGTTACACGGGGGTTGGGAGGTAGGCGTTGATGGTGTTAGGGTTGTACTGTTACCCCCCGGGGGTAAGTGTTGATGGTGTTAGGGTTATATTGTTACACGGGGGGGGGAGGTATGTGTTGACAGTGCCAGCTGCTGCTTGTTGCCCCGGCAGTGGGGAGGGGGTGGGGATAGTTGATTTGCTATTTGTTGTCGCCGGGGATAGGGGGGGGGATGTAGGCGTTGATTATGTCAAGTATATCTTGCTGCCTTATGCCCCTCTAAAACGATCAAGTAAAGACGAATAAGCGGCTCATTGGCCTTTAAAGGCCACTATTTAAACTTCTTATTTACAACTCATTAATGACTAATTAACAAGGCATGTCGATTAATAGGAGCAAATAGCCATTACAAAAAAAATATCCGATTAATTAGCGACTAAATGAGAAATGATTTCAGTCTTATCAGCGACTATATAGTGACAAAGAAATAAGAGATTTCCGACTGATTTGCGATTAAATTATAAAGAATAGGGCTGGTAAGTAGGTCACCATCCAGTTCTACGGCTAAATAAAACCTGCATGAGCCGTAGAACTGGTTGGTGACCTACTTACCAGCCCTATTGTTAAGTAAATAGCGACTAATGATCAAGATTACTTTCTGTCTCCCCCTTCCCAGGTACACCTGCGTGTGCTGACGATGTGCCGTCACGTGATCATGTCCGTCGGAACCTTCGGCTGGTGGGCAGGCTGGTTCGTCAGTGGTGACGTCGGCGGTGACGTCATCTACTACACCCGACAGTTCAGGGAGGGCTCGGAGAGGAGCCGGATGTTCGAGGCCACGGACTTTTTCCCGCCCCACTGGATCGGGATCGGGGACTGAGGAGGCCGCGAGGGCCATGACAGGGAACTTGTGGGAGAGAGAGCTGGGTGGAGTCTTCAGGTCGGCGTTACCCTACAGCTCGGGTCCTGGGTCCAGAGTTTCTTCCAGGCATCTCTTCTGGGGGGGGGGACGACTCCACCTCGAAGAACATCTACCGTTCCCCCCGACACCCCCCCAAAAAAAAAGAACGAACGAGGGCCATGACAACCCCCCCCGCTACTCTGCGGGAAATGTAGAACTCCCCCTCCCCTCATATTTTCAAGTGTACCTCCCCCCCCCCCCCGAAGAATAATGTCTGAAAGAAACACTGCCTGGATCTGGGTCAGTTACCAAATGTCAAATCGTTTGACTGCTTGATCTAGAAGAATCTAGATTGGTGAGTAAATCAGCTGGGTGTATTGACCCAGATGAACGCTAAAATGGCGGATGAATCTGACTAGTCTCACTTATATAGACTAGTCTCACCTAGATAGACCAGTCTCACCTATATAGACTAGTCTCACCTATCTAGCATCGGGAGTTTCACTACAGGACCTAGATTGGCAACTCTTGCCATATTGAAGTCTGGTAACTTTGACAAGTCTTATCCAACTAAAACGTTCAGCCATACTGACAAGTCTTGCTGTTTTGACCAGTGTTTCTTCCAGACTTTTTTCTCCGGGAGGCACTTAAAAAAAAAATTTTGGGGGGGGTGGGCACGTTAGACTTTTTTGGCGGGGTTATAACCCCCCCCCCCCCCCCCCCCGAAGAAATGCCTGGAAGAAACTCTGCTTTTGACAAGTCTGGCTTTTATTACAAGTCTGCCGGTATAGGTATGACCCCGATACACCTGTGAGAATCTACAAGAAAACAGTTCCAGATTTTAAGACGGCGACACTTTATCAATGTGTAATCTGAAGAGCCCCTCGCCACCCCACCCCCGGGTCCTAGATACAAAGACTGAAGCGTGATGCCATACACCATACCGAAAAGCCCATACAAAAAAATTACTGCACTCATCATTTGGTGCTATGGGTGTAATATTGCTCATGTATTTCAGTATTTTAACGGAGTGGTGTCCATTCAGTATTGGTTATGTCCATATACAATTAGTGCTGTGCATAAAATATGTATCATATGATATTATATCCATTAGTATTACTGTCCTGTACTTGTTAGCTAGATAAAATATTGCTTTGATAAAATTAGAAGTTGGACTACTAATTAGTAAGTCTTCTTATTTGTATAAAATGTGTGCTAATGTGATGTTGTGTGATGAGATACAAATAATATGTGTGAATTGTGTGTTTAGTGTGTTAACGTGTGGTTGTGTGATAAGATACACATACCCCAGAGAGTCATGTCGTCTGTATTGCAAAAAAAAATAAAGAATTTTTTTTTTAAAAATATGCAATAAATTTAGATAATTTGTGTAAAGACAACTGAAAATATAGACTGAGTGCAATACTTATTGTACAGTTAAAAAAAAAAAACACCACTCCTGAACTTTAAGGGTTAAAATATACTTCTACCAAAATATAAGTGTTAAAATGCAGGACTCGTTTTTTATATGCTTGATAATTTTTAACATTTTCGTTAAAGATTTTACATATGAAACTTTAATGTTTGTTTATATTGTAGCTTTGTTATAAGCAATTTATGCCTCTATAGTTAAGAACGCCGTCCGAAATTCATCTTCCTAAAATATACTTTAAAAAGTATAGGGTTACTTACGGTAGAGTATTTTGGTCTAAGAATTTGAGTATTACATTTTTCTTAGTGTTTTAATTGTGTGCATGCATTTGTATTATACTCTCAAGCATGATTGCAGTCAGGGCAGAGCGCCTGTAGGACAAATATTTCATGCAATGTAGGTTTCCATACAAAATCTGTAAAAATTTCAAGCTTAAAACTTAAAACATAAACAATAACGGTCTTGTCGCGGTATAGGGTGAAAGTTTACAATTTAGTATCTTGTATACACAGTGTTGGTGAATATTTGAAACGAGAAAAATGGCCCGTTGAGGAAGATACAACGGGCGCTAGGTTGATAGTGCTGTCTATTTTCTCTAAACTAAAACCAAAACCACCTTAATTCATTTTAACGGGAAACGAAAAATGACATTGAAAACGGATTTTTATCCAGAATCGGTACTTTAATTTATACAAAATATAGTCATAGGCATATCCCTAAACCATGCACCTAATCTCATTCATGACAAAAGTCGCATTTAGAGTTTCTGTCAAGGAAAATCTACTTGGGAGGAGGGGGCTCCGCCCCCCCCCCCCCCCAACACACCCCTCCAAAACATGTCTACCGTCCCATTCAACGAAATATAACTATATACATTTTCCAGTGTCCGCCCCCTCCCAGAAAATTCTACCGCCGCCCCCCCTCCCCCAAAAAAAATATCAAGTACCCCCACCCCTCGCCGGGGAGGAAAAAGTCTGAAAGAAACACTGGTCACATTTGTAGATCATACAAACTAAAGGATGAACCTGGGCGGGGCTTCGCCCCTACCGGAAGAGATGCATACAAAAAACTGTGCACGCTAAACACTTTTTTTAAATTAGAAAAAGTTACTCCCTCCGGGGAGGAAAAAGTCTGAATGAAACACTGGTGTCGCGCTTATCCACTACCCGAAGAAGTGCATGAAAGAAACTCTGCACGCAAACCACTTTTTAGATTAGACACATGAATAAGGCTGTAATTTTATTATAGAGTATCGATGACGACATTTCTTTTGAGTTGCGGGGGGGGGGGGGGGTCGGCTTAGACGTGCTACCGGGGGTGAGGCTTCGCCCCTACCCGAAGAATTGTATGAATGAAACTCTTCACGCAACCCACTTAGATTAGACAAAATTGGCTTTTTTAAATTCAATGTTTACTCGAGAATCAATGACGTCATATTACTGTGTGCACTCTCCGGCTTGATACTATTTTCTACTATATGCTAAATGTGACGTCATATTTCGTTTCCGTCTTACTGTGCATGTTTTTAATTTGTTTGTGTTTTCTCTATAGCGTTCTTGTCAGATACATACACAGATAGATAGATACACAGATAGATAGACAGACAGCGAAACTATTATTATAGACGAGAAAAATGGCCCGTTAAGGAAGGATACAACGGGCGCTAGGTTGATAGTGCTGTCTATTTTCTCTAAACTAAAACCATAACCAAAATCACCTTAATTCAATTTAACCGGAAACGAAAAATGACATTGAAAACGGATTTTTATCCAGAATCGGTACTTATTTTATACAAAATATAGTCATATGCATATCCCTAAACCATGCACCTAATCTCATTCATGACAAAAGTCGCATTTAGAGTTTCTTTCAGGCAACTCTACTTGGGAGGAGGGGGTTCCACCCCCACCCCCCCCCCCACACACACCCTAAAACATGTCTACCGTCTCATTCAACGAAATATAATTATATACTTTTTCCAGTGTCCGCCCCCTCCCAGAAAATTCTACCCCCGCCCCCAAAAAAAATTCAAGTACCCCCACCCCTCGCCGGGGATGAAAAAGTATGAAAGAAACACTGGTTGCATTTGTAGATCATACAAACTAAAGGAAGAACCTGGGCGGGGAAGAGATGCATGAGAAAACTGTGCACGCTAAACACTTTTTAGATTAGAAAAAGTTCCCCCCTCCGGTGAGGAAAAAGTCTGAAAGAAACACTGGTGTCGCGCTTAGCCACTACCCGAAGAATTGCATGAAAGAAACTCTTTACGCAAACCACTTTTTAGTTAGACAAAATTGGCTTTTTAATTCAATGTTTACTCGAGAATCAATGACGTCATATTACAGTGTGCACTCTCCGGCTTGAGATTATTTTCTACTATACGCTAAATGTGACGTCATATTTCGTTTCCGTCTTACTATGAAAGTTTTTAATTTGCTTGGGTTTTCTCTAGATCGTTCTTGTCAGATACATACACAGATAGATATATTTTCAGACAGCGAAACTATTAGTATTAATAATTTGACATGTGAATTTTATGTACTGAGAAGACTGCTGTAAATCCAATGACGTATATACAACGTGGCTGATGTATCTTTGTAACGTGAAATGTGATTGTTTATGTATTGTGAAGACTGCAGTGAATTTAATGACGTACATGCAACGTTGTTGATGTGTATTTGAAATTTGAATTTTTATGTATTGTAAACATTGTTGTTGATGTCTATATGAAACTTGAAATGTGAATTTAATTTATTGTGAACGACGCTGTGATTTTACTTGAACCATGAACCATGAACCATTCAATTATATAATTATCTAGTTGAACCATGAACCATGAACCATTCAATTATATAATTATCTAGTTGAACCATGAACCATGAACCATTCAATTATATAATTATCTAGTTGAACCATGAACCATCAATTAAAAAACCAAAAACTATCTAGTTGAAACAGGGGCGTAGCGAGGGGGGGGGGGGGGGCGGGGGGTGCGGACCGCACCGGGTGACACCATTTAGGGGGGTGACACCAAGGCAAAAAATAGCAAAATATACAGAGAAAAACTCGAGGGGGGGGTGCAAATCGAAAGTTTGAGGGGGGGGGGGGGTGCACATCGAAAATTTGAAAGTTTGTCCCTGGGAAGGGTCTCTATGCCTCTGGGGGGGGGGATGACACCATTAAGTGTCGCACCGGGTGACACCCGACCTCGCTACGCCACTGAGTTGAAACCAATGTACTGATACTCGGACAAACTGTCTTTGTTCTTGAATTTTACAAGTTTTTATTGCAAGCTTTTAGAAAAAAAATGTGGGGATTACTAGGCGTGAATGGTAGGGGAGGAAAGGGGGTTGTAGCTAGGTGGGTAGGTGTAGCTAGGGAAAGGTTGACTATAGCTGGCTGGGGGCTTAGGGGCTGTATAGCTGGGATATGGGCTTGGAGCAGGGCTAGGATACTGGGCAGGGGCGTAGCTAGCTGGGGGCTTGGGAGCAGTATAGCTGGGATATGGACTTGGAGCAGGGCTAGGATATTGGGCTGGGGCGTAGCTAGCAGGGGGCTTTGGAGCAGTATAGCTGGGATATGGGCTTGGAGCAGGGCTAGGATATTGGGCAGGGGCGTAGCTAGCTGGAGGCTTTGGAGCAGTATAGCTGGGATATGGGCTTGGTGCAGGGCTAGGATACTGGGCAGGGGCGTAGCTAGCTGGAGGCTTTGGAGCAGTGTAGCTGGGAAATGGGCTTGGAGCAGGGCTAGGATATTGGGCAGGGGCGTAGCTAGCTGGAGGCTTTGGAGCAGTATAGCTGGGATATGGACTTGGAGCAGGGCTAGGATATTGGGCTGGGGCGTAGCTAGCAGGGGGCTTTGGAGCAGTATAGCTGGGATATGGGCTTGGAGCAGGGCTAGGATACTGGGCAGGGGCGTAGCTAGCTGGAGGCTTTGGAGCAGTATAGCTGGGATATGGGCTTGGTACAGGGCTAGGATACTGGGCAGGGGCGTAGCTAGCTGGGGGCTTTGGAGCAGTATAGCTGGGATATGGGCTTGGTGCAGGGCTAGGATACTGGGCAGGGGCGTAACTAGTTGGAGGCTTTGGAGCAGTATAGCTGGGATATGGGCTTGGTGCAGGGCTAGGATATTGGGCAGGGGCGTAGCTAGCTGGAGGCTTTGGAGCAGTATAGCTGGGATATGGGCTTGGAGCAGGGCTAGGATATTGCGCAGGGGCGTAGCTAGCTGGGGGCTTGGGAGCAGTGTAGCTGGGATATGGGCTTGGAGCAGGGCTAGGATACTGGGCTGTGGCGTAGCTAGCTGGGGGCTTGGGAGCAGTGTAGCTGGGATATGGGCTTGGAGCAGGGCTAGGATATTGGGTGGGGGCGTAGCTTGGAGGAGCTGCCACGTAGCCTGGAGCCGGATTATAAACAGCAGCTTTGGGCGTGGCGTCAGGGTTGTACTGGTAGTAGTTTTTATCCTCGTAGGGTTGGCTGGGCTTGTCGTAGCTGGTTGGCGGGATGTATCTGGTTTCTTCCTTCGGTTTCTCTGAGTAGCCTTCAGCTGACGAATGCAGAACCAAATCTGTGAAGTTGACAGTAAATAGTGTTAACAAAAATAGTAAATAGTGTTAACAAAAATAGTAAATAGTGTTAACAAAAATAGTAAATAGTGTTAACAAAAATAGTAAATAGTGTTAATAAAAATAGTAAATAGTGTTAACAAAAATAGTAAATACTGTTAAGAGAAAAGTAAATAGTATTAACAAACAAGTAAATAGTGTAAACAAAAAAGTAATATTTTTAACACAAAAAATAATCGTATTAAAAAAGAAAATAGTTTAAAAAAAAAAGAAATTAAAAAATTCATAAAAAACGTGATGGCGCAGCTATTGAACGTACGTGATGGCGCAGCTATTGAACGTGATGACGCGTGTGGTGTGGTTGGCTAGACATGCCTACTAATTCGGTCCAAATTTTAATTAATTCATAAAAAATTAATTAGGCATCCAATTAAGTCAAATTTAATTTCAGATTGCATTGTCTTCATGTCTTAACCCACGTGTCAAATGTGAATCGTATCGGTCAAGTAGAAGTTTCCGAATTTTCACTCCTGCGTTTTGATCTAGACTGACGACAGAGCGACGACAGAGGAAGTGAGTTAAATAAAAGCTTGTAAAAAAAATTCATAAAAAACGTTTTAATAACAAGCTTTTATGTAATAATGCACTAAAAAGTAGAAAATAAATTATAGACTACTATTTAAATAACTATAAAGAAAAGCGTGTGTCACTTTAGTATCTATTGGATACCTTTACTAATGTTAAGGAAGACACCCACGCTTTTCTTTATAGTTATTTAAATAGTAGTCTATAATTTACTAGGCATGCTGCCCAGCTTCGCTTAGGCTTTCGAAAACATTGAGAATTTGCATGCTTAATTAATTCGCCTGAGGGTCGGTCTACGACCTCAAGAGTTATGAAGAGGTTTAATCCGTGGACATTTTTTTTCGATTTATAGCTCATATAAGGTACCGGTCAGTCGAGGTCAGTTTTGACCCCCTCATCGTAGACTTTTCGGCCAACCGGCCCCCGTGTTCTGTCGCCCCAAGGCAAGATCCTGCCAAATTTGAAGCGCCTGCGGCGCCGGGAAGTGCCCTATCGGACACCCGACAATCTAGATCTAGATCTAGATTCCTAAAAGAATTTTTTTTTAAGTTTAGCCCGAGCATAATAAAAATAAATACATTAACCAAGTTGACTTGGTGTGTCTCGAACCCGCACCACCTGCGTGGTTTAATGTACACTAACATCTTCGCTATTTAGGCAGATGACGTCAATAGTTAATGTATAACCAATAGTGACGTCACAGTTTTATGCGTTCTTTTTCACATATATTAATGCTTTTCCGGTTGCATAAATAATACTGTTTCTCTACATTCGAATACGCCTTAAATTTTTATTTTTCTTCTTTAAATAAAATTGTGGTTATACATTTAAAACATCTAACATATTATTTTCAACAAAAGTCCGTAAAAAATTCTCGATATATCGCTGCCGATTCTGACGTGATGTCCGGCGAAAATTTTTTGCGGACAGAGAAAGAGAGAGAGAGAGAGAGAGATGTGCGCACATTGGGCTTTTATAAATTAGGATTTTCTACTTTTTAGTGCATTATTACATAAAAGCTTGTTATTAAAACGTTTTTTATGAATTTTTTTTCAGTACATTACATGTTTTATTTACAATAGAGTTACATGACTAAAAACCATTGCGCGCCTACTGAACATCACGTTCAGTAAGCGCGCAATGGTTTTTGAACGCAGCCATTGAACGTGATGGCGCAGCTATTGAAGGTGATGACGCGTGTGGTGTGGTTGGCTAGACATGCCTACTAATTCGGTCAAAATTTGTATTAATTCATAAAAAATTAATTAGGCATCCAATTAAGTCAAATTTAGTTTCAGATTGCATTGTCTTCATGTCTTGACCCACTTGCCAACTGTGAATCGTATCGGTCAAGTAGAACTGTCCGAATTTTCACTCCAGCGTTTCGATCTAGACTGACGACTTACGACTGGCAACTGACGACTGGCGACAGACAGAGGAAGTGAGTTAAATAAAAGCTTGTAAAAATAGGCCTACTGTTAACAAAAAAGGTAAATACTGTTAAGAAAAAAGTAAATAATGTTTACAAAAATGCAAAGTCTTAATGAAAAAAAGTAATCGTTTTAACAAAATAAAAAGTAAATGGTGTCTAGAAAAACGTAAATAGTGTTAACAAAAAAGTTTTAAAATGTCAATAAAAGAAGTAAATACAACCTGCTTTTTAAAATACCAACATTAGCCTAACGTTTAAAAAACATAACTCCATAAGGTGAGTATAGCGAAGATAAATAAAATGTAATCAAGTTTCCAATTAGGTAAGTCTTGCATGTGGAACAAATGGGACTAAGGACGTAGGCATGTAGTATATACAGGTAACCCGATTGTGAATTAGACTTTTAGATTATCTCAGGTGCATTAAAGTATTCGGCCAATGAAGTTTATGTACGTGAAATTAAAACTGTTTCCATGGGTACTCACTTCTCACGGAGTAGTCAAGCGGATTGCTGGCACTGCAGGCGATCCACTGGACCGTAACGGAGTAGGGGGAGAGGGGGTAGCCCCCGCTCACGGCGATGGAGAAGCCGTATGACGTCACATTGATGGCCTCCACCTGTGAAGTAGATTATGGCATATGACATCCTCACATATAATCAGCACATGGAATCAAAATATGTCATGAACACATGACATCACCACATGACATCAATTATTGAAACCAATACATGACACCAACATATAACACATAACACCACTAAATGACATTAATTCTTGAAACCAAGACATGACCCCAACACACCAACACATGACACCTGGACATAACACCACCACATGACATCACCACATGACATCAATTCTTGAAACCAAGACATGACACCAAGACATGACACCAACACATAACACCAACACATAACACCAACTCTGACACCAAACCATGACAGCCCACACCACCACACCTGACCTCACCTGAACTGACCCCAGCAGCATCTGCCCCAGGCCCTTGATGCCCACTGTGACGACGGGCAGACCGTAGAGCCTCTCCACGGGGAAGTACACCCTGCGGCTCAGGTAGTTCCCGTAGGAGCCGTAACTGCCCAGAGCCGAGCAGAGACACAGCAGGAAGGACAGCCCATCTAGGCTGAGAGAGCAGATCTCTATCTTCTCCACACCTGTCACACCTGGGATTAGGGAAATCTATTAGTTACACCTGGAATTAGTGAAACATGTTTTAATCACACCTGGGATTAGTGAAATCTTAGTTACACCTGGGATTAGTGAAATATTTTTAGTTACACCTGGGATTTGTGAAATCTATTAGTTACACCTGGGATTAATGAACTTTTTTTAGTTTCACCTGGAATTAGTAAAATCTATTAGTTACACCTGAGATTAATGACATATTTTTGGTTACACCTGGAATTAGTGAAATATTTTTTAGTTACACATGGGATTAGTGAAATCTCTTTTAATTGGGAACCGGAAATTTTCCCGAATGACCCTTACCCAAAAGCCATTTTCCAAATGGACACTTGCCCGAATGCGACAAAAGCCCGAGTTGACGATTGCCCAAATGTGACAAATGCCCGAAAACCACTTTTTATTTGTCGCATTTGGAAAAGTGTCAATTCGGGAAAATGTCCTTTGGGCTAACGACATTCGGGCAAGTGACTTTCGAGAAAACGTCCGGCTCCCGTCTTTTTCACATGTACTTTCATTCATTATACATAATACAAAACGTCTTATTACAATTTTATTTTAAACCTGAAAAATGTGTAATTAAAAGGCGATTCAACGCTCTGTTAAATAGAAGTTGTTTTTTTTTTGGTGGGGTGGGTTGAGGGGTATGGGCTTATCACTAGAGCTGAACTAAATTTAGGATTAGGAAAAATCATAATATAAATATTATAAGGAGCCTGGATGTTATGTAGCGTACAATGAGACACATCAAATCAAACATTCTTCATTTTCTTTCATCTAGCCTATATCTGTAGCAGACCTCCAACATTTTTAAAAATAAATGTATTTTAAACATTTAAAATAATAATAATAATAATAATAATAATAATAATAATAATAATTTATTTTGTAATTTAATACAGTTTCAAAGACAAGATCCTATATATTATATAGTAAGTAAATGAAGGAACTAGAATGGCATGATAAATAGACCAAATTGGGAGGAGATATATAACTTTGTTACTTATGACATTTTTTTTTAAAATAATTTTATTTAAATTAAATTGTTTTTTTCCAGATATATTATAATTTACAACGTCAGTTTTCCTTGCAACGTTTGTTTTACTATTACAGTTTTTATTATAGGCTTGTGAGGACTGATACAGATTTACAATAATAATTCTTATTTCTGACATGTACATTCATTATTACAGATGGTTTACTTTTACATAATATTAAACCTAAAAAACAAATATGTAATTAAATTGTGATTCAACGGATTCTTTATTATCGGTGTGGTGGGTTAAGGGGATTCGCTTATAAGTAGAGCTGAATTAAATTTGGGATTAAATAAAAATAAGTTTATATAAATGTTGTAAGCAGATAAATAAAAAGTACTAAAAAATGCACTTAAAACGTTTAAATAATAAGCTTTTAAGTAATAGTGAACTAAAACGGAGAAAATTAATGATTTTCTTTTGTCATTGGGTCTTGACCCACGTGCCGAATATCAGAGAAATTGATCGGTCTAAAGTGCCCCATATTTCGCTGTCCTGATTCGATCGAGCTACCCCCCCCCCCCCCCCCCCATGCCTACGCCACTGGCCTATTATATTTTAAATGTGTCGGATATTAAACTATTTAGTTATTTCTTTGCTTTGTCACTAATATCGTTCAACGTGTAGTAAAGCATATTGCGTTTTGATCAATGCTATTTTATAAAATATTTTTCTCGAACATGAATAACATTAAAAATATATAGGCCTATATTTCACGAGTAACGGGTAGCGGCGGTTAGTAATTACATAAAATGTTGTTATTAAAACTTTTTTGGCAATCTTTTTTTCAGTACTTTAAATAATTACTTTCTCGTATGTACGAAGTATAGAGAAAGTATTGTAATCGTGCACAAAATCAACATGAAATTTTGACAGTTTTCACCGTTTTACTCCTCAGTCCTTCATCACATCCGGAGTAAAGAGGACTTATTTTAATCAGGCAAAAATTATAAATACAAATATATAAACATTTTGGCGTTTTATGCGTTATCGAGTCGTAAAAACTGGACTTTGCAATTCTGCCCGTTGTCTGTGTGTGTGTGTGTCTGTGTGTAAACACGATAACTTGAGTACCGTTACAGCTAGGTTGATGAAATTTCATATATAAGTATTTTATCAGAATCGTAGATCCGTATCAACTTTTGAGCAATTTCCGATAACCGCAAGTGGTACTTTTTTTTACTATGAATTTTTAAAAAGCCTATAACTTGAGTACTATTTCAGATAGATAAATGAAATTTCACGTGTAAGTAAAAGATCTAATTCACTACCTGCTATCAAATTTTGAGTAATTTCCGTTAATTGAAAGTACTAATTTATGCTATTTCCGATTTCTCAAAAAAACGAATGTAAATTTATAAATTACAAATAATATTCGGCACTATTATGCACGTTTTATTTTGCGTTCACAGGTGGGCAATTCTTTTTTCTACGATATTTTATTCTA
Organism: Physella acuta; assembly: GCF_028476545.2. Lineage (NCBI taxonomy): Eukaryota > Metazoa > Mollusca > Gastropoda > Physidae > Physella > Physella acuta. The sequence continues at coordinate 335,933 of NW_026732929.1, forward strand.
TTTTACAAAGTTTAAGTATTTAAAATGGATTAAAATTCATGTCTATATCCTGAGTTCCCATCCCCCTTTTTTTATAAAAGAATATTCGAGAAAGTTTAGGGGAGATCGCTCCGGGTTTATTTTTAATTTACAATAGAGTTGCATGACTAAAAACTGTGGCGCACCAAATAAACTCAAGAACGCGCGTTTGTAGTGAGGAATAGTTGGATAAGACTGCCTACTAATTTGAGAAAATTTTAAATTAATCTATAAAAATTAAGTCAAATTTAATGTCCAATATTGCATTGTCTTCAAGCTTGACCCACGCGCCAACTTTGAAACAAATCTGTCAGAAGTAGCCACAATTTGCATGACCGTTTTAAACTATGATGACAATTAGACATGACTGACGACAGAGGAAGAGAGTGATAGATTTAATAAAAGAATTCTTAGTTTTTTTTTGTTTTTTTTAAAATCCATTACAACAAATTTCAGATCTCTTTAACTCTTTAAATACTGAACTTGTTACTTTGTTACTTCATTTAGTAAACATAATGAATAAGCCTTTTAACATAGGATTAAATAAATACAATTGACCAGTTTCACTTGAACTGGCTATGTCAAACAATGTTTTTGTAAATTTACCAAGACATACAAGAAAATCTTTAAAGACCATTACTCTAAGGACTGAATCATATCTTGAAGTCTACGTCGAGCTAGCTGAACACGTTGTTCTTGTCTATGGATGTCATCAGATGATACCAAAACCTGCTGAATGTGGGGTTGCTGAGTGTCCATGTTGATGCTTGGATTCTTCATGATGGCTTGTTTGCTGGCACCCTGCCCAACAACAGCAGAGTTTCTTCCAGGCATCTCTTCGGGGGGGGCTAAGCCCCCCCCCCCCCCCGAGAAATTTTTACCGCCCCCCTCCGAACGAAACGAATTTTATATAATTTATATAGAAAATATATACTTTTAACAGTGTCCGCCCCCCCCCCCCCGAAGAAAGTCTACCGCCCCCCCCCCCCCCCCCACGAAAATTTCAAGTGCCCCCCCGGAGAAAAAAGTCTGGAAGAAACACTGAACAACAGGTCCTGTGTTTATATGTAACGCTGCAGAAATACTCTGTAAAACATTCTCTGTGGACAGCTCTGGACCAACACTCTGCATTTGTTTGGGTAGTTCCATAGATGGTATAACTTCTTCACTACTGTCACAAGCATGAAGACCGTGGAGACGTTTTTCCCAAAATATCTGCTTGGGCTGGTCCCAAATTCCATGCTTGAGTTCACCTTTAGATTTACTCTCTTGTCTGTTCCTTATAACTGTGACAGGTTGTTTGAAAATGGAAGCTGTTTGTCTAATAGGTAGTACAAGACTGGCATCATGGCGCAACACCTCTAACAAAATCATAGGAGGAACCTTTTCTACAAGCACTGTACACTGCACGTCCAGTACGGAAATCAAATGCACTTAAATCAAGGGCTTCACCAAGAATTCTGGCTAACTGTGGTTTACTCCGAATCTTTTTACCATCTGGCGTGAAATAATAAACATCTGTTTTTCCGGCAGATAAACCCGACTGTCTTACAACTTCTTCCCTTTTCCACCCCGGAGGCAGGGCCATGTTTAGGAATTAATTCTTAGTGAGTTTAAAAATATTTGGTGCTTATTACTGATTAATCATAAATGCTAAACAACATACATATCTGAACTTATTTTTGTAAAGTGGTATGGAAATCTAAGGGGTTCTAATTTTATATTATTATTACTTTTAAAAAACGTGTTTTATTTTTGAAGCATATTTTAATTACATTTGTTTTGTTATAAACTGTTGTAATAATTTCTTTTACTAATATTAGATATAGTTCTAAACACAGTTATATTAAAATTTAATTAGATTTGAAAAACGTATTATGAATTAATTCCCTTGAAATATGTTTTTAGAACGATGGGAGGCAACAACAACGGCTAAACTAATAATTGTTTTTCATTCTTTTATACTTAGAAAATATCTCAGCGGACACCCTCGCAGCGACAGTTTCTTGTTTTAAAACGTGAGTTTTTAGCCAGAACATAAACTCATTAAAAGTAATGATAATGTACAACAAGGATGGAAACTTCTGGAAATATATAAAAATCAAATAGAATGAAATCTACTTACATGACCGTCTTGAAATATCTGAAAAAAGATTTTAAAAACAGATGGTTATCGCATATTGTTATCTGTGGTAGACACGCGTGTATGTGTGTGTATGGGTGTGTGTGTGTGTGTGTGATTCGAACAAATCTCGAAGTCAGGCAAAGCGCGCACTGGATGGCCAGTAGCCAAATGGCCAATATCACTACCCATTGACCGGCCAACGTGCATAGTGTTCCTTGATTTCAGGCATTGGCCGGACAGTTCGCAAACCGATCTCACAAGACTGACCACCCCAACTGTCTCACAAGACTGACCACCCCACCTGTCTCACAAGACTGACCCCCCACCCCCACCTGTCTCACAAGACTGACCACCCCACCTGTCTCACAAGACTGACCACCCCACCTGTCTCACAAGACTGACCAGCTGTCTCACAAAACTGACCACCCCACCTGTCTCACAAGACTGACCACCCCACCTGTCTCACAAGACTGACCACCCCCACCCCACCTGTCTCACAAGACTGACCACCACACCTGTCTCACAAGACTGACCACCCCACCTGTCTCACAAGACTGACCACCCCACCTGTCTCACAAGACTGAACCACCACACCTGTCTCACAAGACTGACCACCCCACCTGTCTCACAAGACTGCCCCCCCACCTGTCTGACAAGACTGACCCCCCTCCCCCTCACTTTTCTCACAAGACTGACCACCCTACCTCCAATCTTCACCTCCAGCCCCACGTAGTCCTCAAGTAGCTGGTCCTTGTAGCTGTCGAACACCTTGCTGTCAGCTGTAGCAGGGTCGGCGTCGGGTTCCTCAGCGGCGTACCCGTCGTTGGGGTTGGCCAGTCTGGTACCGTCAGGTTGGGTGTAGACCTCATCAGACGCCACAAGATGCAGGAGACCCGCGACAACAACACTCATCAGAATCAACGGCTTCATCTTCTGGGCATACACACAAATATATGACGTCATTTGATAAGGATATAAAAACAATTTGTATTGTTTTCTTTAGGATCAAAAGTGCCTATTGCGTTGCGCATGGGAGAAAAAATCTTTTAAAAATACACAAGCAAACGTAAATGAATTCTTCATTTAATTTTGTATCGTATTAAATTAAAAAAAAAACAACATATTGTTGGCCTTTCCAATTCCAGTGGCGTAACGATCTAGGTTTCATCCTTGCGCTAACTCTATATGTTAGATCTCCCCTCTTTTTTATCTATAAAAAAATCGTGTATTTTTTCTTTGATGTCATTTCTACCCCCTTATATATTTCTTAATTTAAATTTATAAACTCTACATTGTCAGTAATGCATTAATAATTTAAGTTGGTGTCACCATCTTGCCCTATTCGGTAATATCCGATGTAGCTCGCAAGACGTCTCCACCTTGTGACGTTAATAATTTTATTCAAGAAAAAACACTTGATACATTGTACTTGTGAATGGGTTACTGTATACAAATGTTACTTTAACATTAACGGATATACCGACATAGTAAAAAAATACTAAGTCTTGTAATTTAACAGATTTTCAAAGTATTATTTAATTTAAAACTACCTATTAAACCTTTGCATTATTTTACAAATATCTTCTCAGCTTCTTCAGTAAATCAAAAGAAGAACAATCTATAGAGTAAAACTGTAAATTAAGAATAACACGGCATACCTTTTATCAATGTTAAAATCGTTGCCTCAGTTACCCACTTGTCTATTTCCGTATACCGGAAGTGTGGTATATGTCTCAACACTTAATGAGACCAATGTTTGTATGAACAGAATCGCTGAAACTATTTCTTTAAAGTCTTGGTGAGATGACTAGTATGTTTGGTTATTTTTGTAGCTCCAGGTTAAGATTTTGTATGCAGATTTAGCCCCGCCCAGTAGTTATGTACGCTCCACCCACTAATATTTATGGAGAGTTATGCAGATTACTGGCATGAAGTAATGGTTTCATTAAGAATTTTTTTTTTTGCTGAATTAAAACGCCCATTGCATGACGTTAGTGGATGGTGGATTAATCTGATTGAACTGGTGGTGTGATGTGTGATCCGAATTTTGGTGGTCTCATGTTTGGTGGGCAGGTATTTGGTGGTCTCATGTTTGGTGGGCAGGTATTTGGTGGTCTTGTATTTGGTGGTCTGATGGTCTGGTATTTAGTGGTCTCATATTTAATTTGCTGATTGGTGTTCTGTTGTTTGTTATCTGATGTTTTGGTAGGTATGTTTTAATGGTCTGGTGTTTTGGAGGGCTGGTGTATGGTGGGTTGGTGTTTGGTGGGTTGGTGTTTGGTGGGTTGGTGTTTGGTGGGTTGGTGTTTGGTGGTTTGGTGTTTGGTGGGTTGGTGTTTGGTTGGTTGGTGTTTGGTGGGTTGGTGTTTGGTGGGTTGGTGTTTGGTGGGTTGGTGTTTGGTGGGTTGGTGTTTGGTGGGTTGGTATTTAGTGGGTTGGTGTTTGGTGGACTGGTGTTTTGTGTGTTGGTGTTTGGTGGACTGGTGTTTGGTGAGCTGGTGTTTGGTGAGTTTGTGTTTGGTGGGTTGGTGTTTGGTGGGTTGGTGTTTAGTGGGTTGGTGTTTAGTAGGTTAGTGTTTAGTGGGTTGGTGTTTAGTGGGTTGGTGTTTAGTGGGTTGGTGTTTAGTGGGTTGGTGTTTGGTGGGTTGGTGTTTGGTGGTTTGGTGTTTGGTGGGTTGGTGTTTGGTGGGTTGGTGTTTGGTGGGTTACTGTTTGGTGGGTTGGTGTTTGGTGGGTTGGTGTTTGGTGGGTTGGTGTTTGGTGGGTTGGTGTTTGGTGGGCTGGTATTTGGTGGGTTGGTGTTTGGTGGATTGGTGTTTGGTGGTTTGGTGTTTGGTGGGTTGGTATTTGGTGGGTTGGTGTTTGGTGGGTTGGTGTTTGGTGGTTTGGTGTTTGGTGGGTTGGTATTTGGTGGGTTGGTGTTTGGTGGGTTGGTGTTTGGTGGTTTGGTGTTTGGTGGGTTGGTATTTGGTGGGTTGGTGTTTGGTGGGTTGGTGTTTGGTGGGCTGGTGTTTAGTAGGTTGGTGTTTGGTGGGCTGGTGTTTGGTAGGTTGGTGTTTGGTAGGTTGGTGTTTGGTGGACTGGTGTTTGGGGGGTTGGTGTTTGGTAGGTTGGTGTTTAGTGGGTTGGTGTTTGGTGGGTTGGTGTTTGGTGTGTTGGTGTTTGGAGGGTTGGTGTTTGGTAGGTTGGTGTTTGGTGGGTTGGTGTTTGGTGGTTTGGTGGGTTGGTGTTTGGTGGGTTGGTGTTTGGTGGTCTGATATATGGTGGCTTGATTGGTGGTCTGTTGTTGGTTATCTGATGTTTTGGTAGGTATGTTTTACTGGTCTGGTGTTTTGGAGGGCTGGTGTTTGGTGGGCTGGTGTTTGGTGCGTTGGTGTTTGTGGGTTGGTGTTTGGTGTGCTGGTGGGCTGGTGTTTGGTTGGTTGGTGTTTGGTTGGTTGGTGTTTGGTGGGTTGGTGTTTGGTGGGTTGGTGTTTGGTGGGTTGGTGTTTGGTGGGTTGGTGTTTGGTGGGTTGGTGTTTGGTAATCTGGGCTTTGGTGGTCTGGTGTTTAGTTTGATGTTTGATGGGCTGATGTCTTATGTGTGAAATGATGTAGTTCGTGATATTTTGATGTATGCCTCGCGTACTTGCTTACTGTGGACTATCCACGTAGTAGTTTGATGTGTAGTGAAATCTAAACGAGAGTACGGAAGCCAAATGCCAAATTTTATTTCCCTAAAATGGATGTGTGCCCTATGCGACAATTGCCCAAATGAACGTTTTGCCCAAATGGGACAGTTGCTTGAATTGTATAATTGCCATCAAGCCAAATGCCCGTAGTCCGTTTGCCTGACAATGCCATATTATATATTTTTTGAACATTTTTTGAAGTTTTCTAAAATGTAACCTTTAAAAATCTGTCCATGGATACTGTGTCATGCATTTAATTATGTAATGTTTGTTTGTGGACTATAGAAATTGACTTCTTATGTACTCTTTGATTGTTAGTAAAAAAATAAATGTTGCCAAAAAATGCATCTTAAACGACATTTTAAATTAGTAATTAATAAATTAATTTAAATATTATTACACGCCTTAAAAAGCGATCATTTAAATCTGTCCCATAAGCTGGGTTGAGCTGTGTTAAGCTGGTTGATTAGTTTACACGGGTAACTTTGCACACTTTCTTTTTGCGCATTTTCTGTGAGCGCATTGACTATTTGCGCATTCTTTATGTGCGCATTTTTTTTTGCCGCGCATTTTTTTCCGTTTTTCAGACCACTCAACATCAGATCATCAGACTACCGAACACCAGAACATAACTGCTTGGTTGTGCATACTGCAAGTAAGGTGTATCTATAAATTTGATTTTGTCCATTCAAGTCCTCGTCTCCAACCAATCACATCGCTCTCAACCCCTCCCCTCCCCGTGTAATGTCTTTGAATTTGATATCAGAAAATATCGATAGATTGCATACGATTACAACAAATAACGCCTTTCTATTCACCAGCACATTTTAAAAGGGTGGGGGGGGGAGTAGGAATTTATCTTGATTTGAGTCAGAAATGTGTCCCTGAGTCTACTCAGCTCTAATGCGTACCTGGCGTTATTGAGCAAAAGTAAAAGCTTGGTGGACAATGTGCTAAACACTCTACTTTTTCTGCTATCCCGTTATGTTTTTTTGCTATCACAAAACAGAATGGTTGTGGTAACATCCTTGTATTTGGTGCTCTTTTTGATAACGAGTAGTTGCTACAGATTGTGTTGGTATACAACAATAGCTACTGATTGTGTTGGTATACAACAAGAGGTACTGATTGTGTTTGTATGTGACAATAGCTACTGATTCTGTCGGTATACAACAACATCTACTGATTGTGTTGGTATACAACAATAGCTACTGATTGTGTTGGTATACAACAATAGCTACTAATTGTGTTGGTATACAACAATAGCTACTGATTATATTGTTATAAAATATAATTTTAACTTTTGCATTTTAATTGTCTAAAAGTAATTTGTGGCGCTGAATTTTGTTTCACCTTCATATAAGTACAAATTATATGTTTATCGTAAATTTGTGTTTATATCTGATAACAATGCAATACGTTTCCTATTTACATCTAGTTAAGATAATGCACTGCTGATTAAAAATTATTACAAGTTGGGCATAGTGCTGACCACACGATCCCCTTATATGGTGACATCATAAAAACAGATACACTCTACTTCCCCATTTGTCTGGGGCGAGAACGGGAATAGATTATGACAATTCTAAAAAAAAAAAAAAAAATTCTTAATATTAATCACTTAGCCCCAATACCACAGTATTAAATACATAGAAATGTCATCAAGCTATGCAATTTTGAATCCAACAAGACTTCAACTTTAAAAAATATTTGAATACATTTTGAAATTAATTATTCTTCTTTTTAAAAAAAAATGATTAAGTATGTAATGGTTACGTTTGTTTGTTTAATTTATAATACTGGCAACAATTAAAGAATGTCTTTTACCGTAATTGAATGGCAGTTACAAAGACTGATCTAGTTTGGTTTCATGATTTTATATTTCTTACAGTTGCTTCTTTAAAGTTACTAAGTTTGTAGATTCAAAACTATGATTTTTAATAACTACATTTTTTTGAAATGTGATTACTTTATTTCGGCATTCATCATTTTATTCATTATTTTGAAGAAGTATTTTTCTTTATTTTCTGATATAAAAAAACACAAGCAAGCACTATAAAAAACACATTTATTGCACATTACGATTATACATACACACATTAAATTACAAAAAGTACAAGAATCTTTGAGGTTAAAACAGTTTATTTGTAATACCATTAGATAAAAATTATCTGCAATACATTCCATCAAATACAACCCAGGCATCTGACGGTTCCATATTGTCACCTGTTCATGACGTCAGAGCTAGGCGGGTTTAGCGTACCCGTACTGTGGGACGGGCTCGTCATCTTGGTACCTGCCGTAGCTGTAGTCCGGCTTGAAGTCGTAGGGGAGGGGACAGCTGAAGAAGCTGGAGCTGACGGACAGCGGTGCCAGGAAGTTTTCTGAGACCGTCTGCAGCGTCAGGCTGTTCCTTGTCACGTCCTCGGCCATCAGGTCGAAGTCCGCGCCCAGCAGGAAGTTCATACCAGAGGCGGCGACAGCAACGGCTGAGGAGGGGGATTGGTGAAAGTTAGGTGGATTGTCGAATGTGGAAGGTTGATAGTGGAAGGTTGATGGTGGGCTGCTGATTTTTTTTATAGTGGATCGTGTTGGAAGGTGTATGGTGGTTGGTGGATAGCGGGTGATGGATCGTGAAAAATGAAAGGTGTCTGGTGGATGGTGAAAGGTGGATGGTGGATAGTAGATGGGAGATGGTGGATCGTAGAAGGTGAAAGGTGGATGGTGAATGGTGGATTTTGTGATCCCAGCCTTCTCTTTACTAATGGTACCTATTGGGGTCCCAACCTTACCTATTCGGGTCCCAACCTTACCTATTCGGGTCCCAACCTTACCTATTCGGGTCCCAACCTTACCTATACTTTTCCTTTCCTTACCTATTCGGGTCCCAACCTTACCTATACTTTTCCTTTCCTTACCTATTCAGGTCCCAACCTTACCTATACTTTTCCTTTCCTTACCTATTCGGGTCCCAACCTTACCTATACTTTTCCTTTCCTTACCTATTCAGGTCCCATCCTTACCTATACAATTCCTTTCCTTACCTATTCGGGTCCCAACCTTACCTATACTTTTCCTTTCCTTACCTATTCATGTCCCAACCTTACCTATACTTTTCCTTTCCTTACCTATTCGGGTCCCAACCTTACCTATACTTTTCCTTTCCTTACCTATTCGGGTCCCAACCTTACCTATACTTTTCCTTTCCTTACCTATTTGGGTCCCAACCTTACATATACTTTTCCTTTCCTTACCTATTCGGGTCCATATTGGGGTCCCAACCTCACCTATTGGGGTCCCAACCTTACCCATTGAGGTCCCAACCTTACCTATTGGGGTCCAAACCTTACCTATTGTGGTCCCAACCTCACCTATTGGGATCCCAACCTCACCTATTGGGGTCAAAACCTTACCTATTGTGGTCCCAACCTTACCTATTGGGGTCAAAACCTTACCTATTGGTGTCCCAACCTTACCTATTGGGGTCCCAACCTCACCTTTTGGGGTCAAAACCTTACCTATTGTGGTCCCAACCTAACCTATTGGGGTCCCAACCTCACCTATTGTGGTCCCAACCTAACCTATTGGGGTCCCAACCTCACCTATTGGGGTCCCAACCTCACCTATTGTGGTCCCAACCTTACCTATTGGGGTCAAAACCTTACCTATTGTGGTCCCAACCTTACCTATTGGGGTCCCAACCTTACATATTGGGGTCCCAACCTCACCTATTGGGGTCCCAACCTTACCTATTGGGGTCCCAACCTCACCTATTGGGGTCCCAACCTTACCTATTGGGGTCCCAACCTTACCTATTGGGGTCCCAACCTTACCTATTGTGGTCCCAACCTTACCTATTGGGGTCCCAACCTCACCTTTTGGGGTCAAAACCTTACCTATTGTGGTCCCAACCTTACCTATTGGGGTCCCAACCTCACCTTTTGGGGTCAAAACCTTACCTATTGTGGTCCCAACCTTACCTATTGGGGTCCCAACCTCACCTATTGGGGTCCCAACCTCACCTAATGGGGTCCCATCCTTACCTTTTGAGGTCCCAACCTTAATTATTCGGGTCCCAACCTCACCTATTGGGGTCCCAACCTCACCTATTGGGGTCCCAACCTCACCTAATGGGGTCCCATCCTTACCTTTTGAGGTCCCAACCTTACCTATAGGGGTCCCAACCTTACCTATTGGGGTCCCAACCTCACCTCCACTTGTTCCTCACTTACCTGGTCTAGTCACCATCTCTTCAAACATTGCCGGCTCTGACGCCTGACGCTTGCGGTATGACGAGTCAGTGATACACTTGAACAAGTTCGACGCGGAGTCACTCAGTTTACACACTTGCCCAGTGGAGTATCCCCCACGACCTACAGGGGAGACAAGCAATGTATGCCATAAACCAGGGTAGGCAAACAATGGGTAGTAAATTTACTGGCGTTTAAAGTGTGTAGTAATACAAGGGAGGTAACTTCAGTAGAAAAACAAAAACGTTTGAACCCAGCTTTCTATTGATAATTAGGGGATATAACACAAATTAGCAACAATAATATTTTATACAATAACAATGGCAACTATAATTTATAATAATAACACTAATAACTGCATATAATTTAATAATTTTTAAAATTATTTTTTCTTTTAATACAGTTAATTTTTTAGAATACATATCTACTACAATTTAAAATGAAATTGAGCAAGAATAATGACTTCAAGGGTTTTTTGAGTTCTGTAACTACCTTGCAATTAACTAGTCAACTTAATTTGTTTCCCTACATTGAGAATGCTCCACTGGTCCTTTGTCATTCTCGGAAAAATATCTTTTCCACTCCCCACCCAGACTTCTGACACGTTTATTTGACCTTCACCCCTTTTACTGCCATCTTTTGTAATTTTTGTTATAATCATATACATGACATCTCGCAAATATTCATTATGTACATGTTCAAAACCTTTCGTTTTCATTTGAAACTATGTAAAAAATGTGATGTTGATGTACTTGTTTTAATTGCAAATAAAAGTATAAAAAAAAACAAAACCTTGCAATTACTATCGAAGTGTAGCCTACATATTATAAACAGATGTTTCAAAGAGCATTTTGAATCTGAGTGATATGGATACAATTGTAAATCCTTTCGCTCTTTCCTGTTTAATCTTTGTTAATTATTAAAATGGTGTCGTTGCTGTTGTATTTGTTTTGTGATTGAAAATAAAAGTATTAAAAAATATATAACGTGTCTGAGGTTTTATATATATATATATATATATATATATATATATATATATATATATATAAATATATATATATATTATATGATAACAGCATCAAAATAAATATATTGTGCCTTCCCTCAAGTTAACCCTAACCAGTTGGTTTTACTCACAGACATTCTTGTTCAGCTCTGTGGATTAAGAAAATAAATAATATAATAATTGATGCTATGGGGAAACTAGGAGAAGTTAGCGATATATTGGAACTAGATGCAGAAAGGAATTGTAGGATTACAAACAAATCAAGGAAGAAATTATTGTTAACTATTGTGATTTCGAAGGAAGTGACGAAAAGGAAGGAAATGCTAGGAATTATGAGAATAGAAAAGGTAAAAAAATAGTGCAAAATTACGTAAATTAAAAAAAATATGGTGATAGTAATAAATTGTAGTACGAAGGCTGAGACCCAGAGGGAGGATATGATGGTATTTTTATAAACTGGAGACAGGTGGAACCTAGGAAATGTCTAATGTATGGCAGACATTGTGATACAAAGAAATAGTGTAAGAAATTACAAATATTGCAATAGCACAGAACAGTGCAAGAAATGGCTAGTTGCAATACCACGGGATATTGCAAGAAATAACAGAATTTGCAATACCACTGAAAAGTGCAAGAAATGACAGAAATTGCAATACCACATAACAGTGCAAGAAATTACAAATATTGCAATACCACAGAATAGTGCAAAAAATGACAAATTGCAATACCACGGCATATTGCAAGAAATAACAGAAATTGCAATACCACAGAACAGTGGCAGGAATTACAAAAGTTACAATACTACCAAAATGTGCAAAAAATTTAAAAAATTACAATACCACGTGATATTGCAAGAAATGACAGAAATTACAATACCGCGCTCAGTGCAAGAACAGGGTGAAAGAGAGGAGAGTGCAAGAAACCAGAGTGCCATCCCAGACTTACTCTCCGCGATCACTTTAAGCTGCTTCACTCTCCTCTCCAGCTCCTCAATCTCCGTCTCCTTTCTCTGGTAGCTCTTCTTCTCCTGCTTCTCATACTTGTCTCTCTCCTCCTGCTCCTTCTTCTCTCTCAACTTCTGCTCTCTCTGCTCATAAGCCTCCTGCGCTTTCCTCTCACTCGCTGCATACTGCTCTCTCATCTCTTTCTCTTTTTCATCCATCTTCTTCATCATCGCTTTCTTCTTCTCTTCCAACGCGGCGATTTTCACCTTGCTCTTTTTCTTATCTGCTTCTTTTGTCTTCTTCGCTGCATCTGCCTGTTCTAACTTTATCTTATCCTCAATATCCTTCTTATCCTTATTATACTGATCATAAAATTCTTGCATTTTCCTTTCTTGGTCAGCTTTTAGATAATTAATCTCCTCCATAGCTTTTTCGTACTCTTGCGCGTCTTTTTCCTTTTTATCTCTCTCTTCCTTTACCTTTTTTTCGTTATCTAAATGTTCGTGTAGCATTTCGTCTTCGTCTTGACGGTATCTCTCCCGGATGACCTTTTCCTTTCTCGCTCTCTCGTTCTCAATTTCTTTCTTTCTGTCATCGACCATCTGCCTGTATTCGTACTCCTTCATTTCCTCGATCCCTCTCTCTCGCTTCATGTAATCGTCCCGGGCCAATGCTTCTTTCTCTGCGATCTCCGCCCTTCTGTCATTCTGTGCCCTGACTAGTACAGAGAATGTCACCAATATGGCGGCCAGCACCAACAAACAGTGGCTCTTCATGCTGAAGCTGTTGAAGAGAAATTTACTTTTATGTCAAATAGATTTTACTACTAGGGCTTTTCTGGTAGGGTCAGGGGTTTTTAAGTATTTGTGGGTGTTGTAAACTTTTAATAATTAAAATAAATTTGAGTTTGAAAAACATAAATTCGTGAAAACAAATATTTCTATAGGGCTGGTAAGTAGGTCACCAACCAGTTCTACGGCTCAATAAAACCTGCATGAGCCATAGAAATGTTTATTGACCTACTTTCCAGCCCTATATAACTCTGCCAGTTCAGATATACAAATGAAAACCTTATCCTAATTCACATAATTTTTTTTTCAAAGTTCTGGAATTTGTAGTTGTTATAGTCAATCTAATACATTCAACTGTTAAACGTGTATAAGGAATCGCTCAACTCTGGGCTTAACACAGAGGGATGTAGCGTTCGCTTATAACACAATTAAGTAGCTGCCCCAATGAAATAGAGGTTTATTTTTCTTTTGATATTCTAACTTAAAGCTTCTTAAGTAAACTTAGTCGTGCTAAAGAAAACTATACACAAAATGTTCGTAATGTAGAATAAATGACCTAGAAAGAAACTGAGTTGGACAAATTAATTTTATAATCGTGATGAATTAAAAACAGAGCATCGATGATATGAGATGATATATAAATTAAGTAAACTAAATAAATCTAGCGATGTTAAGTGTAACCTCACCGAAATATGTTCGAGCTTCTCAACAAAGTGTGGCTCAGTTGATCCTGCTGTGGTTCGAATCCACGTCACACCATCCATGTGACATCTGATGAGAACATAACGTGATGTCAGATTTACATGTCGTAATCCGGATTAATCAACTGTCAGTCTAAATTGTCTGTCTTCTGATTGGTCAGTTGAAATGTCAATCAAACATGACAGACTAGGGTCGTGACTAGGTTTTTGTTGATGATTCACTTTATTAATGATCTCATTATGTTAATTTATTTAAGGACAGTAGTATCCTCCCAGCAATGTGTTTTAATAAAACAATAATTGTACCCGTAAGTGTCAAGTTGTGTGGGGTTAAATTCATCAAGTGTCAAGTTGTGTGGGGTTACATTCATCAAGTGTCAAGTTGTGTGGGGTTACATTCATCAAGTGTCAAGTTGTGTGGGGTTACACTGAGCAAGTGTCAAGTTGTGTGGGGTTACACTGATCAAGTGTCAAGTTGTGTGGGGTTACACCGTTCAAGTGTCAAGTTGTGTGGGGCTATATTCATCAAGTGTCAAGTTGTGTGGGGCTATATTCATCAAGTGTCAAGTTGTGTGGGGTTACACTGAGCAAGTGTAAAAAAATAGGCAACAAGGATTGAGTTGTAGATGATGGTGATGGGGTATGTAATGGTGGATGGTGATGGAGTATCTGAAGGTGGATGGTGATGGGGTTAAGGTTAGGGTATCTGGTGGATGGTGATGGGGTATGTGATGGTGAATGGTAATTATGTAGTAATAGTGAATAATGATGGGGTATCTGATAGTGGATGGTAATGATGTAGTAATGATGGATGATGATATCTGAAGGTGGATGGTGATGAGGTATATGGTGGTGGATGGTGAGGGTAGTAATGTTGGATGGTGATGATGTAGTAATGGTGGATGATGATGGGGTATATGATGGTGGATGGTGATGGGGTATCTGATGGTGGATGGTGATGAGGCATATAATGGTGGATGGTGCTGAGGCATATAACGTTGGATGGTGATGGGGTATCTGGTGGTGGATGGTGATGAAGCTTATAATGGTGGCTGGTGATGAGGCATATAATGGTGGATGGTGATGGGGTATCTGATGGTGGATGGTGATAGGGTATGTACTGGTGGATGTTGTTGATATATCTAATGGTGGATGCTGATGAGGTAAAGTAGTGTATGTCGATGGTGAATGTTGTCAGGTACATACGTGGGTGTGGTAGCATTTACTCTACAAGATTTACGTCAATTTCAATACCCCACAAATAAGCAGGGCGTTGTGTGTCATCCACGATAATCTCCCTTTAATATTCCACCTCATTAAACCCCAGTTTTAATGAATGTGAATAATTAGGGGCAGGTTAATCAAGGCAAATCATGACTGTATACATCTTGACTCAAATCTGTCAGAGTTGCTCGACTTACAGATCTAGTCCTATCATTGGTTAGTAGATTCGCGGTCATCTGGTCAGTAGCTAACTTATCACTGTGATTTTTTAACTCTACAATAACTGTAAGTTAAATACAAACTATAAGAATGGTGCAATTTTTTTTATTTTTTTTAAATCTTCATTTTGTTTAAAGAAACTATTTTATGTTGTACAATAGATGTTTAGCTATCTATCGATGTAATCAATGTATTTTGTTTCGGCTAGTATCGTTACTTATAAACTGAACCATAGCCCTAACTCTAGACACTAATCTGAAACTTAGACTTAACCTTAATCCTTGACATTACACGTCTGTTAAAGAACTCAAGATCATAATAAAATAATCAATAAATCTGCATACTAGTGTGCCTTGATTAGTTTTTAAAAAAATTGCTTAATTGTCTAGTTTTAGTTAATATCGCACATTCTAAAATTAACACTGGTAAACATTTACTGTGGTAGTATTTTCCCCTAAAGTGTACTACACATATAAAGCAGTACTTCTACTTGTATTTATTGTGCATCAGCTAGCGACAACTAACTGTGGGTACCGCACTAGTGAGACCATGAAGACGAGGGCCCTACTGCAAGTCTGTGTGACGTCAGCACTGATGGCTCTGACGCTGGGAGCTGTTGACGTCAACACGAAGATCTACGACATCCACCAGCTGATGAGAGCAGTGGACCAGCAGTTGGTTGGTGAGTTGGTTCATGTGTTGCAACATCAACCGTGCCGCGGGCCGCGTACAGACCCCTCATATCCCAATACTAAATAGTGTTCCTGTCTTACAATGATAACTGTGCCGCGGGCCGCGTACAGACCCCTGATATCTCTACTAATGCTGTACAATGTTTCTTCCAGACTTATTTTTCCAGGAAGGGGGGGGGGCACTTGAAATTTTCGGGGGGGGGGGGGGATGCGGGGAAGACTAAAATTTCCGGGGGAGGGGGTAAACTACTTTCTTCGGGAGGGAGGGGGGAGGCAGAGCCTGGAAGAACCTCTGATACTAAAACCAACATACAACGCAAATCGGCTTTTTGTTAAGGCAAAGGCTTCGTTCTGTTTATTTTATTTTGTAAAAAAAAAAAACACTCTTGTTAAAGCCACCTAAATATAACCTCTACAAATATCCGTGTAAGTATTGCAATCATATAGTCAAATCTCTCCTGAAATACACATCTAACTTTAAAACAGTAATATTTTTGTTTTGCAGATTTATCAAAGCGTACATGTGAGTTGTTATTTATTTTTAAAAATCTTTTAAATACTTATCTTTTTCAATTGAAAAACTGTAATCAGGTTAGTATTATTAAATAAAGAAAATCACGCTGTTGTAATGAACCTTTTCTTGGTGTCAAGATCAATTAATTATTGGTTGGGGGTTTTCAGGCGAAAACAATTCTTCATCACATTTAAAATTAATTAAATGGTTTATCGCCAGCTTAATTTAACAATGAATGCACATAAAAGTCAGCTAGTTTCATACTTGGTGTGTATTTAAGTATTTCAATGGTAAGCAAGGCGGTGTACTCATTGTTTTCTACTCAAAGGTCAAACCGGAACTGGCTACGTGGAGTTGTGTCCCCTGAAGGACGCCTACTTCTACGACGTGTTGTACTGTCTGCTGGCTCCACTCAAGGGCAAAACTTACCCCAAGACAGTAGAGGTGAGTTGTCTCCCCCTCCATCCTCACCCCCTTTTGCTTCCCCCCCCCCCCCCCCCGCACAACACGCACAACTTACCCCCAAGACAGTAGAGGTGAGTTGTCTCCCCTCCATCCCCACCCCGTTTAGCTTTTCTCTTCCCCCCCCCCACACCACACACAACTTACCCCAAGACAGTAGAGGTGAGTTGTCTCCCCTCCACCCCCACCCCGTTGAGCTTTTCTCTTCCCCCCCCCCCACAACACGCAAAACTTACCCCAAGACAGTAGAGGTGAGTTGTCTCCCCTCCATCCCCACCCCGTTTAGCTTTTCTCTTCCCCCCCCCCCCCCCACACCACACACAACTTACCCACAAGACAGTAGAGGTGAGTTGTCTCCCCTCCACCCCCACCCCCGTTTAACTTTTTTCTCCCCCACCCAACCACACAAGAGAGTAGAGGTGAGTTGTCTTCCTTCGTTCCTACCCTCAAGCTTTTCTTTCTTTTACCCCCCCCCCCTCCACACACAACTTACCCAAAGATAGTAGATGCTAATTGTTTCTCTTCATTCGCACACTCCAACACCCCCTCCCAACAAAACTTATGACAACACAGTAGCCGTGTTGCTCCTTCATCATACCAGCCCTCCAAATTTTACTTCTCCTCACAACACCTAACAGATTTTAGCTGTTGTCTCTCCTTCACTCGCTGAATTTGAGAAAAATAAAATTTAAAAGTTTGTTTTAATGAGCTAATAATTATAGATTAAGAACATTCCAAAAAAGCATAAACAAGTAAATTTACGTTTAAAGGGAAGCAATCGCGTTAATGTGTTTGATTTCAGTAATAACTGAGTTATATCCCTTCTCTGTTCCCCTTTGCTAACTAGAGCGTGTACTATATTAGAACTGACTTACGACAATAATATTTTTGTTTTGACCAGATCAAGTTCGCCTCCCCCTTCATCACCACGCCCACGGCTGTCGTGTTTACATCCGGGCTCTCCTGGGCCGTGGGGGGCGGGTACCGCCTGGATGTGGCCGGCGTGACACCCACGGGGATGACGGTGAAGGTGGACACGGACGTGCTGCTGGCCGTGGGATCCGTGCAGTTCAACTATATAGCCTGCGACACGGAGCTACCGTCCGACCACACCGACCACGGGGCTGGCGTGGAGTAACTCGATCACGCCGTCACGTTTATGTCGCGATTATGTCACGTTTAGTTCACAATGAAATGATTTTTGTTTTTGCTGTCATTAAACTTGAAAAAAAATGAAAAGATATTTTGTTGTTTCTGACAGAAATCTAATAAATTTTACAAAAAAAGTAATTAATAACTGGATCACGATTTAGGCATTAAGACTGGAATATAGAAGAAGGCAAGAACTAGATTTAAGTCAAATCGTCATATTTTGACATCGCTGTCATTTTATCTTGTAAGAAAGTTGGGATCTTGTCCAGATAAGCCCCGCCTAAAGTTAATCCCGCCACCCCCCAAAAGACAATAAAGAGGATATAATAGTTGTAGTTTTAGATTTGATTGTAAGATGGTGCAACTACGACAAGCCATTTATAATTTGCATGAATAGGTCTGTATTTTAGTATCCTTAACTCCACCCTAAACCCAACCCTAACCCCAAGCCCAGCCACCCAAAAAAAAAAAGATTACAAAAAAGAGGATATGTAACTTGTATTTTTAGGTTTTATTGAAGAGAGTGATATTCTTATGTCATGAATATTTTGCATGAAAATGTAAATATTTTGGTATCTTTAACCCGCACTCTAATCCTAACCTTAACTTCACACCTAAACATAACCCCTACCCCATACCCATCCCCAACCACAACCCCAACCCTAACCCCTACCTGAACTTCAACCCCAACCCAAACCCTAACCCTAATCATAACCCTAATCCTAGAGGCTGATAAGAAAATATTTGTATGGCATGCGTTTAAATATTCAAATTTCTAGACAACAGAAAGTAACTTAACTTTTCGCCAGTGCATTTTTATTTTTTATTTTTGGGGGGGAGGGGGGGGGAGCAGCTTTTCTGGACAAGATGCGATGGCTAAATAAAATGTGTAAAATTCTTTTATGCCAAATATTAAATTTTTAAAATATATAACTTTTTGGTTTTTATTTAGGCGTGTGTTTAGTAGAATGTGCAAACCATATTCCAATGTGGCAAACGGGATTAGATGTGATTAGACTGTGACAAGATATACAAAAAAATGTTGTGCTATAACTAATATAGAAATTATAAAGCTGGCTGCGTGAATATAAGAAATGTAAAGCTGTACATCGCTATGATAAAATGACAATAGGATCAGCACGCTTTTAAAACAATCTTCATTAGACCTGAATGATTTAAGCCCGAGATTACATCGACGAAATGAAAACACATTTTTCCGTCGCATCTAATTCTGAATTTCATGATGGATGTTGCACAATCTTGTTCCATTAATTTCAATAAAGCTTAAGTTTTTAATTTTTTTTTTAATTTAAATTTTTTTTCTAACTGGAAAAAATCCTTGTTTTATTAAAGTTATATAAAATATGGGTGGGATGTGGTTTGGTGGTAGAGCGATTTCTAGCTTGAAAGACTCCAGCTCATATCCCGAAATTGAGTCTGTAAAACGCCCCTGAGTCTATCCAGTTCTCATAGGTTCCTGACTCAAGTTAGGGAAATAAAGGCGGCTGGGCATAGTGCTGACGACACTATTTTGATAAGTCAAGGTAATTCAAACAGATGAACTCTACTTCATCTGCTCTCTGTGTCACATAGAAATGTTGATGATGATTAACATGAAGATGTCTAATTAAACGATATTACTTTTCATGGTTTATTATTTAATGGAAAATATCATAAATGACCTAAACGGTATACCGTAAATCGTCTAGTTACCTATCTAATCCGCGCAAGAAATGACACAAATGATCAATACGGTGTACCATACCAGCACTTCACGCTCTGTCTGTCCCATTATTCGCCATCTCCGCGCCTGCTCAAAGCCACGATGAGATTTTTAAACGTCTGCTCTCTCGTCGGCTGAGGGTCTGTTCTCCCGCATTCTTGACCCCTGGGATTAGCTGACCACGTGATTAATTTATCAACAATCAAGAAAACTTTGTGAAGTAAATATAAACAGTGCTAGATCGCCTCGCTGGGATTTTTAAATCTATGGTAAGTTTTCATTTGGATTTTTTTGTAACATTCGGAGATTATAGATCGAGTTTCAGTCAAGGATTGCATCAACAAGCGCTGACGTCTGCTGTCCACCTGTTACATGTGCGTTTCAAGCGCGTGTTGTATAACGATTGCTGTAACATTTAGCATGTAACATTAAACGTATAACATTAGCATACAACAGATAACAATTAACGTATAACGTATAACATATAACATTTAACACAAACATTTAGCATATAACAGTAAACGTATTACATTTAGCATACAACATATAACAATTAACATATAACATATAACATGTAACATGTAACATATAACATTTAACACAAACATTTAGCTTATAACAGTTAACACATACAATTTAGATAAGGTCATATAACGTGCTAAGTTAAACGTTAAACGTTATACGTAGGCCTATAATGTAGCATCCATTGCATATGTAGGCTATAAATATAATAAGCCTACAATTTTAGTTAGCGACATTTTCTTTCTTTTGCTTTTGGGTTTTTCTTTTAAATCAAGTTGAATAGCAAAGTCGAAGTTTTAAAAACGGATTCTCCTTGTTGACTGTGGACTTTAGCGCGAAGACACGGGTCGAGAATTTTAAAAACAAAGTTTAATTAGAACTTTTGTCGGAGCGTCAAGTTTTTGGGTTGCTGCTAATTTGTGAGGCGCGCGCACGTTCAATAGCGAAATGTGGGGCGTCAACCACATATTGCACCCCATATTACACCCCATATTGCACCCCACAGCGCCGCTTCTAGTCAAGTTGCAGCCAGGGGTGTGGGGTGTCCCTACAACCCCACCCCTACATGGTCTGGTGAGCTTTGGTTCACGCTAAATGTTTGCAGTCGTAGAGCCGGGTTTAGTGACGGTTACTAGGGGCAGATAATTTAGTTTGAAACGATTTTAAACTTAGGGGAGGTAACTAAGAGGAGGCTGTTTTCACGGGGGTGGGGTAGGGGTTGGGGAAAGGGGGGTAGTATCGTCCTTAACGAGCTACTGATAGTGTTTTAAAGCAAATATATTAAGTGGCAGCATTGGTACTATCGAATTCACAAATTATGAATTACTGAAAAGTAGAAAATAAAACAACTAAATAGTGGCGTATGATACTCCGTGGGTTGGCTCGTATAATATAATTCTTGGCCGACTTGGCTAGCTATTGCATGTTTAGAATTCAAGTAACCATATGATAACATCCATCCCAATTTACAAGCCAAGTCGTCGAATAAAATAACTGAAGCAACAAACACTGACCCGCGATAATAATTTATCACACATTTTTTTTTTTTAAACATCCGCCATTTTCTAGTTGTCTGATTGCCGTCTGCTAATGCACTACCACGAGCATGACCTTGGCGTGACATTGATGGACCGGCATTAACTACTTGCGTGTGGTGAGGTGCTCTTGGTCCGGTCACAATGTGGTGTGTGTGTGGGGGGGGGTGACAGAGTTGGGGGGGGGGGGGGATAACTGTATCTGCCTTTTATCATGTTCTGTGTCCGATGTTTGTGAGTGAACAGTTTTTATGTTTAATTTGGTTACTGTGCTTGAACATAGGTGCAAGGTCTCTTTCAGACATTATTCTCCGGGTGTTGGGGGGGGGGGGGGGTGGATTTGAGACTTACGTGGAGGTGCACTTAAAATGTTCGATATGGGGGTGGACACTTGTTAAAATAGATATCTTTTATATGAATTATATATATATATATATATATATATATATATATATATATATATATATATATATATATATATATATATATATATATAATATAATTTCCTGGGGAGATGGGGGGGGGGGGAGATGGTCGTATTCCAGTAAGGTGGGATGGAAGCTATGAGTGGAAGATACCCACCTCGAGTCCACGTTTAAGTCAGTAGAACGTCCCTGAGTCCACCCAGCTCTGATGGGTACCTCACACGTGTTAAGGAAAGTAAAAGCGGCTGGGCAAAGCTCTGATCACACCTTCCCTTCATATGCCGAGGTCAAGAAACATGAACTCTACTTCACCTGACAAATGACCGCTGGGCCTAAACAGGATTACCTTAAGCAAGACTGTTTAATTAATTTTTGTATAATTAAGCTGCAGAAATGAAAACTAATCAAACGTATCTAACAATAAATAAATAATTATCCACAGTTGGAATTTAAATTATATTCATCTCCATCTGGAATTCTTGCCATGTCTTTGTCGTCTGCTATTTTGCTTTGTTCAAATGTCATTACATGTCACAAGTTAATTAAATGTAAACAAAATAATATCAACATCATTGCAACACACAGATATTAAAAACTCGACGGATAAATCTCATTTTAATTACGTTTTGTAACATGAATTCTCTCCCCTTTTAAAATAAGAACCATCCAATGAAAACAACCGACGCCATGTTTCCTGTCCCATCGAAATCTATTTATAGCTGCAGGAAATTGTCTATAATTTAAAACTTAAAGTCGAAAAACGGCGCCGTCAAAATTGCAAAGGAAACCGATTTGTAAATTTGTTCAATCAAGCTGCGTTTTATAATGATACACTGCGGGAAAATCGATCCTTTGAAAGTGCATCATTGAGAGTTTGCTTTATAAAAATAGATTTTTTTTTTTAAAACGAGAGAACCCGCATGTGATGGGGAAAAATTGAAATTTTTTATAACTTGAGATTAATGGCTAGAAAATGGTTTTTATTTTGTGTGCTTCATTAAAAATAATTATAAAGTAATTAAGGTTTTCTAATAAACTAATTTTGTTATTTTTTTTTTAAAGTTGTATTTGATAGAAATAATTGTTTTTATGCGATTTCAGGATTTAGAAATATTTTTATAAGAGATTTTGTTTATTTTTAATTTTTTTGTAGATTTAGCAATAGGACCTGTTTAGTTATTTATCTTGTAAACATGACCTTGTGTTGCAAGCATGTTGATAATCTAGAGATTATCTAGGGATGGTTGATGCAGAGGATGGAATTAATATGGGTTCTTGTGTGTATGGATATTGGATTAACAAGGTAT
Organism: Physella acuta; assembly: GCF_028476545.2. Lineage (NCBI taxonomy): Eukaryota > Metazoa > Mollusca > Gastropoda > Physidae > Physella > Physella acuta. The sequence continues at coordinate 358,713 of NW_026732929.1, forward strand.
CGTAAGCATGGATATTGTATTACCATCGGGTGTTGCATGTACGTTTTATTGTTGGCAAAGATTCCCTCCAACACACACGTTTAACCTTGTTATGCGTCATATAGGCCATTGACTTCCTTGCAAACTTCAACGTGATTTTGGAGTTTTGCCCATCTGTCGAGCCTCATCTACTCGATGGTTCTTTCGGTTTAGCAACCATGAGCTTTACCACTCGACCATGCCGACCCCTATTTGCTACTGTTGTCTCACACACACTTAGATACACGAAAAACACGCAGGCATATACATACACAGACGCTCGCATGCATGTAAAAAACATTCACAAAAACAATACTAACACATACATAACAATACCAACACATACCCATTTATCACTTAAGCATTTAATTACCGTGTAGCACATCCCGTCCATAATCAATTAGTCGTACCCTCCAGAGTTTCTTCCAGGCATCTCTTCGGGGGGGGGGGCAAAGCCCCCCCGAAAATTTTTTACCGCCCCCCCCCCCCCCGAACGAAATGAAATTTATATAATTTATATAGAAAATATATACTTTTAACAGTGTCCGCCCCCCCCCCCCCCGAAGAAAGTTTACCGCCCCCCCCCCCCCCCCCCCCGAAGATTTCAAGTGCCCCCCCGGAGAAAAAGTCTGGAAGAAACACTGGTACCCTCACATTATTTTTATAGTCATCAGTTTCATAACATCGACATAACATACAGTTTTTTTTTAAACTAAGAATAAATGGTAGTACAATTTTGGTTATTAGCAAGTAGAGAGGAAGAAAACCCGAAAATATTTAAAATAGTTCTTAATCTAGAACCGTAAAGTTTCCAATAAACAAATATGTGATATTATTTTTTATAATATTAAATTTAACCTTTAATTTTACATTTCAAAACATTAATAAATAATTATATTACTAAATAATGATTAAAAATTGCATAAATATTGTATACATATGCTGATATGTGATATCTTAATAAATTAAATTACATCACTTAAAGGGAAATAATCCACAAGATGTTTTACCGGTTGTTTTTTGTATCTTTTTTTTCATTTTTGGATTCTTATATTAAATTATTAGGATGCTTTAAAAATAATTCATCCTAAAAAAAAAAAAACCAATAAGGATGACGTTTTAACAAAATATGACAATTTTATTTTAAGTTTTTTTTTAGGATTATTTAAACCATACCTGACGTCCGTGTTGCTTTAGAAAGTTTTGTGTGGCTTAGTACAGTAACTGCCTAGGTTTACGTGCTAAGGGTTAAAGGTTACAAGTTCAAGGGTCTTACATACACTACGGTACTATTAAAATGCGACATGACGTTAAAACGGTGATAATAACCGTCTTAAGTAACAGTCCTTCTACTTCAACAATATATCATTGGTAAAACAGCGAATTTTAGAGAGATGTTTTTAACTAGAGAAAATGTATATGATGTAGAGGTGATTTTAGGAGAGAAAAATATTCAGAAAGTTTGAGGGGTGAATTTCAGGAGGGAAAATACTTAGTAGATAAAATGGTGCAAGGGTTCGACTACCTGTATGAAACACGACATAAATAAGCAACTAAGGTGGGTTTTCAATGGTGTAATATTATTAAGAGTTTCTTCCAGGCATCTCTTCGGGGGGGGGGCGAAGCCCCCCCGAAAAATTTTTACCGCCCCTCGAACGAAATGAAATTTATATAATTTATATAGAAAATATATACTTTTAACAGTGTCCGCCCCCCCGAAGAAAGTCTACCGCCCCCCCGAAAATTTCTAGTGCCCCCCCCGGAGAAAAAAGTCTGGAAGAAACACTGATATCAATGGTTCTGGATCCTGATGAAATACTTGTTCATGTTTTCATTCCATATTGTATCCATGAAAGTTAATCCTTAGGCCTTGACCCAGACTACTGGGAATCTTACAAAACATAAGGTTAAACACATAAGTTTAGCTTGTGATCTGACAGGCTTTACAGCTAGTTCAAGGTATAAATCTCACATAAAACCCACAAGCATATACAACTGCCATGGGACGGAGTGGTCTAGCGGTAGAGAGCTGGACTGCTAACCCGTAAGTGTCGAGTGCCAGGACGTTTAGGGGCCCATTTCCGACCAAAAAACAATGACTTTACTTTTTCGAAAATTATGTTTTTCATGCATCTTGAAAGTGGTTTTGTAAAAAAAAAAAACAGGTCTACTATAGCAGAGATTGTTGCGTAGAAAAATATTTTAAAATCTACAAGAGCTATAGTTTGAAAGGTAGGCAAACATTCACACTACTTCCATGACTTACTGCCCTTCTTTAAAATAGGGATGCCCACAAAGCTCATTTAAATAGTTTTGTACTATGTATATTAAAAAGCGATTGATTCTCTGAATTATTATTTAAATAAGACGTACTAAACAACGGTATAGCTATAAAAAATATATGTTTACAAATTTGATATTATAAAAGCCAAAAATGAAAAAAATAAACATAACGCGAGAAACCATTCATGAATCAAGCTTTTGATATCAAGATGCGGCTCTCCAGCTCCTTGAACAAATACTAATAATCTTAATAAAAAAATAAAATATTTGAAATTAAAAAATGTTAGTGGCTCTTGAAAACCAGGGAAGTATTGAAAATTGTAACTTTTGGCTCTTCCGCTTCAAAACGTTGCCGACCCCTGAAGTAGACTAAATTACTCAGTTAGGATATATATATGTATATATATATATATATATGTATATATATATATATATATATATATATATATATATATATATATATATATATATATATATATATATATATATATATATATATATATACACATATATATATATATATATATATATATATATATATATATATATATATATATATATATATAGGGGGGGCCCTAATTTTTTCTTTGCGGGGGGAGCCTTTTTTTTCTAGTTCCGCCACTGGATACAAGGTAGTACAATAGATCACAGTAGCTACAATGTAGCACTAGAGCCTACGGTAGCTACAAGATAGCAGTACCGCTACAAGGCAGCATTACTAACTACAGCAGCTACAGGTAGCACTACTGAGTAGCGCACAGGAGCTACAATGTAGCACCACCGCCCACGTTAGGCTACAAGTCAGCACCACCGCCCCCTTAGGCTACAAGGTAGCACTACTGCCCACGTTAGGCTACAAGGTAGCAGTACCGTCAACAATCTGCCACAAGATAGCAGCACTCATGCTGTGGGCACTAACGATCCTTTAATTATTTAATGCACGGGTCAGAAGATCGATGCCGCCCATGTCAAACGTGAATTACCCCGGTATTGACTGTCAGCACTTATGATCGCCCTTGTTGGGGAGTGTCGCAACAACAAAGTCGTATTCGATGTCGTCCATGAGTGAGCTTGGTGTTTGCTCAGGGTGGGGGACGAGTTTGTTCTAGGGGTGGGGGTGGTGGATGGTGGGGTGGATTGCGTGGATAGCGTGGAGTGGGGGTGGATAGCGTGGAGATGAAGTTAAGGGAGTCTTGTTGTTTTATTGTGTAGGGTGTTGATGGGAGAGAAATGCGTTAGACTTATGTGTTCGGTTGTGACGTAGATTGTGTATACGGAGAACTGTTTCGATGATGAATGTTTAACGGGATGGGGGTGGGGCGAAAAAGGGGGTTCTCATTTGCTACTACCTACTGCCCACTGGCTAGTGGTGATATATCACATTACGTCATCGACACCGAATGGCAAGCACAATAAACTTAGCCCAATTCAAAACATTCTCACAAAATATCACTCACACAAAACGTTATCCTCACAAAACTTAACCCTCACGAAACATTACTCACACAAAAAAATCACTCACACAAAACATCACTGACACAAAACATCACTGACACAAAACATCACTGATACAACACATCACTCACACAAAACATCACTCACATAAAACATCCCTCCGACACATCACTCAAGAGCATAATTTACACATTTATCATGTCCAGTATGTCATAACCTTCTCTTATATTTCGCTCCCCTAAAGTTATTTCTTTCTTTCTCATAGATTGTCTACCCTATCAACATCTCTCTATAATTCGAATTGATTGTCTCCCTTGAAATTCACCCCCTAAACATATTTCTCTTCTAAAATCTTCTCTATATCAAATATATGTCCTCTAGATAACATCACCTCTCTAAAATTCTTATAGATTTTCCCCTCTGAAATCATCCCCTAACCCTTCAAATCTATTCCCTCCCCTGAAATCATATTGCAACCCTTCAAATCTATTCCGTCCCTTGAAATCGCGTATTTATCTTCCACGAGTGCCCTACAGAAGACATGAACCGATTAGAGCATGGATGAGGGTCATATGGTGCCCAATCAAGCGTGACAGGGATACATCAATGGAGATCTGCGTGAGTCAAATTTGTCTTGAGACACGTGTGTTGCTGTGGTGCTAGCCACTTGCTATGGGATCAGTTAGCCACTGAATGTCAGTGTGTTGAATCATCTAGCTACTTAAGGCCGATGTGTTGAATAAGCTAGCTAATGAAAGCCACTGTGTTGAATCATCTAGCTACTGAAGGCCACTGTGTTGAATTGAATTAGCTAGCTACTGAAGGCCACTGTGTTGAATCATCTAGCTACTGAAGGCCACTGTGTTGACTCATCTAGCTACTGAAGGCCACTGTGTTGAATTAGCTAGCTACTGAAGGCCACTGTGTTGAATCATCTAGCTACTGAAGGCCACTGTGTTGAATTAGCTAGCTACTGAAGGCCACTGTGTTGAATTAGCTAGCTACTGAAGGCCACTGTGTTGAATCATCTAGCTACTGAAGGCCACTGTGTTGAATTAGCTAGCTACTGAAGGCCACTGTGTTGAATCATCTAGCTACTGAAGGCTAGTGTTGAATCAGCTAGCTACTGAAGGCCACTGTGTTGAATCAGCTAGCCACTGAAGGCCGTTGTGTTGACTCAGCTAGCACTGAAGGCTAGTGTTGAATCATCTAGCCACTGAAGGCCGATGTATTGAATCAGCTAACTACTTAAGGCCGATGCGTTGAATCAGCTAGCCACTGAAGGCCGATGTGTTCAATTAGCTAGCTAATGAAAGCCACTGTGTTGAATCATCTAGCTACTGAAGGCCACTGTGTTGAATTAGCTAGCTACTTAAGGCCGTTGTGTTGACTCAGCTAGCACTGAAGGCCGTTGTGTTGATTCAGCTAGCTACAATAGTCCATCATCTTTAACAACATTATGCGATGTATCTAAGGACATATGTGTTCTTTTTTTATTTGTCGTACCCTAATATCCGCTTTGGTTTTATGTCAAGGAAGGTTTTACCCACCACTGCAGCGCTTATGTGAAGACAAGTTGTTAGGTTTAAGTAAGCGGTTAATGAAAGACAATCCGTCATGCAAACTTTAATTATTTGTAGGCGTTGCTAATCAAACAAGCAAATGAAAATTATTAAATAAACCTAGCAGAAATCTTAAACGTAACGTGAAAGGGTTTAAAAAGTGCAAAATACGCTTTTAATGACAACATATTGACGTGTTAAGTTATTTTCTTTTAGAATTAGAAATCACGCGGTAATTAAAAATAAACAATAATAATTAGTTTATTTTAAAAAGTAGAACGAAGGTTATGATTAATCAAGTTCGTGATAAAGTAGGGCAGGGAATGAACTACCTATTCTTAGAAAAATATTTACAGACTTCAATAGATAAGGCAGCCGCTATACGTTTTTTCTTTCAGGATTTCTCTTGAGTGGGGGGTGGGGGGTGGTCGGGGGTGGGGGCGATTTCAATTTCCATCTAGCAGATGCAAATACTGGATAAAGTACATATATTTTTTTATATTTTAAAAATATTTTTTATATAAATTATAAATATATTTTATTTTGGTGGGGGGGGGGGGGGGGGGGGGTTGGACGTGCTAAGTAGGGCAGTGCATCCCCCCCCCCCCCGCCCAAAAAAGGACGCCTGAGAGAAACTTTGAACCAATTCCTCAGCTGTTTTCGCATTCTATTCTACATCCCTCTGCCCATATTACAGACCCTAGTCCATTTGACCACCGTCCGCTCTACTTTCATCCCTCAACGACCTTGTCCTTTCATAAACTGCGTTGTATCCCCACACCACCCTCCCCCCACCACCCTCCCCCCTCCCCACATCACCACCCATTGATCCCCAAACAAAAAAAAAAAAAAAAAGAATCCGCTTTGCCACTATTTTGGGAAGAAATAATTTTTGACAACTGTTACTAAAAATAGCCCGGATATAAACAAAATAGAACCAGTTGCTGATGGTTCGATTTTCTCTGCCGGCGTGTGACCTCATTCCTCAGGGATTCTCACAGTGGCATCACGGCTCCCGACCCGACGGTGACTCGTGTGGGTCAGTCTCTGGGAGCCGTGGGAGCCGGGGAATGCGGCTCCCAGTAACAGCTCCTGTTGACTGTCTCATAAGTTTGGTAACTAAAATTTGAATCTCCTGTTTTTAACATCTGCCACTGTAGTTTTTTTTTTTTTTTTTTGAATTTTTTTTTGTGCTACTTTTCTGATCTAAGCAACAAGATAATTACTTCCCAAATTATTTGCTTGTCCCTATCGATATTTAAACTTACGTCAATTTCTGTTTGGTTGTGAAATGATTGAGAGCTTTTCATTTGACAAATGACAATTTTTATTTCCAATTTAGATCGCCATCTTGAGAAATGGCTTGCTCGTAAAAAAAAAACATACGAATAGGAGATATTATTCTATTGCTGTAGTATTTGATACGTTTTTTTTTAAACTGTTGATTAAGGCCTATGCAGAGGATCTGTTTCACATTGTTAAAATAATAGCCGAAATGGTTAAAATTAATAATCATCATCATGATTATAACCATTATGATTATAGCCATCATGATTATAACCATCATGATTATAACCATCATGATTATAATCATCATCATCATCATCATCATCATCATCATCATCATCATCATCGTCGTCGTCGTCGTTGTCGTCTTCATCGTTATCGTTATCATGTTAATGTCTCTCTCCCCCCCCCCCCCCCCATCATTTAAATCAACATAACATCAGCATAGCCGAATTGGCCCGTGCGTGCAGTAATAGAATGTGGAGAGTAACAGCATTGTCCACATTAGATCTAAGACATTACCCCCCCCATCACCAAGTCAGTTACCTCTGGTCTCTCTATCTCTCACACTCCCCCCCCCCCCCCCTCTCTCTCTCTCTCTCTCTCTCTCTCTCTCTAGCACCCCCCAGATGAATTATCCCATATCAATTATTCTCTATCAGTTACTGCTAGTGGTGTTAGTCTCCTGAGTATTCCCCCAGCCCTCCACAACATAATCAATATGACCACCAACAGCATCAGCAGGAATCTAACAGTAACATCAGCATCTTGATAATCACATCATTATCATCTACCGTAACATCATTATTAAAACAACACGCAACATCGTCATCATAATAACCTTCATCATCAATAAAAAATTTTGTAAACAATTAACTTAACAACACTAGTATCAGATCCTTCATCATCAACGCAAACGTCAACACCTTCATCAGCAGCGACAGCATCAGCAACAGCATGTTGGTCAGCACTAATATCATCAACATCCCCATCAACAACAAAATTACCTTGTCTATCAACACGATCATCAACATCACCACCAACAACATCATCAAAATCACTATCAACATCACCTTCACTATCAACATCACCATCACAACAACATCACCGTCACCATCAAGATCATCATCAACAGCAACAACAGCTTGTTCACCAACAACATCATCATCATCAACAGCAACATCATCTTGTCCATCAACATCATCACCCTCACCATCAACAACATCATCACCCTCACCACCAACCACATCATCACCATCACCATCAACAACAACATCACATTGGCCTTCAACAACAGCCTAATCCCAGTTCTCGAAGCTTCTTACAGAAACCCGAGCCAGCCCGAGACACAATACCACGCGATCTCAGCGAGCATTAGCACCAGATCTTCAGAGTGAGCAGAATTGAATTTTGTACACGACGCGCGCTCGATAGCTGCGCTCTGGTATTAGTCGTCTTAGAAGTACGAGAGATGGGGGGGGGGATGAGGCGGGGGGTGTCTGCTACGTAATTAACCCAATTAATGTACTCTTATTAGTGATCTACCTGGTATATCAGGGGGTCAATGAACAACCAACACTATCAGCGTTTTAAGGCTCCTTCATCAGTGTGTACTGGTCATCATTCTCACACTATAGCAGACGTCAGCATCACCTCCTACCTGTCTTATCATCACTGCTTACCTGTCCACAATAAACCAGCTTAGGAAACCAATTATCCTGACCCACCTACAAGGCCCATTGTGATAACCCTTAAACAAGACCCTACCGTATATCAACATTTTAAATCTTTTACCTAATTCAATCCAAACTCCCCCAAATGCCCTCATAGCTCAATCCGCCAAACTCCAGTTTCCATGAAAAAAAAACAATGTTTTTCTGACATTTCCTGAACATCGACTTATCAAATCAATGTCTGCATGGGCTGCGGTCGTCTTTACTGCAGGTGTAGTGGCTACATCATACTCGTAATGCTTTTTGACTGTCATTCTCTGGCTAGTTGTTATGTCCATGTTACTGTCTGTCATACTAGTTGAGCTGTCTGTTTTGCTGGCTGTCATACACTGGCTACTTGTGATTTCTGTTTTGCTGCTAGCTGTCATAATTTGGCTTGTTGAGCTGTCCGTTTTGCTGCTGTCCTAGTGACTTGCTGTCATACTCTATCTCGTTGTGCTCTCCTGTATGTTGTCACACCATGTCTATCTGACATCAGATCGCTTCCAGATAATTTGCTTCAGCGAGGGAGGGGGGCGTGGCAATTATGAAAATGGTCAAAGTATGTATATATGTATATAAATTTAATGTTTAGTCTTTATTTGCCCCTGGGGAGTGGGTTGGACGTACTCCGTTGTACCCTCAAACCAACTGACGAGATGTCTAAAAGAAACGGTTTGTCAGACGTGTTGATGGACTGGATGTGTCCCACATTATGACGTGGATCCATGTAGAAACTACTGTCCAAAATTAGGACGTGGATCCATGTAGAAACAACTGTCCAACCATCCACGCGAGTCGAACAAATTGACGCTGCTCACAGCAGATCTTTACCTTTGATCTAAAACACATCAATAAACGGTTTTCCGGGTAGGCAGAAAGGCTAATCGGAGTTGTAATTATAAACCCACTAGTGTTTTACCATGCGTGGCTAGACGGAGCACATTTATTTTTTACGTAGACCCTAGTACACTCTAGTTTTTTTTAAAGCTAATATCTTTTAGCTTTACAACAAATAGTTAAAATCTGTTTTTTTAGATATTGAAAAATAAATATTGTATTTTAAAACTGTGTCCGTTTTCCCTTAACAACGTGAAAAACACAAATGCACACAGTATATATATATATATATATATATATATATATATATATATATATATATATTGAAAGTCTTCTGTACCGTAACCACGTAAACACATTTAGACTAACGTAAGAAAACAACAGCCTTCTCTGATCACCAGGCTAGACGCTGTCAGCTAAAGACACACAAACATACAGCTTATTGGGTCAATAGTTCGGTTTTTCTTCTGTAGGAAATTTTTTTTTTTCAAAACCAAATTGACTTTTTTTAAGTCCACGGATCTGAAATTTTGCCCAGCCCTCGTTTTCGCTTTGTCGCTTTTGAAAACATTGTGTTTCTCATCATAAGTGGACTTTTTTGGGGGGTGGGTGGAGGAGGAATACCAAAAGTATCGTACTCTAATAGACTTATTTGGTGCTTTGATTTTTAACAAAAATCAATTCGCGCAATGAAGCTTCCCTTTCTTGTCCCGGTCGCATGGACAGAGCCTGTCATCCCCTCTCCACCCCCGCCACCACCAACGTCATCTTAATAATAGAAATAGATTTAGTCATCATATGGAATTGTAGGCGGATGGTGTGTTCGGTAAGTCTTATTTTAAAACAACGCCTACAGGACTTGTATTATGGTAGATGCATCCTCATGTATGGGGAAACAAAATAAAATGTACTAGACGAGATAGATTTCTAATTTAATGCGGCTTGGCATTTTGCTGACCGCTTAATTCATTCTAGCCCGAAATTAGTTATCCAGAGGAACTCGATCTCCTCTACTGACCACTTCAATTGTTTCATTAAGTCTTTCACTCGGTATTTCAGTATCGATGCGTGTCTTTAGTGCTCCTCTCCCATACAAATAATACACAAATAACATACAAACTTGGAACGGCGTGGCCTAGCGGTAGAGTGCTGGACTGCCAACCCGAAAGTCACGAGAGCGAATCCGGGTCCCTGATGTGATGATCCCAGAACCATGTGGACTCTATATCATATGCTCCATTCGAAAAGAGGAACTTTGCTTTTACTTTTATTCATAAATTCATGTATGTTTCCGATCAAGCCCATAAACTAGAGCCTCCTCTAGTGCATTAGAAAACGGTGGTCGCTTGCATGTGTCGGTGACTTTACGAGCCATTCACTTTTTTAATGGAAAAAATCTTTTATTAACTGATTTCCAATGCATTTAAAAGCTTCCATATTTGTTTTGTTATTGTATAAATACCAACAGCCAAAAAGGTATCCTACACGGCTTGTTGTGGGAGTGAGTGCAGTCTGGTCACGTGACTCCCGGCACGATCTCATTAAGTATTCACATCTCGCGAGCCATAAAATATGTGATACAGCTAATCATTGAGAGCAACGGCCTAGTAAATCATCTATGTTATTGTTTTCAATTAGCGAGAAGTAAACACGGCGTAACACAACGGGTGTAAGTTTTATACGAAAAACGAAATCTATAGTCTACTCGAATATAATTGAACTCCTAATTTTGACACCTAAAACAGCTTGGTGAAGATTATTGTTTTTTGCAATGTATGGGACGCCGCCTATGGCCTAGCGATAGAGCGCTAGACTGCTAACCCCAAGATCTCGAGTTCGAATCCGGGTTCAAGCTCTGATGTTAGGGAAAGTAAAAGCGGTAAAGTATAGTACTGACCACACTATCCCTTCATGTGCCTAGGTCAAATAAACTCTACTTCAACTGCCCCATGGACAGTCAGGTTCTCTGCGGGGGGAAGAGCCCCCCCTTCCCCACACGAAGAGAGTCTAACCCCCCCCCCAAACCAAATGGAATTTATATAGAAAATACATACTTAAAACAGTGTCGTCGCCCCCCCCCCCGGAAATTTTAAGTGCCCCCCCCCCCTCCTGGAGAAAAATGTCTAAACGATACACTGAACCCGGCTGGTTAAGGTTAGTGTCTCCTTCAACTTGAACGTTTTGTTCCACCCACGTGACCCAAAACCCGCGACTCATCAGTGCCGCCATATTGGATCACCGACCTCATTACGAAAAATCAACAATCAATAGCTAGGATTGGTCTAACATTGACTGCGTGCAATTTAATCAACCTTTACAACGTTGTCACCTAGTTTATACAACTCTTAATGAATCTTTTCATTTTTTTTACAATCTACACTTTTAAAAGTTAAATAACAAAAGTAACTTCATTTAACTTCATTAAATTGTACAATCATTATCTTTCCCGTTCGTGCCTGTCATAAAGTAGAGTTCATCTATTTCAATGACCTCGGCATAATGGGTGTGGGGGATGAGGGATAGGATATTTCCTGCCACTTCATTTCATCTAATGTGAGTCTGGTACCTATCAGAATTTCCTGGACCTTCAAACTCCAACAGTGGTTCGAACTCGAGACCAGTGTTTCTTTTCGGGGGACGGACTAAAATTTACGGGGGGGGGGGGGGGGGGGGGAGCAGAGGCGTAGCGAGGGGGGCGGGGGGACCATATGCCCCCGGGCGCCGACCTTAGGGGCGCCAAAATGGGTTGGAAAAACAAATTGAAAGTTTGACGAGGGGTGCAAATCGAATGTTTGAGGGGGAGGGGTGCAAATCGAAAGTTTGAGGGGGTGCAAATCGAAAGTTTGTCCCCGGGAACCGGGAAGGATTGCTACGCCTATGGGGGGGGGGGGAGGGCAGAACGGACGCTGTTAAAAGTATATATTTGCTTTATAAATTCCATTTCCGAAGAGATGCCTGGAAGAAACACTGCTCAAGACTTTAGAGCTAGCGGTACTAAGCTCTACCTTTTGACGTGACTGTCCCCTAAGCTGTACAATGTTGATCTTTTTTTTTAAGTTAACTTAATTGATCTTTATTTTTTTAAATTAACTTACTCTACTCATTAAGTAAAGTTTCCCTTTCAAACCTGACGGTCAATGGTGCAAGCGAAGTAGAGTTCACTTGTTTCTGTGACCTCGGCATATGAAGAGATAGTGTGGTCAGCACTATGTCCAGCCGCCTTTACTTTCCCTAACATCAGTTAGGTACCCATCAGAGTTGGGTGGACTCAGGGACGGTGTACTGACTTGAACCCGGATTCGAACTCGAGACTTACGGGTAAGCAGTCCAGCTCTCTACCGCTAGACCACTTCGTCCCACACTCTACTCATTAGGACAAAGAAAAAGTTGTTTTCATAATGTTCATCGCACTTATATTTTACTTTCTATCAGTATATCCTGGTGTACGGCTAGCTGACTAACACAGTAGAAAGGATTGAAGAACTATTCATTGAAATAGAAAGCTTGGGTTATCTGTACATTAGGGTCTTCTTCTCTTGCAATATGCCCGTTCCTACAATTTTCTGGTATTATCTTGTTGTATCTATTTCCCATACTTTTATGCTACTAGTTTCACATTTCCCATAATCTCATGCCTCATCAATGAAGATTTCATTTCCCATGATTGCTTACAACATAAGTGCACGTGTCCCATATCCCATAATTCCACCCTAAAGTTTAGCCAGCACCTTCACCTATTATTTCTTACTATAGTACAACATTACCCAGAATTCCTCGAAGGTTAACTTTCTTCCCCACCCCCACCCCCACTACACTACTAAAAACCCAGAGTTCGTATTTAAATCTGATAACACCATTCTGTGTGTGTGTGTGGGGGGGGGGGGGGGGTTGTGCGGGTGGCTAACGTCTGGGGCCATTAACCGCTAATCCCCACCCCAGAAGCGCATTGATCCCTCTGAGACGAGGTGCCATCTAGCCGGGGAGCGCGTAAATTGGCCCGGGGGCCACGGGCCAGCGCGGCTCCGTAAACAAGGGATCTCTTACACGTCTTAATGGCCAACAGAGGACGCTGGTACAAGGGATCTCTTACACGTCTTAATGGCCGACAGAGGACGCTGGTACAAGGGATCTCTTACACGTTTTAATGGCTAACAGAGGACGCTGGTACAAGGGATCTCTTACACGTCTTAATGGCCAACAGAGGACGCTGGTACAAGGGATCTCTTACACGTCTTAATGGCCGACAGAGGACGCTGGTACAAGGGATCTCTTACACGTCTTAATGGCCGACAGAGGACGTTGGTACAAGGGATCTCTTACACGTCTTAATGGCCAGGACGCTGGTACTAGGGATCTCTTTTACGTCTTAATGGCCGACAGAGGACGTTGGTACAAGGGATCTCTTACACGTCTTAATGGCCGACAGAGGACGCTGGTACAAGGGATCTCTTACACGTCTTAATGGCCGACAGAGGACGCTGGTACAAGGGATCTCTTACAAGTCTTAATGGCCGACAGAGGACGCTGGTACAAGGGATCTCTTACACGTCTTAATGGCCAACAGAGGACGCTGGTACAAGGGATCTCTTACACGTCTTAATGGCTAACAGAGGACGCTGGTACAAGGGATCTCTTACACGTCATAATGGCCGACAGAGGACGCTGGTACAAGGGATCTCTTACACGTCTTAATGGCCGACAGAGGACGCTGGTACAAGGGATCTCTTACACGTCTTAATGGCCGACAGAGGACGCTGGTACAAGGGATCTCTTACACGTCTTAATGGCCAACAGAGGACGCTGGTACAAGGGATCTCTTACACGTCATAATGGCCGACAGAGGACGCTGGTACAAGGGATCTCTTACACGTCTTAATGGCCAACAGAGGACGCTGGTACAAGGGATCTCTTACACGTCTTAATGGCCGACAGAGGACGTTGGTACAAGGGATCTCTTACACGTCTTAATGGCTAACAGAGGACGCTGGTACAAGGGATCTCTTACACGTCTTAATGGCCGACAGAGGACGCCGGTACAAGGGATCTCTTACACGTCATAATGGCCGACAGAGGACGCTGGTACAAGGGATCTCTTACACGTCTTAATGGCCGACAGAGGACGCTGGTACAAGGGATCTCTTACACGTCTTAATGGCCGACAGAGGACGCTGGTACTATCCCGCTGACTTAGAGGACAAAGTTCTAGAAGGTACTAGATACGAAGTAGATACACGTGGGTTAAACTGCTTGCTGCTCATTAAGGATATACGCTAATCCTTTAATTAGAGCGGTGGGGTTTGTAGATATCGTGTTGATATGTACAGCGGTAATGGTTTTTAAATTGGTGTCAAGCTGATGGCGTTAATGTGGCGTCAAGTTTGTTTTGAAAAGTGTTGCGAAATGTGACAGATCAATTGTTGCGTGATATGTCACAATGCGTGATGTATCACGCGTCGTCATCTATCACAAGGCTGTTGGAATAATTAGCGTGCAAGACATTACCGGAGTAAAAAAAATTAAAACAACAAGCATGATGGAATAAATAATTAACTAATAGTCATTTCAATATACATATACATAGACCGTCAGACCTATATATATTAACCGCACATAGCTGCACTACCAGCCATTAGCTAATTAAACACTAATTAACGATGCAAGGACAATATACCACGAGCTAAAAACTTACCATCCATTATTCAAATATACTTACTCTTAAACTATACCAGCCATTAACACATTATACCACCAACTAAACTTTAGCAATACTTAGCCTAATACACCACTAACTAAAATTAACCAGTCATTAGCCACTCATACCACAAACTAAACATTACCACATAGAGTAACATAGACCATAGACCATTAGACAAATAACCATTTAAAAATTAAGTCTACATAATTGACTTCTATGAAGCGACAAAACCCTACAACAATCCAGCCATCCCCACACCCCCAAGGGAGCCACCCACACCCACAACCACCACCTCAATATTCCACATCAACAAACTCTATCTAAACTAAGACCTAGATATCCCTTGAACACTTTACCGTACTCTCCAGCTTAAAAGCTCTACACGGTAGTAGACCCTTTACCAAATAGTTTGTCAATTTTTTTCTTTTTTTTTCTTTGTGCTTGTTGATTAGCCGTCCAATTATTTTATGTATAGCGTAGTTCTTGAATTAGGCAACCTTAAATGTTATATTGATTACCGAATAATATCAACTGTGTTAACTAGTTCAGTGGCATAAAGGATAACAATACAATCAACTACGAGATAGTTAGATCAGTTGTGCTCCCGTGACTCATCAAATTGTCTATTCTCGGAGTTGGTTTTGTGAGTCAGTTTTGTGCCAGGGGCGATTACTCCAAGGCGCAGTGGGCGTCTCCCCAGTGAGGGATGAAATGGATTACAGTCGAGAAAATGTAAATCGCATGCATATTAAATATTTGATGGACGGGGACTAGAAACTATTTGGGAATTGACCACTCGAAAGCTAATGGTAGTGAAGACAGTAAATGGTAGTGAAGACAGTAAATGGTAGTGAAGACAGTAAATGGTAGTGAAGACAGTAAAAGGCAGAGAAGTCAACAGTTAGTATTGAAGATAATACATCACTTTGTGTTGGTAAGAAGAAATTTAGATAAACGGAAAGATAGTCAGAAGCTTTTCTTTAGGTCGTAATGTCTGTATGACAGTCTGTCTATGGGTTTTGTGTGATGGTAGTTGTCTAGCGGTAGTGATTGATGGTAGCTACATTATGGTAGTTGCTTCATGGATGGTTGCTTGATCTTATTTATATTATGGAACTTGTCAGATGGTATTTTTCTGGAAATATTTGCGTGATATTAGTTGCTTGATGGTAGCTGTTTGATGGTAGTTGCTTGATGGTAGTTGCTTGATCGTAGTTGTTTGATGGTAGTTGTTTGATGGTAGTTGTTTGATGGTAGTTGCTTGATGGTAGTTGTTTGATGGTAGTTGTTTGATGGTAGTTGTTTGATGGTAGTTGCTTGATGGTAGTTGTTTAATGGTAGTTGCTTGAAGGTAGCTGTTTAATGGTAGTTGCTTGATGGTAGTTGTTTAATGGTAGTTGCTTGATGGTAGTTGCTTGATGGTAGTTGTTGATGGTAGTTGTTTGATGGTAATTGTTTGATGGTAGTTGTTTATGGCAGTTGCTTGATGGTAGTTGCTTGATGGTAGTTGTTTAATGGTAGTTGCTTGATGGTAGTTGTTTAATGGTAGTTCTGTATGGTAGTTGCTTGATGGTAGTTGTTTGATGGTAGTTGACTGATGGTAGTTGTTTGATGGTAGTTGTTTGATGGTAATTGTTTGATGGTAGTTGCTTGATGGTAGTTGTTTAATGGTAGTTGCTTGAAGGTAGTTGTTTGATGGTAGTTGCTTGATGGTAGTTGTTTATGGTAGTTGTTTGATGGTAATTGTTTGATGGTAGTTGTTTATGGCAGTTGCTTGATGGTAGTTGTTTGATGGTAGTTGTTTGATGGTAGTTGTTTGATGGTAGTTGTTTGATGGTGGTTGTTTAATGGTAGTTGTTTGATGGTAGTTGTTTGATGGTAGTTGTTTGATGGTAGTTGTTTAATGGTAGTTGTTTGATGGTAGTTGCTTGATGGTAGTTGGTGGTAGTAGCGTGATGGTAGTTATCAGATGGTAATGGTAAAGTTTTTGACAGCCAGGGATGGATGTATCCTAGAGGCCTGGGTAAAAAAAAAGAAAGCGACCCCCCACCCTCCCGCCCACTTCAATTCCCATGGTGCATTTTTTTTTCATCAAAGCCTGGTGGCTGAAGCCTAAAATGTCAGGTATCACATTATTTATTTTAATACACATTAATAACAAAAACATCAATTGCAAATATTATTTTTAATGAAGCTTAAAACCTCATGCATTTATTAATAAAGTTAAAAAACAAACAAATTAGCAGAACTAACTGTAATGTTGGTTATGGCATTAGTTACTTCTTAAAGCTAGGAATAACTTCGGCAACGTTGACTGTAATAGTGCCATCATACAACTCACTTTAAAATTCGGCATAAAAACACTCTCACTAGCGCCCCACCCCCCTAGAGAATTTTGATACGCTGACTTGTGTTCATATAGATATGATTTGTTTTAATGAAATAAGCTATTGATCTACATAAAAATCTAAATAAAAAAAGATAAAAGCATACGAAGTTTCGAAACTCTATTCTTACAAAAGGACCTACAGCTTTCTTTTATTTAAATTAGAATACCAAATATGCAGACATCTTGCTAAACAAAACGATATAAATAATGTCAATTGCATTTTCTGCGTTATGAATATGACAACTTTACAATAAAATCAGTGGTTTTAAAGATATTAGTAAAGAGATCCCCCTCCAACACAATTAAGGATGCGTGTCAACTGGTTATGCGCCATTCAGGCCATTGACTCGGATTTCAGCATGCTTTTCTTTTTAGATTTGCTTCCATAGCATTTGTCCAAGCAAGAACAAACTACTCTCCTAAAATATTGGCTGTCCCCAGCTTACGATCCTCATCTGCCCGAGGGTTCGAACGCGAGACTTTTCGGTTTAGCAACCATGAGCCCTACCGACTCGACCACGCCGACCCCTTATATGAGTACGAATGTCTTCTGCACCCCCCTCCCCATCCCACCCAACACTGCACCAAAACCTGATCCCCCAATAATTGTAAGTGCAGATGACGTGATCTATTTACTCAACAAATTGATGCACCTTGAATCCCCATTAACTTCTAACTAGTTAGATTAGTGAGGCCATGGCTTACAATAGGGTAAACTGTTATATTTGGAAACACGGTTGATGGTTATGTTTAGGGTTAGGAGTAATATAACGAAGTCTTATGATGATCAATATGATCAGTTTAACCCCATATTATTGTTAACTCATAAATGAATTTGGAATGCCAGTGTCCCAGTTTAACTACGATTTTAAGGCTAACCTAAACGTGATCTTTTGAATCCCAAAGATCCGGGAATCCCCGAACCGATGCAGTCAAATTTATCCCAGACTGTTGACATCTCCTAATAGGCGTGTTTACGTGTCTGATGGGCCGTAATGTCAGGGTCACTGGGGGGTGGGGCAGGTTAGGGGTGTTGATGGGGGGGGGGGGTTAGGTTATAGATGCTGATAGGGGGGTCAGGTTATAGATGTTGATATGGGTGGGGGGTCAGGTTATAGATGTTGATATGGGTGTGGGGTCAGGTTATAGATGTTGATAGGGGGTGGGGGGTCAGGTTATAGATGTTGATAGGGGTGGGGGGTCAGGTTATAGATGTTGATGTGGGGGGGTGAGGGTCAGGTTATTGATGTTGAATGGGGGTTGGGGGTGTGGGTCAGATTATAGATGTTGATGTTGATGTGAGGGTGGGGGTGGGGGGGTGGTCAGATTATAGATGTTGATGGCGTGGGGGTCAGGTTATAGATGTTGATGGGGGGGGGGGCAGGTTATAGATGTTGATGTGATGGGTCGGGGAAGGTGTGTCGGGTTTTAGATTTTGATGGGAGGTGGGTCAAGCCATTGATTTTAACGTGCCCAATTCACCCCCAGTAAAGCAGATTAAATAATTACATTTTAAGCTCGGCAAGATTACATTGTCATATTAGTAATGAATCATTCCGTATGATTTAATCTAATCTGGACTTCCATTCTTTTGTGTAGTGCCTGGTTTGAAATAAAGTGATGTAAAAAGCATAATTAATATTTCCATATGAATGTTTTGTTTTCTATAAAAACATACAAGCGCGTGGCACGGGAATAATAAGACTTGATTGATGAGATTTGGTAACAGGAGTTGTATATTATTGTAGCACATTTTGAACGATATAAAATTCAATTCTTTTTCAAATATTATTTTAAAAAATGAAAATATTTTATGCTTTTTTCTTTCTTAATAGTCCAAATGTCCAGGTGCCTAACGACCCCTCCCGGCGACCGGGGACAAACTTTTAATTTGGCGCCCCCCCCCCCCCCTACATATATTTACTTTCTCGTATATACGAAGTATAGAGAAAGTATTGTAATCGTGAAAAAAAAATCGAGATTTTTACAAATCTCGACGTTTTACACCTCGCTGATACGGAAAAACATAATTTTGCAATCTTGTCCGTGTGTCTGTGTGTGTGTGTGCGTGTCTGTGTGTGTGTCTGTGTGTAAACACGATTACTTGAGTACCGTTACAGCTAGGTTGATGAAATTTCATATATAAGTATTTTATCAAAGTCGTAGATCCGTATCAACTTTTGAGCGATTTCCAATAACCGGAAGTGGTACTTTTTCTACTTTGAATTTTTCAAAAGCCGATAACTTGAGTACTATTTCATATAGATAAATGAAATTTCACATGTAAGTAAACGATCTAATTCTCTACCTTCTGTCAAATTTTGAGTAATTTCCGTTGACCGGAAGTACTAATTCTTTTTTTTTTACAAGTTTCCATTATATTATAAAAAGTTTAAGTAATTAAAAATGGATTACAAATAGTGTCTATGTCCTGAGTTGCCATCCCTCGTAGTTTTATATTAGAATATTCGATAAAGTTTAGGGGAGATCACTCCCGGTTTATTTTTACGTTTACAATTCAAAACTGCAGCTAAAATGAGGTTTTAATTTTTTTCCAACCCATCTTGGCGGCCCTAGGGTCGGCGCCCGGGGACATATGTACTAACCCCCCCCCCCCCCTTCCTTCGCCACTGCATATGACCATATCTTGCAAGTTTAAAAATCTATTATATATACAGATAACCTAGTGGGATACTAGTCAGATGAGCTGCTTATATATTTTCACGATGTAGATTTGTTACTTCCAAGTAAGGCAGGATATAAAATTAAATTGACGCATTGAAAAGTTATGCTTTCAATTCCTGCCTTCAACTTTACTGAGAAAACTCAACATTAAAAACAAAAACATTGATCCTTTTTTAAAATACTAAATGCCCCATCGTTTTTGGTGTAAAAGATGATGAAAGCCTATTAAAATCAAACAAACAGCCGGAAATAAATATATATTTTTCTGCTTGAAGTGAGCATTGATATTTTTTTATGAAAGATCGTTAAACGGCTAACCATAAAAAATTCAATATCTGTAAGGTAGAGGGACTATTTATGGAAGCTCGTTAAACGATTATTGCTAGTTTTAAAACTCCAGCAGCAATTTTGGTTCCTCTTCCTGTTCGTCGGAGCAATAGGTCCTGAGGTCAAGTCATTATCAATTTCTTCCAGGCTTTTCTTTGGAGTGAGGGACGTAGGACCCGGGGGGGGGGGCAGTCCCCTCACCCCGGAGCATGTCCACCGAAATAAGAGAAATGTATATAATTTAATTAGAAAATATATAAGTAAACAAGTATTGACTCCCCCGAGTAATTATTTTGTTAGTAAGTGCGCCCCCCCCCCCCCCCCCCTGAATATTTAAGTGCCCCACTCTGCGGAGAAAAAAACAGAAAGAAACCCTGGTCATTATCCTCTTCTGTCCCCTCTCCCCTCCCTCAGTCCCTAGTCACAGTCAGTGAGCTGTTGTCCTTATATCATCCGTTTATCTCGAATACTTGCAATAACACCAATTATCCTCTACTACCCAGTCACGTGATGAGCCAATGTTTACCCAGTCACGTGATGAGCCAATGTTTACCCAATCACGTGATGAGCCAATGTTTACCCAATCACGTGATGAACCAATGTTTACCCCATCACGTGATGAGCCATTGTTTACCCCATCACGTGATGAGCCACTGTTTACCCAATCACTAAATGAGCCACTGTTTACCCAATCACTAAGACGTTCTGTTTGCTTGTACGTGCTGTTTTCTTTCTTACGAATTTTTTCTTTTTAAGAAGCGACTCAAGATCTTTGAGAAAAGTTTACGGTTGAGTTGTTTTAAATTATTGTTTTGTCCTTTAAAGTCATCAGCATCATTGTTTCCCGTTCTAAGACACATAGGGCAGGTGAAATAGAGTTCGTCTGTTTCAATGACCTCGGCATGCGGGGGGTAATGTGGCATGCTGCGTTGGTGTGAGTCAAGTACTCATCAGAGCTGTGTGGACTCAGGGACGTTCTACTGACTCGTACCCGGTATTTGATTGAAAGCTGTCAATAGAAATTTTCGGAAGTGATGTCAAATAAATTGTATAATTTAATTTCTAGACCCCCATGTAGTCAGCAAACCGAGGTTTGGGTGGACGGTGGGGGTAAGTGGTAACCACGGAGATAACACGAACTTCATTTAAAACTCTCTCAATCTTAAAGTCATGAGAAATACATTATTATTTGCATAACGTTTCCAGTTGCGTACAAATTAGAAAATTATAATTAAAATTGTTTTTTTAATCACGCAATCAAAAACATGTAATTTAGAAAGAAAAAAAGTATTCAAGGGAAATCAAAATGTTTTTATTAAATTTGTTTTGACATTTTGCATGCAGTAAATTATTTCCCTTTTTTATTTCTGTAAAAATTGCCTCCCTTGAGAAAACTATGTCAATGTTTCTACATAACGTCGAACAAAAATATTTTTTGTTAAAATAAATCTATTTTGGCATATTATCTTAGTCATAATGAACTCATTAATTAATAATTTCTATCTGTTAATCGAAACATTGAATATTTATAAGATAAAAATATTATTTTTAAGCTGTCGAAAAAAGGTTTGATTAAACCTTATAGAAAATTATTATCATAAACGATGATGTAGCATTGTTGAAACACGGTGGTATTGTAAAGAACATACAATCTTAACCTTATGCTATTACTATGCGTTTATTTTTTTAATACATTTTATGGGTCTCACAAGCTATCATCCTATATTTTTTTTTCTCTGCTCCAAGAAAATTGCGCAAACGGAAAACTGCGCAAATACAAACTATTTATACCAATACACTTAATTTTATCATATTTCATGGAAATGTGTTTTATTATGCTACAAGGAAACAAAAATGCCCATGCATTTTTTGTTGCGCAGTTTTCCGTTGCGCGGTTTTCCGTTGCGCAATCTTCCGTTGCGGAGTTTTCCGGTCACCTTTTTTCTCAGTGTCCCGGAATCATCCGGCCGCAACTAAAAGATCTCTCCAGTTTTGATGGTTTTTTGGCAACCTTCTTTCCAGTCCCCCAAAATAGTCCTGCTTTTGTCAGTTGCTTTTCTGCTGTGCGGCTCTGCGTCTCCCTTGGCCTACCCTGTTCACTTTCTCCTTGATGCGTACAGTTCAGCGCCATAGCTGTAATTTCATCTGGAATTATCCTGAATACGTGATCCATCCTGCACCATATTTTTTTTCCGATAGCTTCTATCACAAGTTAAGAATTCTGCGTATTGTTTTGTTTTTACAAATTAAAAAAAAGTTGGTTCCTGGTTCACATAAACGATAGTTTTCTGGCATTGGTTTTTTGTCTGTATTTCTAATAATGTTTGTATTTTTGTATTTTTGGTTTTGTCGACGTCGTTTTAATTTCGGCATAATACTTCAATTAGGTAATGTGATGTATGGCACGTGTTTTGATCACGTGACCAAACTTACACCTGTAATTCCAGTTAGTTATTCAAGTGGACATACACGGACTGAGAAATTGACCCCAATTACTATTCGGCCTTGAACTTTGACTTTGGTTTATTTAACTCAACCTTGACCTTCAACACATAAACATCTCATCAGTGATACACTAAATCCCGTGATTAATCCCATCCCGGTTATGATGAAATAGAACGAGTTATTCCCCATTATCGCACCTAGAGTTATCTCCCCGGATTAAATGCGAATCCCTCCATCTCCATAATGCAAGCATCACCATCAGACGTCAAGTTTATACTGGACAGTGTAGGCAGCATACGTGACCTTTAACCTCGGTAATGCCAGCATTACAATGAGACCGGAAGAGAGTGCATGCGGAATAAGTGACCTATAAACTCGACCACTTACGTACACACAAAAAAGTGCACTCATTACATCTGTGTGGAATTTTGTTTCGAAAGTTGAAATTTTAAAAAAAAGAAGTGTTTGATCAATAGATAGACACACATTATAGATACATTAGGTGTTTATCGTCTACTCTTGTACAGTGTACACACCATGCAGGGGCGTAGCGAGGGGGGGGGGCGGGGGGGGTGCGGACCGCACCGGGTGACACCATTTAGGGGGGTGACACCAAGGCAAAAAATAGCAAAATATATAGAGAAAAACTTGAGGGGGGGGGGTGCAAATCGAAAGTTTGAGGGGAGGGGGTGCAAATCAAAAGTTTGAGGGGGGTGCAAATTGAAAACTTGAAAGTTTGTCCCCGGGAAGGGTCGCTACGCCTCTGGGGGGGGGGGGGTGACACCATTAAGTGCCGCACCGGGTGACACCCGACCTCGCTACGCCACTGACACCATGTACACATGAATTACACATGGTGTGTTTACTGATATATCAAATCGTGCCCATACTGAATACGTCTAATGGAAGCACCGTGTACAGGTTATATACACGTAGAGTTCACAATGTGTAACAATTTAGAGGAACTAATGTCGAAGTTATCGACACAAATGTCATACTAAAAATCTTGCATCTGCAGGCGTTTAATCCACTGCACAGACAATCAGAATCTCTGTGATGCACCAACTTCTCACCACGGAAACTTACTACCTTTTTATCCTCTGCAATTTACCACCTTCTCAATAAGCTTTTTACTACCATTGTCTAACCCCTTTAATTTACCACAGACTCACCCCCCCCCCCCCCCCCCCCCCCCACCTAGCGAATTACCACCATCTCACCCCTACAATTTACCACCGTCCTCACCCCCTTTAATTTACTACATAATCACCCCCCCCCCCCCACCCTAGCGAGATACCACTGTCTCATCCCCTACATTTTACCACCGTCTCACCCCTTTTAATTTACCACTGACTCCCCCCTGCCCCTAGCGAATTACCACCGTCTCACCAACTGCTATATGTAGCATAACATAACATACCCCTCCCCTCAACTCTATAATCACGTTTACCCCCCCCCCCCCCGCCCTCAGCCCCCAACTCTACAATCACGTTTGAAGAAAATCAACAGCCTAAACCAGTCACGATCTAACAGCCAACGTATTGTAATCCCCGCACCACCAAACCAAGTTTACATTACGAAACCGCGCAGTTGTCTTTCTTGTACGTCCGCTCCACTCTGGCCAAGATTTTCAAGTGTTTTCCACAGTTCGCCTCTTGTCCCAATCAAACGGAAAATTCCGATACTCAAATGCCAAGACACACACACACAAATCTCTATCTTCGGTGCGCAATACCCCATCTCGTACACCAAACTAAACTTATTGATGTATGTAGGTCTACCCTCCTCCACCCTGAGCATGCGTAGGGCGACGTCATAAAGCTGCGCGCGCACATTGATACATCCCACCCCGGCCTTGCTGATAAAAAAAGGTTAACTAGACCACGGCTTAATGTCAGGTAAAATGAAGATGATTTTAAGACCCCTGAATCAATGTGTCGAGTAGTTTTTAAGTGGGGATTTTGTTTGGAGTCTTTTTAATGATATTGGAGGTTTTCTGAATTGAAAATGAAAATAGGAGGGTTTTTTTTTGTGGTACTTTTAAGAGTGATACTTTTTAAAAATCGTTTGAGGCTTGGAGAAATGAGTAAATTGACTCTTGTTTAGTGCCATTAAATTTCCAATATCGAGGTTACATTCAAACTTTGACGATTGAAATCCCATATAATTCAATACAAAGTGCACTGTTAGAGTCAGCCAAATTCCGACATGTACCTAATTCCTGGGCTGAACGAAAAAAACCACATGGAAAAAAGTCACAGAAATAAAGTCAAAGTGTGTACTAGGGAAAAAAAAGTCGTCATTCCAAGTCTCGTGAACGTCTTCGGATGGTGAAACAATTTGAAGCAGACGATTGGACATTCAGAGGTCAGGCAGTTTGACACCGACCATCAGACAACCATAGACAGTTTGAAGCAGACGATTAGACATAGAAGAAGCAGACGATCAGCCTGAAGCTGACGATCATACAGCCTAAAGAAGACGGTCAAACAGCTTTAAGCAAACCGTCAAACACCTTGAAGCAGACGATCAGAGAACCTGAAGCAGACGGTCAAATCAAACAGCCTGGAGCAGACGGTCAAATCAAACAGCCTGAAGCAGACGGTCAAATCAAACAGCCTGAAGCAGACGGTCAAATCAAACAGCCTGAAGCAGACGGTCAAATCAAACAGCCTGAACCAGACGATCAAATCAAACAGCCTGAAGCAGACGGTCAAATCAAACAGCCCGAACCAGACGATCAAATCAAACAGCCTGAAGATAGCCTGAAGCAGACGATCAGAGAGCCTGAGGCAGACGTTCAACCACCTCCAGCAATCTGAAACAGACACATCGTTCGATGGCTCAATTTGCATCTCATCTACCCACTCCGCCACCCCCACCCCACCGCTGATCTATGGCGGCCATCAGGCCCGTGTAGGGACACGATTCATGCGTTATCTAACACTTCAATTCTGATATTGCTGCAGCCTGTGGTTAAAAAACAAAAGGGGTCGTCCATAAATGACGTCATACTCGTAGGGTGAGGGGGCCCGCTATTTCGCGACGATGTGTCATGAAGGGGATTAGGGAAGGTCAGATATTGTGACGTCACACTTTTGCATCTAAAAATGTAATGCTAGTTACTGAGTTTTAGCCGTTATTTTGCTTTTTTAAAAACTGATTTTGTAAATCGTAATAGAGATGGATTTAAATGCGCTATGTTAACGGAACGTAGTCAGTATTTGGGGGGGGGGGGGGGGAATCGACGTTATAAAAAAAATGCAATTTTATGGGGTTGTAGGCTGATGTGTGACGACATTTAAGGGAGATCTGGAATTTTGTGACGATGTGTGACGGAAAGGAGGGTGAGGTAGAAATTGTCCAAAAAAGTGGGACGTCATCTATGGATGACCCCCCCCCCACCACCACTAACGTGTTGACTTTAGTGCTCACTACCATACAACATACATCACTACCATACAACATACATCACTACCATAACACATACATTCACTACCAAATGACATGTCCTTTCTTCTAAATGAAAAACAATATCAAATCACGTGTAGACATTGGTAAAAGACAAGTTTCACTATCAAAAAATATATACATCGATATACATAGCCGCTCCCCACCCCCCGTGGGCATATGTGCCTTGTACGGGTTTACTCACTATAGCCCATACAAACATACATCCCCAGCAATCATATATTCACCATAGTTTACATACGCATACAAGCTATTCCCCACGGTGACTGGACAAAATACTCACAGAAAAAGGATCAAAGAATTATGTCCCTTTTTTCCGAGGAAAATAAATCACAGAAGAAAAGTCCCATAACCTTCACCGGAAAAGAAGTCACAAAAATTACTCCCAAAAAAAAAAAAAAAAAAAACCATCGATTTACTTTTTAAGAATAATACAGTTAAAGTCTGACGCGTCCAAAAATAAGGGTTTGTAATTTCTCGACAATCTAATTTTAGACTTTAAATACATCAAGGTTTGTTGTTATAATATAACATTTATCTTCCCGGATTAAATTTTTCGCGTGAGGAGGAGGGGGACTGGTGAAGTATATATTTTCTATATAAATTCAATTTCTTTCATGTGGCGGGGGGGGGGGGGGGTAAACTGGAAGAAACTATAGATAATAATATATACAACAAACTCGAATTCGAATTTTGTTAAAGGCGAATGTTTTTGAATAAAACAAATTCTATAAGCTGAATTTGATCAATATAAGCATACAAATGAATATATTCCTTTTCGACAATTTAATTGTATTTACATGGCTTTTCGTGTAGGCCTTTCCGCGGTCGGCCTCGTCTGTCCATATTATGTATTGTTGACGTAGTGCGTCAATGTCGGCCTCGTCCGTCCATATTATGTATTGGTGACGTAGTGCATCAATGTCGGTCTTTGTGCCGAGTTGTTTTTTTTTGCCTTGTTCTCCGCTTTGTGATGGAGATGTCTTCTTACAGGTGTGTAGGTCAAGTGGTGGAACATTAGTTGCTCTCTGGATTTCGCGCGAATTCAAAGTTATTTGCGACACGAAACTTTAATCTATGTTTATTGAGAATTCGCTAAAATTTTGAATTCAGCCAAATTTAGCAAATCTACATCCTTTACGCTTTACATATTTTATTGTGAGTTTTAAAATGTTAACAATACTTACAAATATCTAGTACATTAATTTAAATTTACTGTATGTGGTATGGTAAAATCAAGAATACCTTTTCATCTTTTTGTGCTATGGTTTGCTATTTTCATCAACAATGAAATTGATTTACGTTACGGTGTTTTTCTGATAGTATTATAGTCACATTTTTTTTCTCTTAAATATATGATTCTATAAAATTAATAGACCAAATTTTTTTAGCAAATGTCATACAAACTAAACAAAATTCTGTGTGTTTATTTTTATGAGTTTTCCATGAATCATTACCAAAAGAGCTGATTTGCTGAATAATAGAGAGTAGCTCTCCATAATACAGTTGCAAAATTTAAAAGTTTACTTTTCGAACTTAGCAAGTAAAGCAGAGTCCACCTGATTCTGTAACCTGGGTTCGAGCTCGCGACATTCGGGTTAGCAATCTAGCGCTCTACCGCGAGGCCACGCCGAAACCAATTCCACAATCCTGGCTATAGAGCGAATTCACTTCTTTGTAACTTGTACACCAAGCAAAAAGCGCCACCTGACCTTCGCGTGTTGGCTCTCTACAAGGGTGTTGTCTAGAGGGGTGTTGTCTATAGGGGTGTGGCCTAGAGGGGTGTGGTCTAGAGGGGTGTGGCCTAGAGGGGTGTGGTCTAGAGGGGTGTGTTGATTGGCATTCATCACCAAGATTTATGCGAGTCAAATATGATGAACAGGCACGATTATAATAAAACAATTGGTAATCGATACAAGCTTTATAATTTATCAGACATGAGAATATGCGTGAACAACTGATGTTTGATTTCAATACGATGACAATCACATATTCTGTCTTAAAAATTATATATATATATATATATATATATATATATATATATATATATATATATATATATATATATATATATATATAGCACTTTTCTCTAATGGAGTCTTCAAGGTGTGACTGGGTTCATTTAGAATGTATTGATCTTACCCTGGGAGATGGTGGAGCTAGTTATATAGGGGTGGGGGTCTTTAATGTGGGGGCGGGGCTGTATGGGGGTGGGGGTGTTTAATGTGTGGGGGGGGGGGGGGCTAACCTTAAGTAAACAGTTTATTCGGTGAGTTTAACGCCTTTTGGGTTTATGAAATAAATGGTTTTAGTTCGCAGGTATTGATTTTATCAATGTTTGCTACTAACTTGAATATAGTAGTTATAGTGTGGAGAAGATAGGTCGACATTTTAGTGGTAAGGGTGGGATTTGGTTGATGAAGGTGGGATTTGGCTGTTGCAAGGAGCGATTTGACTGGTGAAGGGTGGGATTTGACTGATGAAGGGTGGGATTTGTTAATGATGGTGGGATTAGGCTGGTGATAGGGGGATTTGACTGATGAAGGGTGGGATTTAACTAATGTGGTTTTAACTTTAGTGTTTAAGGGTGGGGGTGGTATTTAACTGATATGTGGTGGAATTCAATAAGAAGGGTGGGGTTTTACTTGAGTGATAAAACAGTGTTGTGTTGCAGAAAAATCTAACTCGTGAAGTTCTACTGATAAGAGTGGTGGTGGGAGGGGGGTTGAAAGCTAAGGGTGGTGTTTTATTGAGTTTTGCCAGTGTTTGGAACTTTAGTACTGATAGGATTTACGAAGATTGAGGGTCTTTATGTGTTAATAATGTAGGTTAAGTTTAAAAAAACGAGTAGATGATTTTAGTTTTGAGGATTTTGAAGAATAATATAAAGTGAAGTGTTAAGAATTCAAATAAAATCGCAATTCGTTTTAGATGTATACTTATTTATCGTTATACATTTAGCAGAAGTAATAGTACTATCTCTCTTCAAAACAATTTATGTTCGAATAGGTACCTGCTAGATTCTTTTATTAAAATTATAATAAAAATGACAACACAAATTTTTGGTGCAATAGTAGAGCGATAACAATCTAAAATAAAATCGAGACGGGGTACCCCAAAGAGACAGTTTAAAACTACTCATACAGGAAAAGTACTCATAGTTAATGATAACACAGTTTTTATGCAATAGGAGAGAGATATCAATCATAAAAAACTACTGGGTACCTTATAAAGACAGTTTGAAACCACTCAAACATTGCATGTACTTGATGTGGTATTTTATCGCAGGGCCCTCTGTTTTAGTCTCGTCTATATTATGATCCCACTTTTTATTTTTATCACGACAGTCCAACTTGTCAGAGAGCTAGCGATGCGCATGCGCCAAAAATCACTACCATCCGTGGGCGGGTGGATCAATTATTTACGAGTGGTATCCGCGGTTTGATGCCGGTGTTAAGTGTGTGTAATATGGGACGTGCCGGCATGACGGCCATAAAAATAGGCCCTTGACCGCCAGATACTGCTGGCGGATAACAGGGGGGGGGGGGGTGCGGGGAGAGGGCCCGTCGTAGTTAATTTGGATCACCATTGTTTACTGGGCCCGATGTTATTTACACGGCACACCGTTGTTTACTTGACCACCGTTATTAAAAGAGCCCACCATAATCAACTGGGCCCACCGTCATTATCTGGCCCACCGTCATTATCTTGGCCCACCGTCATTATCTTGGCCCACCGTCATTATCTTGGCCCACCGTCATTATCTTGGCCCACCGTCATTATCTTGGCCCACCGTCATTATCTGGCCCACCGTCATTATCTTGGCCCACCGTTTTTTACTGGGCCCACCGTCATTATCTTGGCCCACCGTCATTATCTGGCCCACCGTCATTATCTAGGCCCACCGTCATTATCTGGCCCACCGTTTTTTACTGGGTCCACCGTCATTATATAGCCCACCGTCATTATCTTGGCCCACCGTCATTATCTGCCCACCGTCATTATCTAGCCCACCGTCATTATCTGGCCCACCGTCATTATCTGGCCCACCGTCATTATCTTGGCCCACCGTCATTACCTTGGTCCACCGTCATTACCTGGCCCACCGTCATTATCTGGCCCACTGTCATTATCTGGCCCACCGTTTTTTACTGGGTCCACCGTCATTATATAGCCCACCGTCATTATCTTGGCCCACCGTCATTATCTGCCCACCGTCATTATCTAGCCCACCGTCATTATCTGGCCCACCGTCATTATCTGGCCCACCGTCATTATCTTGGCCCACCGTCATTACCTTGGTCCACCGTCATTACCTGGCCCACCGTCATTATCTGGCCCACCGTCATTATCTGGCCCACTGTCATTATCTGGCCCACCGTCATTATCTGTCCCACCATCATTATCTGGCCCACCGTTTTTTACTGGGACCACCGTCATTATCTTGGCCCACCGTCATTATCTGGCCCACCGTTTTTTACTGGGACCACCGTCATTATCTTGGCCCACCGTCATTATCTGGCCCACCGTTTTTTACTGGGACCACCGTCATTATCTTGGCCCACCGTCTTTATCTTGGACCACCGTTTTTTACTGGGTCCACCGTCATTTATAGCGACCACCTTCCTTAACTAGAACCACCATAATTGTCTAATACCACCATCATTGAGCAAGCCACCTTAGTGAACTAAAATCACCGCTATTAACGTAACACCATTTTACTTTCGATTACCGCCATTAACTATAATTAATATTGTTAGTAAAGATGTATTTCTTACTCTTCCCAATATATTCCCTACGTTTCTTTATATATTCCCTATTAACCACACACTGATATTTACTTTTCTTGATATATTGCCTACTGATCCCAATATATTCCCTACTTTCCTTGATATATTCCCTTTTACCCACACACTATTTACTTTTCTCGATATTTTCCCAACATTCCTTTATATATTCCCTTTAAACCAAACACTATTATTTACTTTTCTTGATATATTCCCTACTTTCCTTTATATATATTATTTTTACTATGTAAGCCTGCAATCAAATATGTATTCAACTTCTTTAACGATGTTTAATATTCTTTAAAAAATTCACATGCATCGGTTATAACTACCCTTTAAATAAAAACGATACGCCTACCCTATACATTAACAACCTGCATATTTAAAAACTATCAACGATACGTCGTGTATAAAAATAGAAATAATTTCAAAGTTTTTTTTTCCTCCCATTTTTACGTCATTGTGACCTGCCATCGAACTCATTCAATGAGATGGTTTCATTTACGTCACAAACCGGACATCACTCTCTTACTCAAATTTGGAAAAAAATATTTAAAAAACCCTGTATCGTTGCCCCGCAACAGAATGAAATGACGTCACTGCCGGGTTCCATGCTGAATTGTTTATAAACCATATCGAGGCTAATAGTGTTCATTCAGCCAAAAACAAATCATCCACGATAACTCTTACATAACTCGCATTCATTCTCTGCGCTGCGGCGATTTGCTGCCCGCATCTAGTAACACAACAAAAAATAGTTGAAACTTCTCTTAGCGGGTTATTTTTTTTTACTGCTAGCAAACACGAACCAGGGAAGATCACTCTAGCGAATGTTGTACAAGCATCTAATATTTATCTGCGTCATTGCCAGTGTTTATCACGCTAGGAGGACTGGTCTACGCTGTGAGTTGCCTCATTGCACATTCTCATCAATTCCTGCTAGGCTATTGTCTCCGAGCAGGATTAGAAATTCAAAGAGAAGGCAGTTCTTACAAAATGAAAATCTCATTTTCTCCGACTCTAAAAGCTTATTTACATCAACTTTTTTCTTCGAATTTTTTTTTTTTTTTTTGAATTAAATTAAAATGATTCACTAATTCTGTGTGGGCGAATATTTTTGTTGCATCCAAAATGTATTGATGGTGCGGGTTTAATGGTATGTTTTTATTCAGTTAATGGAGAGCCGTGTGGGGTTGCGGGTTGGTTACCAGCCACGTGATGCGCAGCCTACGTCAACCGAAGGTTGAGGTCAGTAGGATCAAGCTCAAACTAAAATAAATGAGATCAAGAAATTTGAGATTTGAATGTATTTTCTAGCGGAAGGTCATGCGATATCACAGCATGGGTGGTCAAAAGAAATGTTTGAAAACAGTGTTTCATCCAGGAATCTACCGCCCCCCCCCTCCGAACATTTCAAATTCCCCCCCCCCCCCCCCGACGAAAAAAGTATGGAAGAAACACTGTTTGACAATCAGACAGCGCCAGAGGCGTAGCGGGGCCCGGGCGCCGACCTTAGGGGGCGCCAAAATGGGTTGGAAAAACAAATTGAAAGTTTGATGAGGGTGCAAATCGAAAGTTTGCGGGCGCCGAGAAGGGTCGCTACGCCTCTGGACAGTGCTGTTCAACAAAATCTTGGATAATTTGTCAGTGGCGACGCTAGGTCGGGTGTCACCCTGTGCGGCACTCAGTGGTGTTACCCCCCCCCCCCCCCCACCAGAAACAAAGTGTATATATATATATATATATATATATATATATATATATATATATATATAGTAACGATATTTATATATATTCCGTTAATAATACAGTTGGATCTAGTATGTTTTTTCTAACGTTAGCATGTTTACGTGTCCCCTCCCACCCTATTGTAATAATTGTCGATTAGTACTTACAAGTGTATTTAACTTTAATTAATCATTAATGGTACTGGCAAAAGAGCATTGTCTCCAATACATTTTGCAATTTTGTGTAGCGGTGTCACCCCCCTAAATGGTGTCACCCGGTGCGGTCCGCACCCCCCCCCCCCCCCCACCCCGCCCTCGCTACGCCACTGTAATTTGTTAAGATATTGGTATTTGTGATTTCGCATTGATTTGCTTTAATATTTTAATAGATATCCTCAATCCTGAATTTACTGACAGCATACATATTTCACCGGTTGAAACAATAGTTTCTTAAGTACTTAGTGCCACTAGCGTTTCTTTAAGGCATTTTTATCCAAGGGGGTAGGGTGGGGGAGGGGGCTTAAATTTCTGCGGGAGAGGACACTGTTTAAAGTATATAATTTTGTATATACATTTTTTTCAATTACGATCGGGGTTAAAGCTGTAGACGTGGTTGGTTGGGGGTTCATCTCTTCGGGGGTGGGCGGCGTGGAGATGCCTTAAAGAAACTGCCAACTCATCTTAACCTAAATGACTTATTTAAACTTATATGTGGGTTGATGTCCTGTATGAATACACCATTAAGACACAATTTAGAAATCCAAAAGGTAATTTATTTGTAGGATAAAATAGCCACACAAAGGCGTCTCGAGGCGAGGGCGAGGGGGGTGGGGGAGTGCGGACCGCACCGGGTGACACTATTTAGGAGGTGATACCAAGACAAGATAAATTGCTAGGTATATAGAATGTTCATGTTTTTGCCAGTTCAATGAACGGCACAATTTACAGAGGGAAAACAGGGAAGGGAGGAGGGTGACTCCTTGAGGTACCGCACTGATCTAGCGACGCCACTGTAGCCATAGTTGTATGTTTGGAATAGCCGTACCCACTATGATCTAATATTTACTACGAGCCGGCCCGCGGCATAACATACGCCGCTATTTAGTTGTTTTTTTTTCTACTTTTCAGTAATTC
Source organism: Physella acuta (assembly GCF_028476545.2). NCBI lineage: Eukaryota > Metazoa > Mollusca > Gastropoda > Physidae > Physella > Physella acuta. The sequence continues at coordinate 392,530 of NW_026732929.1, forward strand.
ATAATTTGTGAATTCGACGGTACCAATGCTGCCACTGAAAATATTTCTTTAAAACACTATAAGTAGCACGTTAAGGACCATAACCCCCCCTTCACCCCCACCCCCCCCCCCCCCCCCCCCTACGTTTAAAATCGTTTCAAACTAAATTATCTGTCCCTAATAGTCGTAACTAAACCCGGCTGTGCTTGTAAACATTTAGAGTGAACACAGCTCACTAAGACCATGTAGGGGTGGGGGTGGTAGGGAGCGCGTTTACAGCTTGTTTTCTAGCGGCTCCCAGAAGAGAATTATATATATAGATAGATTCCTAAAGTTGAGACTTGGATAGAAACTTGTGGTTATATTTGAAGTTGAGGTTTGGGCTGAGGTTACTGTTTTGATGCTTGTTGTAGAAGGATTATTGTAGACAAAATTGTTGATGTCGATAATTTGTGTCTTTCCTCGTCCGTAATTTGAAAATAAATCCATATTTTTGGATGTTGAAATTTGTAAAAAAAAAATATTTTTGAATCGATTACTTAAAAGATTTAAAATTTGAATAACAAAATTAAAAAAAAATGACAAAATAATGTGAATGCTGCTGCAATGATTAACGGTAATTTAAATTCTTGGTGTCGTCAGACGTGACGTACTCTTTATATGTGTGACGTCATGTGACGATGTTACCTAATTAGTAGGCCTATTAAGAGAACCCTCCAGGAAAGTCTTTACATAACGCATGAGGGCAGAAATCAGCTGATGACAACAGATTGCCTTGACCTTTTGACCTCTTAATTATAACATCTCTGGTCGCATGACTCTTGGATATAAAGCATGATTAACAGCACGTGACTTCAAGCTTGGTTCGGGGGGGGGGGGGGGGTCGGGGGTAGGGAGTTTTATTGACATTGGCAGTCGTCGCTTTATTTATGTCGCGGAGGAGTTAGCGAAACAAGAGAAACGAGAGGGGAGATAACCGAATATTGACGAGTTCTCTTTGTGTGTTAGAACAATGTCTGGAGCTTGTCAAAACAGAGTTGTGGGCCGTTCCTGAAGTAGGGGAGGGGAGGTAATTATAGAAAGGGAACTGTCTAAAGCTCAGCAGTACCAAGTGATGGATGTGAAAAGCGTAATTATTTGATGAGATAATTATTCGATAAGGTATTTATTCAATGAGGTAATTATTTTATAAGATAACTATTTAATTAGCTAATTATACTATGAAATAACTATGAGATAACTATTTAATGAGATACATGTTTATTGAGACGCGTATTCGCTGAGATACGTATTCGATGAGGTAATTATTCGATAAGATAACAATTCAATGAGATAATTATTCGAGAGAAATAAATATCGGATACGTCATTGCTGGAGACTTTCAACTAGAAGAATGTAGCTGTTGTTAAATTTGTTCCAGAATATATAATACGTCACGGCGCTCTGTAAGGGCCCTCCCTACCTTTTCACTGCTTACATTGGTGACACTCTGTATATGCTCTCCCTACCTTTACACTGCTTACAATGGTGACACTCTAAAATGCCCCCCCTACCATTACACTGCTTACATTGGTGACACTCCTACTTGTATCTGGCCACCCTGTTCTTTCACCATTTACATCTACAACGTACGTGTTATCATTTCAATACATCTGACAGCTACAACACATTTGAACACACCCAAACAAAGGCCACATTCCACAGCGACCACACCCACCTACCTGACCACACACCCACACATCTCGCCACACCCAAACACCTCACCACACCCACACATCTCACCACACTCACACATCTCACCACACTCACACATCTTACCACACCCACACCTCACCACACCCACACATCTCACCACACCCACACATCTCACAACACCCACACATCTCACCACACCCACACATCTCACCACACCCACACCCACACATCTCACCAGACCCATACATCTCACCACACCCACAAATCTCACCACACCCACACATCTCACCACACCCACACATCTCACCAGACCCACACCTCACCACACCCACACATCTCACCACACCCACACATCTCACCACACCCACACATCTCACCACACCCACACCCACACACCTCACCACACCCACACAACTCACCACACCCACACACCTCACCACACCCACACATCTCACCGCACCCACACATCTCACCACACCCACACATCTCACCACACCCACACATCTCACCACACCCACACCCACACACCTCACCACACCCACACATCTCACCACACCCACACATCTCACCACACCCACACATCTCACCACACCCACACATCTCACCACACCCACACATCTCACCACACCCACACCCACACACCTCACCACACCCACACAACTCACCACACCCACACACCTCACCACACCCACACATCTCACCAGACCCACACCTGACCACACCCACACATCTCACCACACCCACACATCTCACCACACCCACACATCTCACCAGACCCACACCTCACCACACCCACACATCTCACCACACCCACACATCTCACCACACCCACACATCTCACCACACCCACACCCACACACCTCACCACACCCACACAACTCACCACACCCACACACCTCACCACACCCACACATCTCACCAGACCCACACCTCACCACACCCACACATCTCACCAGACCCACACCTGACCACACCCACACATCTCACCACACCCACACATCTCACCTCACCCACACATCTCACCACACCCACACATCTCACCTCACCCACACATCTCACCAGACCCACACCTCACCACACCCACACATCTCACCACACCCACACATCTCACCAGACCCACACCTGACCACACCCACACATCTCACCACACCCACACACCTCACCACACCCACACATCTCACCACACCCACACATCTCACCTCACCCACACATCTCACCACACCCACACATCTCACCTCACCCACACATCTCACCAGACCCACACCTCACCACACCCACACATCTCACCACACCCACACATCTCACCAGACCCACACCTGACCACACCCACACATCTCACCACACCCACACACCTCACCACACCCACACATCTCACCAGACCCACACCTCACCACACCCACACACCTCACCACACACACACATCTCACCACATACACACTTCTCACCACACCCACACATCTCACCACACCCACACATCTCACCACACCCACACATCTCACCAGACCCACACCTGACCACACCCACACATCTCACCACACCCACACATCTCACCACACCCACACATCTCACCACACCCACACACCTCACCACACCCACACATCTCACCACACCCACACATCTCACCACACCCACACATCTCACCACACCCACACATCTCACCACAACCACACATCTCACCACACCCACACATCTCACCTCACCCACACATCTCACCAGACCCACACCTCACCACACCCACACATCTCACCAGACCCACACCTCACCACACCCACAAATCTCACCACACCCACACATCTCACCACACCCACACATCTCACCTCACCCACACATCTCACCACACCCACACATCTCACCACACCCACACATCTCACCACACCCACACATCTCACCACACCCACACATCTCACCACACCCACACAACTCACCACACCCACACATCTCACCTCACCCACACATCTCACCACACCCACACATCTCACCACACTCACACATCTCACCACACCCACACATCTCACCACACACACACACATCTCACCACACCCACACATCTCACAACACACACACATCTCACCACATACACACTTTTCACCACACCCACACATCTCACCACACACACACATCTCACCACACCCACACATCTCACCACACACACACACATCTCACCACACCCACACATCTCACAACACACACACATCTCACCACATACACACTTTTCACCACACCCACACATCTCACCACACTCACACATCTCACCACACCCACACATCTCACCACACACACACACATCTCACCACACCCACACATTCCACCACATCCACACATCTCACCACATCCACACATCTCACCACACCCACACATCTCACCACACCCACACATCTGACCACACCCACACATCTGACCCCACCCACACATCTCACCACACCCACACATCTCACCACACCCAAACATATCACCACACCCACACATCTCACCACACCCACACATCTCACCACACCCACACATCTCACCACACCCACACATCTCACCACACCCACACATCTCACCATGCCCACAGTTCTACCCACACAGAAATATTGGACCACACACAACTCATCACACATCACATCAGACAATCATGGAAATCACATCATGTGGTCACGTGAATATCTTCCAATCAATAACCCCCTCCCTCCTCCCTCCCCCCTCCCCCACCCCAACCACAATCAACGGTACCCTACTTTCACAGTCGACCACACACCCAACACTGATCTTGTGTGAAATGTCTTATAATGGGAATTTACCTATACTATAGGTTCATTACACGCTGTTTTTATTTCGGTTGAGTTGTTTTTTTTCCAAAACACAGATACACAGTGTTAGATTACATTATTTATGGCCAACTTACTAGCTGGTATATGCCTAATGCGATCTATGAATGCCATATCTGACTCTTATTACGAACTTTTTAACTCAAATATGTCCTGTTCTGTACACATTACAAATAAAAAAGAAATATGGACGCCTTTAGTTTTAGAACTAGCCTTAAGCCCAGCCACCCTCGTAGCCAGATGCCCACAACCCTCTTACCCATATACCATCCACCCTCCTAACCACATGCCCACCCCCCCCCCCCACCAGCTAACCATACGGCCGCCCATGCTCCCAACTAGCTATATGCCCCACCCGCCCTCATATGTCCGCCTGCAAACAAACACTAAACAGGGAGACATATTATTCTTTACAATCAACACACCTACTCCCTAAAATAAAACACCCACACAGTCAACACACAATACAACACCCTCACAATCCACACACAAATACAACACCCACACAGCCCACACACAAATGCAACACCCACACAATCCACACACACAAATAGAACCCAATCAATCTTCTCAAATGATGTTTTACACCATCATCATAAACATCACGAAATCCACCCCACCCACCCACACATCACCCCACACCCACACCTCAGATTAAAGATGTCTTTCCACCCCCACCCTCCCCCAAAGCTCAAACCCGCCTAGTCCTAATCCTAACCCATGTTTAACCCACCGCCTATCTAAGCAAGGTTGAAAGGTAACACCGGGGAAGGGGGGGGGGGTAAGCAAACACGTGAAAGGGGGATAAATCTGCTATTGATTTGTGATGACGACATAATTGATTAAAGAGCAATGTATACACCAGACGCATGAAGAATAGGATCATAGAGACGGACAGACGGACAGAAGAGAGGGGTGGGGATGGGGTAGGGGCGAAATGAACAAAGCTTGGATGGGAGAATGAAACAGGAAGTTGGGTTTTGAGTTATAGAAAAGCTGAAATCGAGATTTACACGGGAAAACAAAATAATGACATTTTTTTTCGTCCGCCAGAGCTGTAATTGTGATTACTTCTCGGGTCATTTGTCATAGGTGGGTGGCGGATCCAGGAAGTGGGCTGTCTCGGCCGCAGATAGTGGGGCCCCGAATTTCAGTGGTATATCTCTTTGGCTTCTGGCGTGTCACTCATGATTAATTTTAATTGCTTTTATTATTTGTTACAATATATACGTAGTTTTGTAAATATGATTCACTGGCTATTTAATCCAAGGGGGGGGGGGGGGGTGCGACCAAGTATAACCCACCTGCGGGTAAAGAGAAGAGAGTGACGACCTATTAACTAGATCGATTGATTTATATTTCACCGTTTTAAATCAGTCCCTCAAACGATCGCTGAACATAAATTTCCCAATCAAGCAAAAACCTGTCAGCTATTGTAGCGTCTATAAAGGCGAGACCACCCTCACAAATACACTCACTGCTAGTGGGAGTGAGAAGTGGGCGCTCATCAGTGGGCGGTATTTATTTATGGGCTACAAGGCTATGCATATCATGCTGAATTTCGTTTTTTAAATCAATAACTGAACTACAGTTCCCAAGTCTTGAAAATATCATAGGGTTAGGGATTGTTTTTAGAAACATGTATTTGTTAAATATATCACGCCTCAACAGAATCTCTTTCAGGCAAGAAAATCTATCCCCCACCCCCGAACGAAATAGAATTAATGTAGAAAGTATATACTTTTACCAGTGTCCCCCCCCCCTCGGAGAAAAAAGTCTGAAACAAACACTGTACCTCAAGGACGGCAACTCAAATTGTCTGTGGGATACCGTGACATCTACTTTCTAAAATGACAAACAGTTTAAACTGAAGTTTCTGCATAGAAACTTTGAAAGAACTTATTGCCTTATATGAAACGCCATTTCGTAAAACGCGAGTTTTAAAAATCGTATAATGATTTCCATTGAAATTTGAATTACTATAACTAGACACAAGTCAGTTTTATGTTTTTCTGATTTTTTTTTCGAGAAACTTTTTGCGCTGAAATGTATTCCTGCTTTCAAGCGCCTCCCCTCCCCTCCCACCCCGACCCCACCCACAAAAAACGTCAGAATATGTTATCTCCATCTTATCCTAGTTATCCCTATCCTTCATGCCATCTTCCCTTTGACCACTTTCTGCAGGGATTAATTCTGTCTTACAAGTGTGTTTATGTCGTCTCCATAGATAACCGGAAGTGCCAGATTTCTCAAGAAAATCCCGCCCTGGACGATCCCATTACCGGCCCCTCACGCAAGCCGCTCACGAGCCGAGCTTATAAACGTCATCCGGCGCGGGAGTACCACGTGATCTGGTTAGATGCGAGCAGGGGACACGACTCCAGCAGAGACCAAGGACCATAACTGCGCCACTGGGGATCTATTCAAGAATGAGAAATTGGAGTGCGATCGTCACAACTTCGCCTACTGTGCAGACAAGTATTTGGGCTAACGACTCGACCACTCTTGATTCAGAGGAGACTTTGTGGTTTCAGGTGAGTTGTGTTTGTCATGTCAGGTGTTGGTCATGTCAGTTGTGTTGGTCATGTCAGGTGTTGGTCATGTCAGGTGTTGGTCATGTCAGGTGTTGGTCATGTCAGGTGTTGGTCTTGTCAGGTGTTGGTCATGTCAGGTGAGTTGTGTTGGTCATGTCAGGTGTTGGTCATGTCAGGTGTTGGTTATGTCAGGTGAGTTGTGTTGGTCATGTCAGGTGTTGGTCATGTCAGGTGAGTTGTGTTAGTCATGTCAGGTGTTGGTCATGTCAGGTGTTGGTCATGTCAGGTGAGTTGTGTTGGTCATGTCAGATGTTGGTCATGTCAGGTGTTGGTCGTGTCAGGTGTTGGTCATGTCAGGTGTTGGTCATGTCAGGTGTTGGTCATGTCAGGTGAGTTGTGTTGGTCATGTCAGGTGTTGGTCGTGTCAGGTGTTGGTCATGTCAGGTGTTGGTCATGTCAGGTGTTGGTCATGTCAAGTTTTGGTCATGTCAGGTGTTGGTCATGTCAGGTGTTGGTCATGTCAGGTGTTGGTCATGTCATGTGTTGGTCATGTCAGGTGTTGGTCATGTCAGGTGTTGGTCATGTCATGTGTTGGTCATGTCAGGTGTTGGTCATGTCAGGTGTTGGTCATGTCAGGTGTTGGTCATGTCAGGTGTTGGTCATGTCAGGTGTTGGTCATGTCAGGTGTTGGTCATGTCAGGTGTTGGTCATGTCAGGTGTTTGTCATGTCAGGTGTTTGTCATGTCAGGTGTTGGTCTTGTCAGGTGTTGGTCATGTCAGGTGTTGGTCATGTCAGGTGTTAGTCATGGCAGGTGAGTTGTGTTGATCATGTCAGGTGTTGGTCATGTCAGGTGTTAGTCATGGCAGGTGAGTTGTGTTGATCATGTCAGGTGTTGGTCATGTCAGGTGTTGGTCATGTCAGGTGTTGGTCATGACAGGTGAGTTGTGTTAGTCAGCTCTATTTCCACGACTCGAAACCACAAAATTCAACCCTATGACACCAACCGAACAATGACAACCAAGGGTCTCAACCACAAGATCCCAACCAAAACACATCCAACCGAGATAATTAATTAACAATTAATTGCTCATCTGTATCTACTCCATCGTTTCCTAGTGTCCACGTAGAATCTACAACAAACTCCGCATGACGACCGACTTCTGAATCTTTCATGATTGTCAACTTTGATTTCTAGTAACATTCCCTAGTCCTTTTGTAGGTGTTAAATACGTTCTCTTGACCGGTTCTCTTGACCGGTTCTCTTGACCGGTTTTCTTAAACCGCCGGCTTCGTCCGTTTTACCCAGATCCGGTCCTTAATAAACCAAATCCGGTTATTGCCCGCAATAACGTCGTTGTTGATTGGGGCGAGGGGAGGTTACTCACTCTACCTCTACTGAGTTGTGTGGCTAGGAAAGTTCAAAAATCAATTCGTCTGGGTGTCGTAGCTTCGGGCTACGGTGGGCGAATAGTGTCGCGAAACGAACTTGTCACAGTGAGAATACATTAGGCGAGAATTTACATTCGTCCATTGTCTTTCACGGCGATCATTTCTTTAGCGGAGTGAGTATAGCAAGCTAAAATAGAATGCGGCTTTTGTCTTTAATTTCTTTTGTACACAACTAGTATGCTAAAATTCAAAATATAATGTATACTTGTCTTTGGATGTCGAAATTATGGGTAGATGTATATTTACTCAGACTTCAATTCTGTGGATAAAAATTGACGATATAAAGTATACATTATAGCATTTAAATTGCTCAAAAGAAATATGGACGAAATGGAAGAATGCTATCTTTAGATTAAGTTCGAGGAAAATTAGTTATTAGTTTATGTTATTTAATCAGAACGTAGTTCGCACTTTATATGGGTACTACATATTTTAGTACAGGCTAATAAAATGTATGACTGTTTTACACGATTCACATTAAAATATCTATATATATAATTCTCTTCTGGGAGCCGCTAGAAAACAAGCTGCAACCGCGCCTAGAAAACAAGCTGTAAACGCGCTCCCTACCTCCCCACCCCTACATGGTTTAGTGAGCTGTGTTCACTCTAAATGTTTACAACGATTTTAAACGTGGGGGGGGGGGGGGGGGAGAGGGGGGAAAGGAAGGGGGGGCTACTTATAGTGTTTTAAAGAAATATTTTCAGTGTCAGCGTTGGTACTGTCGAATTCACAAATTTTTATTACTGAAAAGTAGAAAAAACAACAACTAAATAGCGGCGTATGTTATGCCGCGGGCCGGCTCGTACTTATTAATTTACATCTGGGTTTAGACTGATGCGTAGTCAAGATGTGTTTTGGGTACTGATTTATAAGAAAGCAAATCGATCTGTACCTGATATAGAAACCTTTTTTAGATCAATCAATATCAATAATATTGAAGAGGATTTTAATTAACGTTTCAGCATGTTTTGCGACATATGGCCTGTTGACTCCGACTTGCTTTTCTTTCTGGATTTTTCATCCATAAACTTCGTACCCATAATAAACTGTTTGTTTTTGGGGTTTTCTTACCTCAATGAGTTGCTGTTCCCAGCCAAACGCCTCACCTAACCGTGGTACGAACGAGAACTAATGAACATGATGTCCATATTTTTGCTCCCCCTCACCAGACCCTTACCGAATCCTAACCCTAAATAGGGATGTTAGAAAAAAAGTGTATTCATTGTCCTAACTGTTGTTTAAAAAAAACAGCTTTTTGTTTTCTTTTAACACCCACCTGTATGTAACCTGGTTTTATTTCTCACCTGCAGTCTACCTAGGCTACCTGTATGTAACCTGGTTTTATTTCCCACCTGCAGTCTACCTAGGCTACCTGTATGTAACCTGGTTTTATTTCTCAGTCAGTCTACCTAGGCTACCTGTATGTAACCAGGTTTTATTTCTCCCCTCCAGTCAGTCTACCTAGGCTACCTGTGGTTGGCCCTGATCGTAGGACTACCCGGCAACTTTCTCATCGCCATGGTGTACCTGGCCGTTAAGCAGAAGCGGACGTCGGACTGGTTCATCTTCTTCCTATCAGTCTATGACGGTGCCGTCTGCGTGTTCGCCGTGCCCCTCTACCTCAGCATCGAGACGGGTGCCTGGATGGCTACCGGAAGTGACCTGGCCTGCAAGATTGAGCAGTTCACCATCTTCACTGCCCAGTTCTCGTCGGTCTCCATTCTGGGTATTATTGCTGTGGACAGGTGAGTCAGGTGGCTTCTTTACATACACATATTGATATATATGTATATATATACATATATATATATATATATATATATATATATATATATATATATATATATATACATATATATACATATATATATAAATAAATAAATAAATATATATATATATATATATATATATATATATATATATATATATATATATATATATATATATATATATATATATATATATATATATATATATATATATATAAATATACGTGTATATGTATATATAAATGTACATATACATATTATATACATATATATATATATATATATATATATATATATATATATATATATATATATATATGTAATATGCGAGTGTGTGTTTGTACACTGTATGTGTATGCGAGCTTGCGTCCGTGTGTGTGTACATGTGTGTGTATGAGTGCATGTGTGTGTGCATATGTGTGTGTGTGTGTGTGTGTATCGCGAACGGTAGACATATTGACGTAGCACACATATATTTCAACCCAGCCTGACTTAACCCAGCAACTTTTCCATCGTGTTCCAAATTAATTAACGTCTTCCAGCAAATTTCTCCCCAGCAATAAATACCCGGCCCGCATCACGTGACACGTGATCACGTGACAGATTTACATCTGATACCCCCCCCCCCTCCGTCCCCAGCTCCCCCTCTTATATGCCATTAATCACCGCAGGTTAACGTATCAAAAGCCACATCCTGCTTAATTCCCAGCCCCCCATATAGCATAAACTGCTCACTACACCATACAACACGAATAGCTCCCCACCCCACAGGCTCATTACCCCCCCCCCCCTCCCACCCGACGTAATTTAAATACCTCCCCATCCATCAAGCGTTAGATTTCAAATTTTATTTCTGCGCCCATTCCTCTTTCTTCAAACTTTTTTTTCTAATAATGCTAAGATTACATTTTTATTTTCTCTCTTAACTTGAAGCTCTTGACATTATATTATAAAAGCGGAGGCCACAGCCAAACGTTTCAATACCAAACTTGGGGGAAAAATTCGTGTAGAGTGGGTTCAATACTTATAAGGTGATACACCTATTGCTGACGTGCATATCGGCGAAGTAAAGTGTCGTCGACATGGTAATGAACATGTGACGTAATGTTAACCTTACGTAACATGCACGTGACGTAATTTTAACCTTACGTAACATTCACGTGACGTAATGTTAACCTTACGTAACATACATGAGAGAGAAAAGTGCGTGACAAATACGAAAGACATGCAACGTGATGTGATAATGATAAGTTTCTGGCGCAATATTAAATTATCTTTTTAAATGGGGTGGGGAACGTAATATATGTGACGTAATAATAAAGTGGCTTTACATATTATGCATTACGCGATATTACTGAGTGATAAGTAACATGTTGATGTTGAATGTGTTGATGTCCTATAAGCAATAATCAACTAGCGGACGATTCTGGATTTCTTTAGAGATCGAATAAACTAACTTATTTTTTCTTTGGTGTACCTACACATATTTTATTTTTGTATTACAAACGCAATGGTCAAAACTGGCCCCCGTTACGACTTGATTACGATGGGAAGATTTATCGATGGGCCATAGGGCGGCCTATAGATCTATAGATCATTTGTAGGGATCGCCTATAGATCTATAGATCTAATGTACCGCCAAGATATCAAACAAAGCGTATAGCCGCCCTAAGTAGCGCCAATGTATGCCCCTGGCTTTGGGTTTCCCCCAATCATAAGCCATAATGGGTTTCCCCGATCATAAGCCATAACACAATCCATTACACAGGCCATCAATTGTATTTACGGTACAGAATATAGAGCAATGTCGGTGTAATAGATTGGCGTCAGGGGCCCGGAATTTTTTTTTCCGGGGGGTGACTTTTTTATTCTAGTTCCGCCACTGATTGGCGTTAAGCAGCGGTGTAGCCGGAGGTAGAAGTGGGGGTGCGGTTTCCACCTTTATAGTGGGTGCCACATAAGCACTAATGGAGGCGTATTTGAATTAGTTGTTTACTCCTGCGTGAAAAAATCGATGAGTTCAAGATTTCATCATATTATGTGAATAACTTTCTGCGTCTCTGTTTAGCAGACACAAATGTTATACAGGCGATGTTGTAGGGTTACCTCCCTGTAGCCCATGTGAAAGTCTTTAAACCCATTTAGAAAACTGAGAGTTGCATTAATGATCTGTTGATTGACCAGACTTTTTTGGTCAATTGCCGGGCTGCTCTTCAACTAGATAGATTTATTTGGCCAAGTTTATTCATGCGTTTTCTTTTGGGTGGGTACTGGCGTTCTGATGGCCAGGTAATGGCAATATGTTTTGCTAGATAATACCTTTTTGTTTTGCCAGGTAATGGCATTGTGGTTTTCCAGGTAATACCTTTTTGTTTGGCCAGGTAATGGCAATATGTTTTGCTAGATAATACCTTTTTGTTTTGCCAGGTAATGGCATTGTGGTTTTCCAGGTAATACCTTTTTGTTTGGCCAGGTAATGGCAATATGTTTTGCCAGGTAATACCGTTTAGTTTGGCCAGGTAATGGCAATATGTTTTGCCAGGTAATACCGTTTAGTTTGGCCAGGTAATGGCAATATGTTTTGCCAGGTAATACCGTTTAGTTTGGCCAGGTAATGGCAATATGTTTTGCCAGGTAATACCGTTTAGTTTGGCCAGGTAATGGCAATATGTTTTGCCAGGTAATACCGTTTAGTTTGCCCAGGTACTGGCACTGTGTTTGACCACATAAAGTCGTTTTGTTTCCGACCAGTCCTCCGCCATTGTCAAACATTGGAATCGACTACCCTCCACCCACCCACCACTACCTGTTGTCAAACATTGGAATCGACTACCCTCCACCCACCCACCACTACCTGTTGTCAAACATTGGAATCGACTACCCTCCACACCCACCAGTATCTGTTATCAAACATTGGAATCGACTACCCTCCACACACCCACCAGTACCTGTTGTAGTCGAACAGTATCGGGTTTTGTCCTAGCTTCGATCCGAATCCAGTACCTGATTCAATAAATCTCAGCCCCCATCTGTGATAAAATAGCAACATCCCACATATAGGCCTGCCAGCTGGTATATTTCTCATATAACCTGTATCATATTGAGTGGATAGGTTTAAAGATAAAGCTTTTTATTTTTAAATCAAAAACAGTTGATAAAACCAGGATATGAAACATCACTTCATCACCTGATGAAACATAGTTTTGACTTTTGTAGCAACTTATTCTAAGTCTGCTTTCCACATTCTGAGCCTGTTGGTGTCATTTATTACCTGACCTACGTCATTCCATGGCTGTCAGCACCCGCCTGAGAATAAAGTTCGTAGCCCTGGAGCAAACGCTGGCGTAGAGTAGGGCGCTATTTCATAAGTGACGTCATTTTAAATGGCGTCCAGAAACAAATCGAATGTCTTTTAAATTTAACGAATGTTCACACAGTATTACACCCCCCCCCCACCAACCTCTTATACCCTCACACTTTCGTACTCTCACACTTTCGTTCCCTTACACTCTCATACCTTCACAACCTCAAACCTTCACACCCACACACCCTCCTCCCCTCACACTCTCTAACCCCCACACATTCCTACCCTCACACTATCATACCCACACACCTTCACACTTTCCTCCCCTCACACTCTCCTACGCCCACATTCTCCTACGCCCACACTCTCCAACCCTCACACCCACACACTCTCCTACCCCCACACTCTCCTACCCCCACACTCTCCTACCCCCACACTCTCCTACCCCCACACTCTCCTACCCCCACACTCTCCTACCCCCACACTCTCTTTCCCCCACACTCTCCCATCTCATCAAACCCCAACAATCGTGTATAAAAAGTCGGGGGTACGATCGTATAATTTCTATCACATAATCGATGATAAATGAGGGCTGGGGGTGGTTGTAGTGACGTTTAGGGGCTGGTCAGGACGGTTGATGGAGAGGTGATTGCCGTTCTACTGCCGGTTGTTGAGTACTGATTTATCAATGCGCGGGACTCGTTGCGTATTTGATGTAATGTTTTATTCTGTTTTACTCAGTTTTAGGTAATATGAGGCGTAATGTGTGTGTGGTAATGTGTGATGTGAAGTGTTGGGGTGTTGTTCAGGGTATTGTGTGAAATGATGTAAGGGATAATGTGTGGGGTGATGTGTGGTCTGAAGTGTGGGGGTTTTGTGTGGGAAGAAGTGTTGGGGTGTTGTGTGACGTGATGTAAGGGATAATGTGTGTGTGTGGGGGGGGGGGTGTGATGTGAGAAGCGATGTGTGAAGTAGTGTGTTGGCTAATGTGTGGAGGTAAGTTGTGCTTTAATGTGGTTGGTAACGTGTGCAGTGAAGCTATGGGGTTGTGTGTGGGGGTGATGTGTGGGGTAAGGTGGGGTATTTCGACACAAAACTATAAACAAAACAAAAGCCATCTACAACCTCAAACATCATCTAACTCCAAAAGACTGCGAGAAATGAAGAGGTTCACGCTGAGTTTATTTTGTGTAACTTGTAAACTGTCGACCAAAATGCCTTCTAGCAAAATAAAAAAAAGTAAAGAAATCTGCTCACAGTTCTTTGACCGACATTTTAAAAAAAAGAAAATCCAGATTTCTTCTAAGTCTGGGCGATTGGGTACAAAACGTGAATGCATCCCATAAACTTCTCCTAAACCCTTCTAATAAATCTCTCGCCGTCTCCTCCTGCTCTAAACCTCCCCAGCCCCTAACCCTCCTCTACCACCCCACCCCCTCCCCACAGTACTCACACTTTACTCATGTTCTCCATGTACGTGCTTATAGGGCCGCATGTTTAAATTATTCCTCCCCCAACATCCCCAATGAAAATTTCAAGCATCGATACTTAAAGGTTCGAACAGGCTTCAGTCCATAGGAATAAAGTATCGATACTTCATTGTTTGACCCTGCTACATATTTCGCATAAATCGATACTAATTGCTACAATACATGACTAGCGATATTTTTTGTTTGTTTGTCAATTTAAATCACTGAGTACTGTAGTTACCTCTGAAAATGTATTTTAGTCTGGTTCAATAGACTTTAAAAAAAAAAATTCTGTTTAAAGCTAGTGGCTGAAGGGGTCGGTAATGACAAAGGTTATCTAATGACTAGGGTACTTTAATGGCAAGGGGTCACTAAGGACAAGGGGTCGGTAATGACAAAGGGTACCTAATGACAAGGGAACTTTAATGAAAAGGGGTCGCTATTGACAAAGAGTACCTAAGGAGAAGGGGTCCATAGGCCGTTGCCCATGTCTCGTGTTTGTTGTTTTGGTGCCAGTGAATAACTCACCTTCATATTTTTTTTTGGTGGATGGCTAGATTTGTGGTGGAGAGGGGAGGGAAGTGTGGATTGGAATGGATATTGTCTGAGCTAGTGGATAATGACTTCCTCTCCGTTCTGAGTTATATCGTTAGACAGGATATCCTCCAACACAATAACGTATTACGTGCCAACTGGTTATGCGCCATATAGGCCGTTGACTCCAGTATTCAGCCTGCTTTTCTTTTTGGATTTACTTCCATAGTTTTTGTCGAACCAATAACAAACTACAATGCACCACAGAGGCGTAGCGAGGGGGGGGGGGGACATATGTCCCCGGGCGCCGACCTTGGGGTGGGCGCCAAATTGAAAGTTTGAGGGGGTGGTGCAAATGAAAAGATCGAGGCGGGGGGGGGGGTGCAGATCGAAAGTTTGAGGGGGGGGGGGGGTGCAAATGAAAAGTTCGAGGGGGGTGCAAAATCGAAAGTTTGTCTTCGGGGGCCGGGAAGGGTCGCTACGCCTCTGATGCAGCAGTTGTTTGATTTTGGAGTTTTCGGTTGGTTTTCCCAGCTATCGATACTCAACTATACAGGGTTCGAATTCGGGACTTTTCGGTATAGCAACCACGATCTTTACCGAATACCACGCCAACCCTTAATAGATAATGTAATTGTTATGGCTTATAGAGTTGGGGAAAGTAATAGGTTTAGTAGCTCAGAAGAAGAGTGAAAAGGGAGGGAAGTCAATGTTACTAAATAGATAAGGAAGACGTGTGGTAAATAGTCAAAAACGAACGATGAAGTGAAAGACAGATGCTGACTTTTGAAATAGCAAATCCTGCAATAAACGCAGGAAAGTAAAAAAAACGAAATGTAATTAAAATTGCATAAAAGTAGAAGAAGATAATGCCAACTATAAATACACAGCTAAGCGGCGTGTTGTTGCAATGCCGTGAGCTAAAAATAGCTCTCCGTAGTTGATGCGTCGATTCACGTGACCTCTCGTAAAACGTGGCGACAGTCTCCGGCTTCCGGTAGAGCGCTGCATGCCGGTACCGACATGTGTGAGAACTAATTAGCGATGTCCCGACTCATTAGACACCTGCGAGATCAAGCAATCAGCCTGGGTTAACTCATCGATTTTTTTAGGCAACGTGGCATTGAGGGATTAGCGGTAGATTGTTGTACATAACTGTTAACTTAGAGGACGGTGGGGGTGGGGGAGGGAGCAGGTTTGGTAAGGTTGGGGCTTTTAGGTCAAGGGAGGGGGAATCGATTCTTTAGCTTTGTAGAACTGACCATTGAAGTGGGGATGGGGGTGGGGTGGCAATGAGGGTTGAACTGAAAAAAAATTATAAAATTAACACTACTGACGTGGTTATGGGATTACTTGGACAGTCTGTAATGTCGCAAAGCATGGACTTTTTGAAATGTCGCTTTTTTTCTGGGAATTGTGGCTGTCACTCTGTCACTCTGTCACTGTGTCAATTACCACCAGTCCATGACATATCAACAGCCATGGTTTTTAGAATAACAACCACAGCCGTATTCAAATGTCCCATAGTTCGTTATATATTTCCATTTCTTTCTCTTTATCTTACAATATATATATATATATATATATATATATATATATATATATATATATATATATATATATATATATATATATATATATATATATATATATATATATATATATATATGTATATATATATGTGTGTGTCTGTGTGTGTGTGTTTGTGTGTGTGTTTATGCAAAAAATTAACAGGCTTGGCCGAGTGGGAGAACTTCTGACCACTAACCCCAATGTAACGAGTTCGAATCTCAGACTTCATTGGTATCAGACTCACGCTGGGGAAAGTAAATGCGGCTAAGCATTGTGCTGAATACACAATCATCGTCCATGCCGTGGTCAACAAACAAGTGAACTCTACTTCTTCTACACTATGAATCAGCAGGTTCGAAATGAGAACTTTACTTTCCTAATTTAACGAGTAACAGCGTAAGTTGAAATTGGCACCGAAAATGTAATACTGGACGACATCACATGTTATTTTTCCATCCACCATCAACAGCTTGTTCTTGACGTTACTACAATACAGAATAGTACCGTCGCTCTAACCCTAACTTCCCTTGTTTCAGGTATCTGAAGATTTGTCTCCCCACCACCAGATCGCTCAACGCCACCCAGGCTCGAAATATCGGCATCGGCACCCCCTTCCTCTCCGCCCTGGTCGCCGCCCCTGTGCTTGTCTGGGATGGTAACGTGGAGCACAAGTTCTGTCGTCTGCAAGACCGCTACAAAAACACGCTTGGTAAGCCCTTGGGAAGGGGAGTTAACTCCTTTTTTTTGTTATTTAAAAAAAAAAGGGGCGGTAAATCTGATGTCTAATGCTAGTTACCTGCCCCTTGTCGACCAGCTTGATTTAGTTTGGCGGTAGATTGTCGCGGGTTCTGTGACGTATTGAGAAGTATCTCGCGAGTCTTTGGGGAGATTTAGAAGGAAAAAAAACAACTCTTGACTCGCTGCTTCAGTTCTCGAGAACTTCTCGAGTGCTGGCGAGAGGGAACGAGACTTAACTCGTCCTGTAATGTAATGACCAGTTAGTGCGGCGAGCTCACGGAACTTGGTCTCCATGGCGACGTTGTTAAACGGCTTACCGGTCCCACTTTTAATGGATTGTCGACCTCTCTAGCGCAACTCTGCGGCTTGATGGAGCTCTTCACTCTTAGAAAAACAGTTTCTGATTCCCTCATTTGGCTTGCGGGGTAGGGTAGCCACCACACTTCAAAGTAAAGCTGCTGTTTATTTTGTGATCGCTACTAATAATGTATCGACTTTGTTTTCGTTTGACGACTGTTGTCTGATATATACAGACTTTTCTTAGAAAATTATTTTAAACTCGTTTCCCGTGAAGTCATAAGTGAATTGAATCCCAATCAACTAGTTTTATCCTTTTTGTTAGTTACGAATGCTTATGAAGCCAGTGAATTGAATCGCTATCAACTATTTTTATCCTTTTTGTTAGTTACGAATGCTTATGAGGCAATTTCTCAAGACCATATGTCGCAATCAAACTCGATTAGTTGCTTTTATCTTCAGTTCCGGCCATGTCAGTCCAGCTTCTTCCGTTTTCTTTTCAAAAGATCTTTATATGGACATTCTTTACTTTCTCATTGAAGCTACTTGTAGTTTTTTTTTAAACTTTTTTTTAATTAATTATTTTAATGTTTTTTATCTGTTGGGCCAAGCAAATGAGAGAAGCTAGTTTCTTAATGAAATGTAATATTGATAGTAAAATATACCATTGACTTATCCGTATTTAAATGGATTACTCACTAACACTATGTGGAGGATTTCTTTGAGTTTTAGGACAATATGTTCATTGATTCAGAGTCAGGGTTCGTCAGCACTATGCCCAGCCGCCTTTAATTTCCCTAACGTGAGTTAGGTACTCATCAGAGTTGGGTGGACTCAGAGACGGTCTACTGACTTGAACCCGATTTCGAACTCGAGACTTACGGGTTAGCAGTCCAGCTCTCTAACGCTAGACCACTCCTTCGCATGTACCTCGGCATATGAAGTACTAAACGTTAACAGAAAATACATACACTATTGTTACATTGTATTCAGTGCAAGGAATATAAAATATTTTTAAAATACTCTCTTCAAACTGTATTGCGTTGGATATAAAAAAAAACTTTCTATTTTTCAGGAGTTAAAGTTCACAGATGCCTGACGTTCGGATTTTTCGTCTGCATGTTCTTCGTCGTCATCTACTGCTACTCCAACGTCTGCGTGGTCGTCAGGCGACGGATACAACGTCACCGGGAGCACGCGCTCAAACGGAAACACCTGATGCAGATCCCAGCATTCCTGCAAGCCATCTCCAACGTCGACGACCCTCCCGGGGGGTCCTCAAGGGTGTCCCGGGGGAAGAGGAAGTTTTCCTTGTTCAGTATTGGCGGAAGTCGAAGATTGTCCGCCATTACGCCGTGGGTCAAAGCGAGGCTGAGTCTCCCCACGGAAAGCATGACAAGAAAGGCAGGACTTCCGGTTGAAGATATGGAGCTGGAGTCGAAAGAAAGTTTAGCAGAGAGTAAGAAAAAACTGGACGAGGCTTTAAAGTTAAAGTGTAAAGATTTTCCCGATAAAGATGGCGGGTTTAGTATTAAAAATAAGAATCAAAATGAGAAAACGAAAGAAAAGAAACTTGCGGATTCGGACGATGGATTAGCAGAAGGCGCTCAGGAGATAAACGAGGATGTGAAAATATACACCAATGGTAAATGTTTCCAGCGGAAGCAGTCCTTGTCACGTGAGAAACTGGGACTTGACGGGTTGGATCACGTGGTACAGCGTGATCAAAAACCGCGGCAGACGATACAGAAGATCTCTGAGGAAGACAGCAAAACGACGAGTGACTCGTTCGAAGGTTCGAGAATAGAAACGGAAACGACGTCCAGTGACTCTGGGATATCCCCGGCAAGGGGGGAGCAGCGGTCGAGTTGTAACGGTTATCACGTGGTGACTGTACATCGGGAAAATAACTTCATCAATGACGCGGCAGGAGCGGAAATACGTCATCACGTGTCGACAGACAACCTGCTCTCGCAACGAGAAATATCGGGAATTCCAACCGGTGCCAAAGTTCGTTTCCTGTCCGAGCTGTCCGTGTGTGGCCCACGTGACATGACGTGTGCATCACGTGGTACGGGGGTTCTCGATAAAACCAGTTCGGGCCCCACGAATGGGCTAAACGGAAGGAACATTCTAGCGTTGTCTCCAGTGCTTATTCAGAAGAACTTCACACACAAACACCCGGACCGACTTTTCATACCGGATTCTCTGGCCCCTAATTTAATGACACCAAACTCACGGGAACCAAATTCATCGGAACCAAATACAGCGGCACCAAATACAACAATGCCACCAAATTCACATTCATCAAACTCACGGGAACCAAATTCACATGCACCAATCTCACGGGAACCAAATTCACATGCACCAAACTCACGGGAACCAAATTCACATACACCAAACTCACGGGAACCAAATTCACATGCACCAAACTCACGGGAACCAAATTCACATGCACCAAATTCAAACACCCCTATCTGTTGCCATATACAATCCCCAAAACCGGAACCGGCTAAAACCGGAAATGTAATAACCCTTAATTTCTCGCACCCAGGCGGGTCGGGAACATTCGCGGAACCCGATCTTTTAAAGACGTTTGATGACGCATGTCGCCATGGCGACGGCTTCTATGTCCAAGATGGCGTGTCTGCCCAAGATAATCGCTGGGCGCGACACTCGATACCTGCCAATGCCCGGGCGAAAGTAAAAAGTTGTGAGAGCGTTTGCCGGCGATACCCGCCGGGCGATGACCAGGAATCGAATACGGCCATGTCTAGTCGCTCGTGCCACGATATCACGGCCTGCTCTGTTGGTTTATTGTCATGCAAAGCTCTGAAGCATCGATACTCCCACAACGATGCGATTACACTCAAACCCGGCGTAATCGATACCGATGTGAAATTCGATTGCCTGGATCAGAACGAGAGTGATCGCGATGACGTCACGGATTGTTTACTCACGGGCGTGCACGTGAACCAGAGCTCCGGTTGTAAGAGTTCTAAATATAGATTTCTCCCCGAGTTCAAGGTCGTAAAACGTAAAGGGAAACACGGCGGGAAAGATGACATTCAGGGGTCAAGGTTGAGCGATGACCTTGGAGCGCGTCTGCTGAGGTTGAAGAAAAGAAAACAGGTACACCCGTGGAGGCTGCGACCCCAGCAAGCCGTGGAAGACCCCGTGTGTCTTGAGTGTGAGAACCCCTGTCTCGTCCACCCCGCGCTCAGCTTACCGGGACCCCGGGAGTTGACCCCACTGGACCCCCGCGGGGCTCCCGCTAACAAGGTCGTGAATCTACCGGAAGGTGTTGTTTTGTCACGTGCTAACACCCTCTCCGAAAACGCGTCGGAAATTCCCGAATCGAAACAACGGAAAAACCCAGAAAATCATCGATCTCAGAGCGTGGGGGTCGAGACCCCAAGGTCCCCTCTAGGGACCCGGGACTGTGACCGGACAACTCGAAACTGTGAAACCCTTCACATTTCGGGGTTGAACGCCTCGTTTATCACACCCGATTTACGACGGACATCGCTGAACGATCTCGAGGGCGGGACTAATGAGGTTTACTGTGACAAGACGGATGGCCGCCATCTTTCAACACTTGGAATGGACCAATCAGACGCGGCCGGGGGCGCTGGTAAGGAGCTGAGATTTAATAAAGAAAACGCCGACCCGCGTGGAGATTGCAATACGTTAAATTGTTCGCTAACAGATGTTTTATTGCATGATGTTTCTACGGGGTGTGCGAGTTCTCGTCACGAGAATCTCGCAAGACATTCACGTCCTACAAACTGTGATACTTATGTATATTGTTCAACGCCAAAACAATCTGACGTCACGGCCGGAAGCGGGTGTTATGACGTAAAAATTCCATGTAATTTCGACGTTACTAGGCTTCCATCTGACGTCACGGCGTACAAATTACAGCCTGACGTCATAACGTTACTCCCTTCATGCAAGTGTCGTCATATCCAGAATGACTCTTCTAATCTTAAATCTACCGATAGATCTGTGTACCAGGATAGCAGAAGTATCGTTAACTCACCGGTTGTTTTCTACAACCCATCAGCAAATGCCATTAGCAGCGATAAGCATAATTCTCCTTCAAATTCCAGCTTTGATTCTCGGGGGTCACGCGATAGGTTGAATCAGGGGTCACGAGAAAGGTTGAATCAGGGGTCACGAGAAAGGTCAAACCAAGGGTCACCCACGTCGAACACTTCCCATCAGGCCTGCTGCGTGCAGGGGACACATCAGAACAGTGACGTAACGAGCGCGCGGCTCGACGTCTGCTGGAGGAGTGTGAGCAGAAACCCGACGCATGCGCATGACGTGTCACCAATCAATCGTCACCCCACCACCAGCACCACCACCACCACCACAAACACGTGGGATATAATTTCATGCGCGCGCATCGAGTTTGCTCCACGCTTCAGCGAAGAACTAGGTCAGGTCGGTAGTGTAGTGGCATCAACAGTGCCAAGGGCACCTTATGCCTGGCATAGAGGTATTGGGTTATCCCCATTTATCCCTAATGCTGTCATCCCACTTTCACATTTTGACGTATTAGACCATTCACCCTTCCTCTCTTCCAATTGGTCGCCAAAATGTATCACGTGTTACCCGTCCACGAGTATCCCCCTCCCAACGTTCCACCAGCCACAAACATATCGCCCTACATCAAAATCTCGCCGCGGAAATTTATTTCCGGATATCGACAACGAGAACTCAATCGCGCCTTTTTGTTTACATATGCAAAATGACGTCATCGCAAACTTTGACCTTCGAAATTCGGACATCATCAGGTCAAGGCCGGACGACGATCTGACGATATTTGATATCAACGAAATCAAAGAGCTCGGGATTTCTCGCAGCTCATCCGGGTACAAGCAGAGCTTAAGGAGCTTAGACGGGGCGGGGCAAACACCACGTGATGGGCTGTTTGCTCACGCGGAACTTCTAACGAGTCCGGCCTGGAAGAGTTTTCTAGATCTTTCTAAATGTGACGTCTGTCTCGTTTTGAATTTGTATGCCCTGGGGTTGAAAGACAACGTTTTTACCACGAAGATCAACCTTGGATTGAGGAGTCTCATTCGGAATTATTTGACTCCAGAAAAACGGTATTTCTGCGCATGCCCGTGTGTTCTGTACAGCACACGTGACGCTCTTAACACGTCATCAAACTTCCGGTTGAAAAATAATCAAAACTTACTTAATATTTTTCATTTTGAATCGGGTGCTACAAGTTCTTTAATATATTATTTATTAACAGTTATGTCTTCCATGCATCATTATTTGCATTCTTCTGACCAGGAATCGAACCCAGACTCCTGTTGTAGTCCTTCAACACTACAGTGCGAGCGACTTTTTCTTTTCCTCCCTGCTAGCTCGCTAGTCCAATCGCCTTCAGTAAACTTTGACCAAAAAGATTTCAATGATTCTATCCCTTGTTCCAGTGACCTAGACGAGGGACCCGCGCATCAGGGTGCCATTAATCAAGATTTGCGTTCCGGCACCACTCAGACATGCCAGCGGTCACATGACCACCACGCCATCACCGCATCGTTAACAACAACCCAACGGCCCCGCCGCAAGCCGTCTTTAGGTCCCCAGATCCGGCGATTTTACGACTCAAATCTAACCCATCGATTACTCTCAGACCAGATCACGTCTCGTGGAGACGAGGCGAGAACAAACGAGATCAAAATGGAGGGTGTCCCGGAATTACGAGTTCTAAAAAGTTGTGGTTTGAGTCCAAGACATAGCGATGTGTCGGTTCTAGAACCAAACACATGTTCGTCAAATTTTGGAAAATTTCCACTTTTGCTTTCAACTCGAAAATACCCGGATGATGATTCTCAGGCGTTCTGGTTTCCAAATAGCCCTCCATCACGTGATGGTGCTCAAAGCTTAGATAATGACCTAAACCACGGTATCCCGGGTACCCAGGCCGGATCCGGTAACCGGTCGATGAGAAGTACCGGCGGTGATGCTTTAAGTGCAGATTATACCACAGCTAACATGCCAGGCAAATTTCGTAGAACTGGGTCAAACATTCCGTCTAAAAGTGGATCGGAAACGGAAGTTTGCTGTAAGGCAAACGGGGATGCATCGTTTGGAGCCCAAGGTACAAATACTGGAATTGGTGACCGCCATCTTGGTGAACATGTGTGTAGCCTTATGACGAGAGATAAACCAGAGAGTGCAGGCAAACCAAAAGAAAATGAAATCAAAACAAATCTGCAGATTACTGAACTTGAACGTAAACAAAATGATAATTTTTCTAATTGGGCTTATTCTAACTCACAGTGCCCTCCAAAATCTGAAGCTGATAAATTAGGTGTGTGTGCTTTAACTTTAGTTAATCAAGACACTACACACGAACATAATTGCAAGGAACGTCAGAATTCCAAAATTTCAAATAATATGCTACATTATGAAGACAAACCCGCACCGGTAGAAAGCTCCATAAATCTTTTAGGCGAGACTCTGAACACACTGATCCCACTCGCCAGCCATTTCAACAAGTTCACCAAACTCAACGATGCCAAACCCTCTCAGCCACTACCTCGTCAACCCAAACCCCACCCACCCGCCATATCCCTAACCCCGCCCACCAACGCCAGCAGCGCCATCCACACCACGCTTCTCCAATGTCTCCCAAACTACACGCCAACACCCACCCCCACTCCTACCTCCGACTCTCCCAAACCTGTTCCGGACACTCCCAAACAAACCAAACCTCCAAAAGAAACTCTAAAAACGAACAACGACACTTGCGAATTCTTCGTCCGTTCTGTATTCGACGCCTTGATCGCAACCGCCGGGCTCTCCTCCGCCAGCGAGCCGTGTCTGAACACTTCCGGTGAATACGAAGAGCTCTACGAGTTCCCCTTGTTCCCCGGAAACAACCGCAACGAAAAAAGAAACAGTGGGAACTTGTATTTCCAGGAGCGGAGCCACGACAACCTTTTCCGGACCTCGCCTCGCCTCAACGCTCAAAAAAGCATCTCCCGGTCATCGGGGTCATCGCTGTCTTGGTTTTCTCTCAACGACCTTGACTGTCCGGAAAAGTCGGCCCGGAACTCCAGGTTCGTGTATCTCTCGGCCCTCCGCCAGCAGCTCAGCAACGTCTTCTCTCCAAAAAGTCTCCGGCAGTTCTTCGGCATCAATGACACCTCGCCTGGGATAAGGCCAGGGGCCGGAGAGCGACCGGCAACCGGTCACATCAATGTCATCATAACCCGATGTGAGAGTCTGGTGATGGACAACAGGTCGGAGGTTGATATTCCTCCAATGAGAAGTCGAGGTTGGTCTCTGATTTTTTTTTTCTAATTTTAATAAATAATAAACCGGGAGTGATCTCCCCTAAACTTTCTCGAATATTCTTATATAAAACAACAGGGGATGGTAGCTGGGGATATAGTTATGAATTTTAATCCATTTTAAATACTTAAACTTTTAAAAATAGAATAGAATCTCTTAAAAAAAGAATTGCGCACCGAGCGAACGCCGAATAAAGATGTGTATAATAGTGCGCAATATTATTATACTTTATAAATTTACATTAGTTTTTTGAGAAATCGGAAGTAGCGTAAATTAGTACTTCCGGTCAACGGAAATTACTCAAGATTTGACAGAAGATAGAGAATTAGATTTTTTACTTACACGTGAAATTTTATTTATCTATCTGAAATAGTACTCAAGGTATAATCTTTTGAAAAATGCAAAGTAGAAAAAGTACCACTTCCGGTTATCGGAAATCGCTCAAAAGTTGATAAGGATCTACGATTTTGATAAAATACTGATATATGAAATTTCATCAACCTAGCTGTAACGGTACTCAAGTTATATTGTTTACACACAGACACACACACACACACAGACAGACACACAGACATACGGACAAGATTGCAAAATTATGTTTTTCCGTATCAGTGAGGTGTAAAACGCCGAGATTTGTAAAAATCTCGATTTATTTATTATTTTTTTTTTTTGCAAGATTACAAGACTTTCTCTATACTTCGTATATACGAGAAAGTAAAAATGGAGTTGGCTTTACTGGCATAAACTTTACTCAGATTTACGGGAAAGTTTAAGTTTATAACACGATCTTTGCATTTAACATGTCCCTAATCATAAGCAGCATTTATACAAATCCATAAACATATGGAGAAAACATGACGGCACGAAGAATCAATGACTTCTACAACTAAACGTATTGTATATACAAATAAGCTTTTTATTAATAGCCGTTTCGGCTAGGCATTGCTCTCGCCTTTACTACCATTTCAAAATCTGAATGTTAACTCCTAAATAATAGAAAAAGAACACACGTAGTGGTTTTTAAAGGCTAAGCATAAGACAACGTTTGGTGTATATAGTATTTCATGTCGGTTCTAACATTTTAACTGTTCGAGTATTTTCGATAATGAAAACAAATTAACCCTGTTTACATTTTAAAAATAAAACTTATTTTTTAAACTTTACTACAAGCTACGAATAAAATAATACAGTTCAAAATAATCAATCAATTCAATAATTTACTATTTTTTGAGGCATAAACATGTGTTGACCGTTAATTAAATAATGAATAAATAATAATTAATTAGACATTACATTTAATGTCAAACCCCGCACCATAAAATATCTATAAACCTAATAGATTTAAATCAGTTATAAAGCTTTGTTATCCTTGGTTTTTAATAATAACAAATGACATTTATTGAAAAATTTTGAAATTTAATTTGATAAATATTTGTGACGAATTCCAAAATAAAATAATTTAATCAATTATTAATTTTTGTTAAATTTAGTGCTGACGGTTGTCATTTCTGGAAGGAAATTTAATTAATTTTACATGAACATGATTGTTACTAATTTTACTTTTCCGAGTGATAAAAAAAGATTTCCCATCCTACTCTTCCAATGTACAAATATTTACGCCAATCTTTTTGTTAACACTGTGACATAGATCACTGTACCTTGGGTCCACCACTAGATCAGTTAAGTGCAGAAGTGAAGTGAACGCCTCCGGGGGGGCCTCGAAGACTGTCCCGCGGAGATCAATGAGCAAAAGCTTTGGTGTGTTTTTAAATGCCCTTTTCGATATTGTCATGTTTTGGTGCTTGTTTGAAGTTAGTATAAACTTCATTAGCTCTGAGTTAGGCTGAAAACTTGTTTTTCTAATCTTCGTGATATTGTTTTTGGACAGGTCCAAAATTATCACGGAAGCTGGTATGTTTTTTATTCTCGTGATGTTGTTTTTTGATAAACTCAACTTTAACGTACCGTTTGGTACGTTTCTTATGCTGGAAATTCGGTTCCAGTTTAGATTTATGATAGTTGATTTTTTTGGTAAATTTATCATTTTTTTAATGTGATTATATTTTAGGCTAAGATATTCCAGGTTACTTAAGTTGGATAATTGTGTCGGGATTTCTGTCAGATTGCAACTGTCGAGTGTCAATTTTTCAATATAATTTGGCACTGTTATGGAAGTCAACTTAGACAAATCAGATCCAATAATTGCTAACTTCGCCAAGGGGTTTTTCTCGTCAAAATGAATTTTAAATTTTTTAAGGTTCAAACCATTCAGTGCAGCAGCGGTAATTTTAACTTTTCTCAACGCCCTCAGCAATTTGAAAGACGTGTGCGCATCCCTAAGACGCACACCCTCCAGTTCTAATAGTTCAAGTTGGTCTGCGGCTTTGTTCCAGGCGTATCCCTCTATTTCTGACCCAGGGGCGTTTATCTCGAGTTGTCGAACCCTGGGGAGGCTGTCGTCAGGGAATAAAACTTGAGAGCTACTCTGAAATATAAAGGTTTCTATGTATATGTATATATATATATATATATATATATATATATACATATACATATATATATATATATATATATATATATATATATATATAAATATATAAATATATAAATATATATATATATATATATATATATATATATATATATATATATATATATATATATATATATATATATATATATATATATGTATATATATATATATATATATATATATATATATATATATATATATATATATATATATATATATATATATATATATATATATAACCAAGACAGAAACTTGCAAAAAAATTCCGACACAAAAAGTATATTTTGTTCAATTAAACTAATTAGAGTAAAACGTAGTACTAAGATTTGAATGAATATTGCACTCAAAGCAAAGGATCTTGCTTGCTAGCGAGGATCCAAGCAAGGATAAGCGATCAAATTTTTTACCTTTCTCGACTTTTTACGTTAATGTTAAACCACTATTCTATTGTTTCGCTACCTGAACGTTATGAGCTAATTGAGAAATTAATTAATTTGATTACCTCGATGTGCAATATGGCAGTTTCCGGAACGGATGCAAAATCTTTGGCATGGTACTTCTTGAGCTTGCAATCGACTAGAACTTTGCTACATTTGCAGTTCTGAATAAATACACCAATTAAAATCACTACACATTACAGCTGTAATATGATGTAACCATTGATGTTATACAAGTTCTGTAAACTCATCACACAACAAATGAAAGTATCGAATAATATTTTACTGACCCGAACTAATCAAAACATTTTAAAAATAAATTCCTGATTTTAATTATTCTTGCAAGGAACGTACTTTGCAAAAATTATTTAAATAAAATGAATTATTATTTTATACAATAATCTGTACTGTGTGCATATTATAAATACTGACCTTAGGGCAGGTGAATGTATCTTTACCGGAAACACACACAAGTGACATGACAAGTAGTGCCACTATGGCAGTAGCCTTCATGCTGTGAGCCGAGAGCCTTGTATGGCTGCAAGCAGTCCCTTACAAATCTACCTGAAGCTTTTGTCAACACGACATGTTCGAATGATAAACAAGCGCTAATCTGATTGAATTGCCAAGATGATAAGCTTCATTCAAGGGCGGATTTAATTAAAATAAATATTTTAGTGCCTACAAGAAATTCTGAGATGGGATTTGTGTTTTTAATTAAGTTCAATAGAAAAATTGAAGAAAGCTTTTTTTTTCTTTTTTTTTTGTGTGTCTTTAAGCATTTGTTTAAACTGATTGCAGGATAAATTTATGATTTCAAACACATTTATAGCGATATTTAATAAAGATCACTTCTCACTAACTAAATGGTTGGTTAATTAAATTAATTAATTAATTAAACATTCAGGTGGTAGACTGGTGAGGTGAGGGGTTTTGATGGCGTCAAATTAAGTTCACTACAACAACAAACCTTTTAACGCCACACAAACAGCTGCTGCTAGCCTGTATACCTCTATTGATTTCATTATAATTATACCAATTAGAATCAGCAGATAGTTTTAAATTGTAGGTAATAGTTTGAAACTTCTTGAAGAACTAAAATAGACAGTAACACAAAAAAAAACATTTCTACCCTAACCCTAACTACGCCACTGCTTCTCTGCGTTTCAGCCAAGTCGACGTCATACGGGTACATCACATTTCAATAAGGACTTCGCGTAAATTGATTTCAATTTAGTCTTAGATAAAGCGATTTAATACCTGTAAGTAAGATTTAACGCTGAAAGGTTAATGTCTTCTCTAATAGTATAAACAACAAACTCATTATATTTTGTGGAAATACTTTAATTTTTACTTTATCAAATAAGGATTATAGTGAACATTATTTCTATAAAAACTAGATCTTGTAGAAATGATTGTCTTATTTACTTTATCAAATAAGGAGTATAGTGAAAATTATTTCTATAAAAACTAGATATTGTAGAAATGATTGTCTTATTTACTTTATCAAATATGGAGTATAGTGAAAATTATTTCTATAAAAACTAGATCTTGTAGAAATGATTGTCTTATTTACTTTATCAAATATAGAGTATAGTGAAAATTATTTCTATAAAAACTAGATCTTGTAGAAATGATTGTCTTATTTATCAAATATGGAGTATAGTGAAAATTATTTCTATAAAAACTAGATCTTGTAGAAATGATTGTCTAATTCACTTT
This sequence comes from Physella acuta, assembly GCF_028476545.2. Classification (NCBI taxonomy): domain Eukaryota; kingdom Metazoa; phylum Mollusca; class Gastropoda; family Physidae; genus Physella; species Physella acuta. The sequence goes on from NW_026732929.1 coordinate 422,696, forward strand.
ATCAAATCTGAAGTATAGTGAAAAGTATTTCTACAACAACTAGATCTTGTAGAAATTCTTGTCTAATTTACTTTGTCAAATAGGGAGCATAGGGTGAAATATTTCTACTAGACATTGTAGAAATGATTGTCTTATTTACTTTGTCAAATATGGAGTATCGGGTGAAATATTTCTACAATCCTAATTCATTGGAAGTGCCGTCCTAACCCTTACTATTAGGAATACGGTAATCAAGAATAAACGAGGAAAAAGTAATGCAGCTCTTGTCCGTTTTGTTGATGTGACAATCTAAAATCTAGTTAAACCTTGTTTTTTCTCTATACAGCAGCCACCCTTGACCCCACCTCTCTAGACAAGGGTCCCCGGGCGTCATCAGAGCCGGTCTACTCCGCAGTGCCGGAGCGGGTCATCGCGCCCAAGCCGCGGGCCAGTTCCCTAGACACGACCCACAGCTCCATCTCGCGGTCTGACGACCAGGACGCCTCCATTGACCGGTCACGTGGCTGCTCTCTGGACCTGCTGTCTCCGGCATCGGCCAGTCTCAGAACCGGAAGTATGTGCTCCGGCATGTCGTCCGTGTCCAGGTTGACGGAGTGCAGCGCTTACACGGAGCACAGCCGGTCAGGTGAGTTGTTGTCACTAGGTGAAACCATGTTAAGTTACGTCACAAAGTGTCACTATGTACGGCCCGTCACAAAATGTCACAAAGCGTCAGTATATTACGACCCGTCACAAATTGTCACTATGTAACGGTGTGTCACTAAGTGTCACGATGTTACGGTCCGTCACAAAGTGTCAAATTGTTACGGTCCGTCAAAAATTGTCAGTATGTTACGTTGCGTCACTGAGTGTCACTTTGTTAAGGTCTGTCACAAAGTGTCACTATATGTCAAAGTGAGTCACTGTGCGTCATGGTGTGTTATATTTTACACAAATGTCAAAACATCAGAATTGTTAGTCTCTGAACATTCCATCTTATAAATCATTTAAACTTTTTCTAAGAAAAACAAAAAATACGTCATTTGGCGTAGGAGGCGCAAAAATATTTTTTACCTCACCAGTAAAGTTCAAATTTATAAAAATTAATTAGCACAATAATTAATACGATCAAAAGATGCTTAAGTATTGGTTAATTGGGGCCAGAGAAATATTTCAGTAATTATTTTAATTATCTTAAAGATGACAGCTTTGGTGGGCCCTCTGTGATCATCATAAGGTGAATATCCTCTCTCTCAGAGATTGTTTTTAATGTCGGTAATAAATTTACCGTTATAATTAAGGTCAGGGTCATGCTTTCTTCCAGGCATTTCTTCGGGATGCGGGGGTGAGGATGGGGGGGGGGGGGAGTGGACATCTGGAAAACTTAAATAGTAAAACATTAAATTAAAATTAGAAAATATATACTTTAAACAAATGAATGTCTAAGTTTTATATGAGTTTCTTACCTGATTATGTATGTCTGACCTGTTTATGATTGTCTTACCAGATTGTTCAAGGTCTGATCTGAATTTCTGACACGATTTTGTATGTGTTGTTTGATTATGAATGTCTTATCTCATTATAAATGTCTAACCTGATTATGAATTTCCTGACTTTGAATGTCTGACCTTACTATTAATGTGTTATTATTAATGCCTGACCTGACTATGAACGTCTAACCTGATTATAAATGCCTGACCTGGTATTCTCCCCCCCCCCCCCCTCCCCCCAGACTGTGAGAAGATCACCCGCCGCACGGCCGAACGTGAGCACAACATCACTCGTCTTCTGGGCGTCATCACCATCATCTTCGTCATCAGCTGGTCCGTGTCCTGGGGCGTCATCCTCTACAACACCCTCTCCGTACTTCCGGTGCCCGACTCGAGTCACGTGACGCTGAGCATCGCGCGGGATCTGTTCCTGGTCAACCACTTCTGCAACATCGTGGTGTACGCAGTGCTGAGCAAGTCCTTCAGGGACAAGTTGATGCAGTGCTGCCACAGTCTCAAGATATGCTACTAGCACGTCTGTCATGCGACGTCTGTCATCCGGCGTCTGTCGTCTGGAGTTTGTCATCCGGCGTCTGTCATCTGACGTCTGTCATCCGGCGTCTGTCATCCGTCGTTTGACATCCGGCGTTTGTCATCTGACTCCTGTAATCTGACGTCTGTCGTCTGTCATACTTCATCTGAAGTCTATCGTCTGTCATCTGACGTCTTTCATCTGATGTCTTTCATCTGTCTTCTGTCATTTTTAATTGTCAATTATCATCTGTTTTATGTCGTATGTCATATTTAATCTGAAGTATGTCATATGTTATCTGTCATCTGTCAATTTAATATGTCATTTTTCGTATCATCTATCATGTCATAAATCAGTTGTCATCTATCAATTGTCATCTGTCAATGGTCATCTGTCAATTGTCATTTGTCATTTGTCATATTTCATCTAGCGTGTCATATTTAATATGAAGTTTGTCATCAGATGTGCATCCTTTTGTCACCTGACGTTTGACCCCTCATTTGTGTCATCTGGCATCTGTCATTTGATGTATGTCATCTCAACTCTGTCATCTGTTGTTAGCATATATGATCCCCCACCCCCTCACACCCCCTTCCCCAAACCCACCGCTTATCCACCGACTACCCTACACAAATCCCCAATCAATACATTTTCTTGTTGCATGTAAAGCTAGTAATGTTAAAATACTATCGTTACAACCATTCCAGTTATCCTATCAAACTACATCCAGCCAACCATGACACAACTTTGTAACAACCATTCCAATTATATAAAACTACAACCAGCCCACTACATGACAACCATTCCAATCAACGTGTATCCAGCCAACCCACGTAACAACCCTATAACAACCATTCCAGTGATCATATCAGACAACATCCGATCAACCCACCAACCAGGTTTTGACCATGTGACAACGGGTATCCAACCAAATTTGTTCACCCAAATCTTTGAACAGACCAGTTCCAACAAATCGAAACGTTCATCATAAATTTATTTATTGTATTTATATTTTCAACCTCTGCAGATATATGGCTACTTGATATTGTCTAGTTATTCTTTTATTTACACAAACACACATATATTTACGTTTATATGACCTTCATTCCTGATGTAATGACCTTGAAATAAACAATTTTTTTACCTGTTTTTACTTTTGTAAACTTTAATTTCCTGATGTTAATATTAAACGCAAATACTAAATAAACATTGTTTTATTTTAATGTGTTGCATTGTCGTATTGCAAAATACGGTGCTCTAAATATTCGTGATTCTGTTGTCCAGCTGTCATATGCATAAGTTGAGTATGTTATCTTACTGTTAAATATGTTGTCCTGTATTTCACTCTGCTGTCGTATGCTAATGTTTCTGCTGTCCAGAATTATATCCAGCTGTCTTTTGTCAGCTATATGTACCCTTCCAATAATATTTTTCATGTAAATTACATGTAAATACAACCAACACGAAAATTTAAATACAAGGAATTTATATTTCCCTTTCTTATACTCCTCTGATGAAACAAGGCTGACAGTGTTTCATAATTAACTCCCCTGGGTGTTCAGTTAATTCTTGTATAATTACTACAGGGGAGTCTACTCCGATGAAAAGTTTAATTGACGGCTGTGAAAAAAAAAAATAACCCGCAAAGGGAGCTAACTGCGGTGGTTTAATAAGACTCCTAAGGCGTCTAATAATGGAATGCTAAAATCGATCTCCTCCCATGCGGTCTAGATCAAGCCCTACAAGACTGAAAGTATTATCAAGTAAGTCGCACGGTGATCCGCCACCCCTCGCGTGTTGGGGGTGGTGGGGTGGGGGTCAGTGGTCGTGAGGGAAAGGGGTGGGAAGTGGTAGATATTGTGTGTGAATGAATAATACGAGGAGAGTGTGTCAAAAGTGAGTTATAGTCAGAGTGTGTAGTTCGTTGTGTGTGCTTTGTTTTTTTCTGTTTGCATAGGTAAATGCAAGTGGGTTTTTGTACAGTGATATATTGTTTTATAGTAATTGTGTTAAAATGATTGTGCTATTGTGACTGTATCATAGTGAAATATTGTGTTACAGTCAGTGATTGCTTCATAGTGATTGTATTACATTGATTGTTGTGTTGTTGCCATGAATGATTGAGTTCTAACGCATGTTTTAGTGTTTCTTTTGTGTGTTAGGCTAAACACTTTTCGGTGTAATACAAGTTGCCCATATTTAGTGTTTTTAAAAACATGATACAAAGAAAATAATTTCCTAATGGAAGTTCTTAGAGATCCTGTAATATGATTTTTGTTTTATAACTCAATCTTTTAGTCGAAGATAGTCCGAATTAATAATGTAATTTGACACTGTTGATGTAGCTTTGTTGTTGTTTTTATAACTGAATCTTTCTTCGTGTGGATCTATAGTTAGTGTTCTAGTATAGTGGCACAATAGATAATGGGCAGTCATTGAAACCGGATGTAGTGAACTTGAGAGAAACATAGGAGATAGAAATAGTGGAGACGGAGCGGGGGCGGGGGGGGGGGGGGGGGAAGGGGGGGGGTGGCGGCGTTTAATGCTATATTCAACAGAGGTAAATTAAAATTAAAATAAATAGAGAAAAATAAATGGGAAGGGGGGGGGCGTAGAAATGAGTGGAGAGAAGTGAAGGGGAAAGGTAGAAATAAGTAAACAATTACAAGGGGGGGGGGGGTAAACTGAATGTCGAAAGGTGGGGGGATAGAAATGAGATAGGGAGGGTTGGGTAGAAATAAGTAAACAATTACATATGGGTAGGGGGGTAGAATTGATTGGAGAAAGTAGTGGGGGTAGGGGTGGACGGACAATGGGGTGGGGATTGAGAATGATAATGAGAAAAGAGAGATAATATTTTGGAGGAAAGGAGGATGGGTGGGGGTGGGGTGGGGGGTGGGTGGTACCAGCCAGCACTCTAACCAGCCAACAAGTAGGCCAAATAATTTCTTCTGGTGATGACGTGTGGATGGCGGTCAAGTCATTTTGTTTCACGTAAACATGGTCAATATTTGACTCGTCAACACTACCTTGGGTGGGGGGAGAGAGATGGGGGGGGGGGGGTGGTGGCCGAATATTTGTGACAGCCAGCGTTATGTAGGTTGAACTATTGACAGTACTCACTCACCATGGCATTGTGCCGGAGCTGTGGATGGTGTCGAGGAGAAGGGGTTGAGGTGGGGAGGGGGGAAGAGTACTTTGTAGAGGGGTCGGGTTAGACATGATTGCAAATTGGGTTACGATTTTTTTTTCGTATCTAATACAGAACATTTCGTCATCGTAAACACATAAAATATACCTAGAATAAATCTTTTCTCGTGTGGTGTACACCTGTTAGAGTATGACGCCACTGTGCATTATCTGAGATGACGTCACCGTACGTCAGTTCTGTTGTTTTGTTATGACGTCACCTCGCCTCGGCTCCGGTAATGACGTCACGGTGCCTGAACTCAAGTAAAAACGTCAGCAGGTTCTGTAACGACGTCACAGCATTGACGTCACAGCGCTGCAGAATTTTATGTTTCTGTGACGTTCTAACACTCAGGTTATCATATGGCACGCCGTGGCCTAGCGGTAGACAGCTAACCCGAAAGTCTCGAGTTCGAATCCGTGTTCAAGTCGTTGAACGTACCTGAATCCACCCAACTCTGATAGGTACTAACTCACGTTATGGAAAGTATAGTGGGCATAGTGTTGACCACACTTTATTTTCATATACCGATGTTTCAGAAACAGGTGAACTCTACTTCGCTTGCACCACGAACCGTCTGGTTCGAAAGGGGAACTTTAAAGCTGTATAATACCTTATCCTAGCGTTGTTGCAGTTCTAGCATCCTCGCTATTAAAAAATACCAATAACAACAAACATAAAAAAATTGTTGACTTTTCTTTACATGGTGTCAAATCCATAGAGTTCTAAAAATAACTATGTCACTGTGTCCCATGACTAATGGAAGAAAAATTAGCTTTCTTCATGTAACGAGCGAACAGTTACCCTGCTCGCAACGCCACATGTTACGAGATTATTTGCCTGTAGTGCCAAATGTAACGAGTTTAACCACTCATTCTACACAACATCGACTACAGTAGAAATACTCGAAGATGCAGGTTCGCTATTGATCCTTTTATTACATGAATCAAGAAATGCTTCAAAATAACACAATGAATCAACAGGAATGCTTCACAATAATAGTCTGAATCAACTGACCCCTAACAGTCCTCACTAGGCTTCATATAACTGAATCCACATGTCTATCGTCCTTCTTAACACAATACGGCTAACCCGTTCTATCTCCAACTTGATATGTCACACAGACTGACTGATCTAAAGCGAGCGATGAAGAGAGCGAGCGATCGAAAAAGGAAAGGGGCGAGTTCAGCCGTCCCCTCCTATTTATCCCTTGTATTCGTACTCGTATTCGTACTTGTATTCCTCCGTAATCGATATTTGTACTCGATGTCTCCGACTACTAGTTGCGCAGTTCTAACGTACAGCCCGATTAATAAAACATCTGCATCCTATCAATCAAAGTTGACAGGCCGTCTGAATCCCCTCGTACCGTCTCCCAAAATAGCACGCGTTGGCTTTGAGATTGTTATCAGTCCGATTTAATAAGCCACCTGCTATCAGTTGCATCAGACTGTAATACTGCGTCGCGGCTTATCGTTCGTTATCAGTTGCATCAGTAGCTAGGCCTACCCTAGTTACATCCACCCCTGCCTTTTTTTGTGTGTTTTCAACCACAAACAACGCTTGGCAGGTGCACTCCTCCAAAGTCAATCGCACAATCGTAAAAAAAATTTTATTGTTCCACTCACTGTCCACGTCGTCCCATTCGTATACGATTGACAGTTATACCTATTTCACATATCAACTGTGTCTACATCATCTTCCTGAGACACAAAACAGTTCTAGAATTCACATCCACCCTTTTCGTTTGGTGCCTTCACCAGTTCACTTTTATAGCTTTTTGAACAGTCTGTTCTCATACCAGCGCGACCATGAAAGCATTGATGGTTGCTGACAAAAAATTTCGTCTTCCTTCTGTTCCTCAAACTTCTCCGCGGACCACTTATCTGATGGTCTACTGTCTCTCTGCTTCTGGAAGGAACGGGATCCTCTTTGTTGCCGTTATCCTCCACTTGTGTATCGCTGTTGTTCTGTTGATGGTGACATGGTTCCGGGATGGGTATGTGAATTTCCGTGTAAATTTCTGGTTCCCTACTTGTCTTAGTTTTCTCTGTGTGTAAATGCTCTTCTTGCCTATTCCAATATTTCTTTAATTGAGCAATATTCGCCCACCGATCCGGTTTGGCGTGATCGATGGGTCTTATCTTAAAGGGGCCACCTGCTACTTTAGGCATCTCCGCGACTTGCCATATCTCCTGTCCCCAGAGATCGTGGATTTTGTTTCTGCCTAACGGGTGGCTACGCAGTAATACCCTGTCGTTCAGTTTGAGTGGCGGGTCCTTTGTCTGTACCGGCGGTTCCCTTCGCCGTGCTTCATGTTCTAGTCTTTCCTGTACTACCCTGTACATTTCTCTAATTCTTCTCATATGTTCATTCACATATTCCAGTGCGGTGTATGAGCCAGTCATACTCTCCCTTTTTCCTAGGAACAAATCAAGAGGGAGTCGAGCCTCCCGTCCGAACAGCAACATGTGTGGCGCAAAGCCGGTTGTGGCATGGGGGGTGCAGTTGTATAGATATACCAGCTCTGGGAGAAAATCCGGCCAACGTTTTTTCTGTTCAGGTTCTAGGGTACGCAGCAAATCATGCATGCTGCGGTTGAACCGTTCACACTGTCCGTTTCCTTTCGGATTAAATGTGGTTGTTCTAGATTTGTTGATCCCGTAGTGGCTGCACAGTTGGTTAATTACTTCTGACTCGAAAGCCCTTCCTTGGTCAGAGTGTAATTGTCTTGGTATGCCATATTTGATGAACCAATGTTCTATTAAGACCTTTGCCACTGTTTTGGCAGTCTGATCTCGTGTGGGCACCGCCACAGTCCATTTGGTGAATACATCAGTCATTACCAACACATGTTCCGTCCCATCCGATGATTGCTCCAACGACGTAAAGTCCATAGCCACAATCTCTAGTGGTTTTGTCGCTAGTAGGTGTCCTGATGGCTGTCTCATTTTGACAACTGGCATTTTCGCATGCTGACACCTCACACAAGCCTCACAATGGCGTTTGACCTCCATTTCCATATTGGGCCAGTAACACCTCCGTCGTAAAATTTTGTGCGTCCTGTCCTGACCCTGGTGTCCTGCCCTGTCATGTGCCAACCTTAGCACTTCTTCTCGTAACTGTCCAGGCACCACCACCTGGTGTATTGTCCCATCAATTTGGTCATGAATTCTCCGCATGAGAACACCATCCTCTATACTGAGACGGTCCCACTGACTCAGTATTTTCTTTGTTTCTCGACCAAATTGTTCTCTTTCCCTTCTTCCTGGGAATTTTTGTTCCTGGACGTATTTCAATAGCGGTTGTAAGCCACTATCCGTTCTCTGGGCATCTCTTATCTTTTTGTGATTAAGGCAATTAAAATCACTACTGTCCATATGTCCGGGCTCTGTGGATATGTGCTCCACCCCGGTCTGCCCGTTTTGCATCACTTGTACCCCATGAGGGATATCTGTTGACGCTCTGACCTCACATATTCCTGTCAGCGTTTCTTCCTCATCGCCCGGTCTCTCGTAAGGATTCCTTGATAAGGCGTCCGCATTGCCATTGGACCGCCCCGGGCGATATTTTATCTCTAGGTCAAAGAGTGCCAATTCTGCTGCCCATCGCTGTTCGATGGATCCCAACTTTGCTGTAATTTGAAGTTCTTTTTCAATATCTGATAATTTTTCTTCAAGTCTTGTTTGAGACTCTTTCATTTCTTCTAGTTTGCCAACACTGTTCTGTTGTCTACTATTTTTATTTACTTCTTCCGATAACAGACACTCTAAAGATGAACATTTCTCCTGTGCTTTTAATTTGCATGAACTTTCCCTATCCAGTTTCCTGGTTAACATTGAGATCTCATTCTTAAGTCTACCCATTTCTTCCTTATCATCATTTTTCTTAGCCAACAAATTGTTCACTTGAAACTTTTCAACATTCAATTTCATTTCACAGTTCATTTTTTCCATATCGGATAATTTCTCTTCGAGTCTTGTTTGAGACTCTTTCATTGTTTGTCCCCTTTTGTTTCTTACGCCATAACCTCGCCGCTCTGTAGCCTTGACCTGCCCTACAGAGAGCGATCGTCTCACCGGACAGTGTTGTGCCATATGTCCGGGTTGTGAGCGGGACAGGCAAATTGGTCGACCATCAGCCGTCCACCGGAGCGATGGACCGGCGGGTCGCGGTTGTCCAACCCTTCTCTGTTTTGTCCCGTTTTTGTCCTGATTCTCTGCTGTTGGCCTGCTTTCTAACCTCTCCAATCGTTGGTCAACCTTATGCAGGTGGGCCAACAGTTGAGCCATCATGGTTTCCATCGTGCCGGTCCCTGTGGGTGGGGATTGTTTCCGTTCCGGCACAGAGACTTTGTCTACCGAACAGTTCGATTGGTCCTCATTCTCGGACCTGCGGATCGCTGAGTTCCTGACCTGAAGGAAGGTCAACTGCGGGTCTTTGTGGACCTCCTCTTTCAACTCTCTTCTTAAGATCGGGGTTGCTAGCCCCTCGATGAAATGGTCCCTCAGTAGGCGCACATCAATGTCAGGTGTTTTGCCCTTTACCGAATCAAAGGCCCTGTTCATCCGGTGTGAGTACTCCATCACATTCTCCGCCATTCTCTGCCTTAAGCCTACGAACCCTGATAGCAGTTGCGATCCCGACCGTCTCTCCCCAAAGGTCTCCATAATCAGATCCAGCACCTTATCTGGATCTGATTGGATGGTTTTATCGTGGCATTTTACCTCTGCCCTGACCGTCTCTCCTATACTTCCCATCAGCAGTCTTAATCTTTCCTCTGGTGACATGTATCTTGAGGCCCAGGCAGCCCTGACCTCTTCACTGAACCTGTTGGTTAAGGTTGGATCCCCGTCCCCGTAAAATTTGTTGATGTGGGACTCACTGGGCAGGACCACAATATGGATCGGCTTTTTGTCCACATTTTGTCCTGGTCCATCTGGAGGCAAAGGGTCATCTTTACCGTTGCCTATCTTATCTGACTCAGATTGTTGGGCCAGCAGGAGTTTTTGTTCCTTTCCGATATCTAAAATATCACTCCCGCGTCTGCCACTCACACCAAGGAAAAATGTTGCAGCCATGCAGCAGATAGTGTTGCCCAAAAGGGAGATCATGACACATTTCCAGTGTCCAAGAGTTACATCCATATCTTGGTTGCCATCTTTGCCCAGTATTTGTCCAACAACCCAGTTGGAGATACCAATGACAATTATCTGGATGCTGGTGGTCAGCCCCATAGCTGTCCTCAGGGTAGTTGGTGCTACAACTAGGGGTATACTGAGCCACATGCTTGCAGCAGCAAAAGAGCATGTGACACCAAGCCAGAATGATAATGAAAGGTGTCTCATCTCTGTTCTTTTCAATTTCCTCGATTCCGATTTCAGTTTTCCCTTTTATTTATTTCCTTCAAATAAAAAAAGACGTTTCTTACCGTGTGTGTATGAAAAATTTTCCTCGTTCCTCAATTTTCACTGTCCCTGAATGTTCGAATTCACACACACACTAAACACAGTTATGAACTATGTTGACTATGGGTGCCTAAAGCGGCAAGTCTAGTTGAATTCATCCTCTCCGACGACGCCAATTGTAACGAGCGAACAGTTACCCTGCTCGCAACGCCACATGTTACGAGATTATTTGCCTGTAGTGCCAAATGTAACGAGTTTAACCACTCATTCTACACAACATCGACTACAGTAGAAATACTCGAAGATGCAGGTTCGCTATTGATCCTTTTATTACATGAATCAAGAAATGCTTCAAAATAACACAATGAATCAACAGGAATGCTTCACAATAATAGTCTGAATCAACTGACCCCTAACAGTCCTCACTAGGCTTCATATAACTGAATCCACATGTCTATCGTCCTTCTTAACACAATACGGCTAACCCGTTCTATCTCCAACTTGATATGTCACACAGACTGACTGATCTAAAGCGAGCGATGAAGAGAGCGAGCGATCGAAAAAGGAAAGGGGCGAGTTCAGCCGTCCCCTCCTATTTATCCCTTGTATTCGTACTCGTATTCGTACTTGTATTCCTCCGTAATCGATATTTGTACTCGATGTCTCCGACTACTAGTTGCGCAGTTCTAACGTACAGCCCGATTAATAAAACATCTGCATCCTATCAATCAAAGTTGACAGGCCGTCTGAATCCCCTCGTACCGTCTCCCAAAATAGCACGCGTTGGCTTTGAGATTGTTATCAGTCCGATTTAATAAGCCACCTGCTATCAGTTGCATCAGACTGTAATACTGCGTCGCGGCTTATCGTTCGTTATCAGTTGCATCAGTAGCTAGGCCTACCCTAGTTACATTCAAATAGATAATTTCCACACACATTTCGAAGAAAACATTTTTTTTTCATACTAAGATAAACATCTTAGTCTGGGAAAACAAAAACAGTATAAGCAGGTTGTCAACAGTTACTATAAATAGCACATGAATTGCAAAATAGACTTTCTAATCTTGGTTTGTGTTGCGTGGACAAAATCGATGAGAAGTTTTTTTTTTTTTTTTAAACTGGTTGAATATTCGGTGGAGATGGAGTTAAGACTCTTCGAAGTTTTGTGGGCCGGGGGTTTGACGATGTGGGTCAAGGTGGTGGTCAAGCGCTGGGTGACAGGGAGGGGTGGGGGGGAGGGGGTCAGCACCCAGTTGATGGTAAACAATGGGGGTTTATGTAGGGAAAGTGTAAGTGTTATGTAGGGAAAGTGTAAGGAATCAGTTACAATTGTATGTGCTAGGCTAGGTCTAGAACTAATGCTTTCGTACACGCATTATGCATACTCCGGCAAAAGTGCTCTCTTACTGTACTAGCACTCTAATCTGGTTAACTTCAGAGTTTCTTCCAGGCATCTCTTCGGGGGGGAACGAAGCCCCCCGAAAAAATTTTACCGCCCCCCCCCCCCGAACGAAATGAAATTTATATAATTTATATAGAAAATATATACTTTTAACAGTGTCCGCCCCCCCCCCCCCGAAGAAAGTCTACCGCCCCCCCCCCCCCCGAAAATTTCAAGTGCCCCCCCCCCCCCCCGGAGAAAAAAGTCTGCAAGAAACACTGGTTAACTTAGCTCCATCTAACTGTACTGCGGCTAACTATAGTCTGGTTATATGTACTCTAGTTAACTGTACTCTGATTAGCTGTACTCTGGTTAGCTGTACTCTGGTTAGCTGTACTCTGGTTAGCTGTACTCTGGTTACCTGTACTCTGGTTAGCTGTACCTCATCACCCGTACACCATTACCGTAATGGTGACGAGAAAGGATGCAGTAAATAGAAAGAGGTCAGTGAACACACACACTGGGTGGACCGACACCTACGCTCAAGGGTACCTTTGACAAACATTTATGGTAAAGAAACAGGAAATATACTGGTCTCGTTGTCCAGTTATACACTAAAATATAAGTTTTTTTTTTAGTTAATAACCTAGTAGATTAAATAAAAATATAGATACAAATATATATATATATATATATATATATATATATATATATATATATATATATATATATATATATTTATATGAGAAATTTTTAAAATTCATGAGCTACAAAGAAAGTACATTTGTATTATTATCTAACTTTCAGTGTTATAAAACTGTTTGCGAACACATCTAGGTACGAGAAGCTGTAATAGACCTGATTGCGAACACTTCTAGGTACGAGAAGCTGTAATGCAGAGGCGTAGCGATGGGGGGTCGGGGGGGGGGGGCATATGTTCCCTTAGGGGGGCGCCAAAATGGGTTGTAAAAACGAATTAAAATGTCAATTTAGCTGCCATTTTTTAGTTTGAGGGGGGGGGGGGGGGGGTACAAATCGAAAGTTTGAGGGGGGGGGTGCAAATTAAAATTTGCTCCCGAGGGGGGCGCCAAATTGAAAGTTTGTCCCTGGGCGCCAGGAAGGGTCGCTACGCCTCTGCTGTACTGGACCTGTACAAATTAAGTAGAAAACTCACGAACTAAATATAAGAAGACGATACCAAACTAATGAAATTAGAATACTTGAACTGGACACAACATAATTAGTTATTTGTGTTGGGTTAATAAGTATTGTGATGTTAAAGAAATATTGTAGTGTATTATGTAGTATTCAGAAGAGATAACCACGTTTATTTAAAAATCACATCAACATTTCCTTGCTTACTTCCCTTACATTGGAAGAGAATAAAAATTCAACAAATACATCTAAGTTTTTATTATAGACATGTTCTATGATATCTGAATACAATTTCCAGTTATGTTTGTTTTTTTACTTCAGTTTAAACGAAGTAAATTACGTCGTTTCCATAAAGAAAGGTCATCTATTTGATTAAATAAGGGGGTCATCCATAAATGTTGTCACGCTTTTTTTTTGTCGATTTTTACCTCCCCCTGTCCTCTCCATCACATATCGTCACAAAAAACCAGACCCCCTTTAAAATGACGTCACACCTCAGCTTACAATCACCTCAAAATTTTCTTATAAATACAATGTTTTTCCAAAATCTTTTCTGGACTCAACATAGAGTATTAAAATCAATTCGTATTACAATTTATTAAAACAGTTTTCTAAAACGCGAAATAACGGATAAAAATTCGTTTTCTAACATTCCTTTTTTTAACGTAAAAGTGTGACATCACACCACCTGAACCCCACCCCACACCCCATCCCCCTAATCACACACCATCACAAAATTACGGAATCCCTCTCTGTAAGAGTGTGACGTCATTTATGGACAACCCCTAAGGTACAGAATAAAATTAAAAAAAAAAAACAGAGAGTTAAAATTTATTTTGACCAAACCAGCTTTAGTTCCGCTACAGAGGCGTAGCGATGGGGGGGGGTTAGGGGGAACATATGTCCCCGGGCGCCGACGTCAGGGGGCGCCAAAATGGGTTGGAATAAGTAATCGAAAGTTTGAGGGGGGTGCAAATCAAAAGTTTGAGGGGGGTGCAAATCGAAGGGGCGCTACGCCTCTGTTCCGCTATGTTTATAAGGAAAAAAAATGTATGAAAACATAATCCACACACCACACATACATAGCTCTTGTAAAGAGGAAAAAAATAAATACTACCACTTTTTAAACTATCAAAACACATGACGATAGTTAAGTGCAGTGGCGTAGCGAGGTCGGGTGTCACCCGGTGCGGCACTTAATAGTGTCACCCCCCAGAGGCGTACTTTCAATTTTCGATTTGCAACCGCCCCCCCCCCCCTCAAACTTTTGATTTGCCGCCCCCCCCCCCCCCCCCTCTAACTTTCGATTTGCACCTCTTAAAAGACTATTTCACACTCGTATTAATCACTTAATTAAGTGGAACTATCATTTTCTTTATATTTTTTGCTATTTTTTGCCTTGGTGTCACCCCCCTAAATGGTGTCACCCGGTGCGGTCCGCACCCCCCCCGCCCCCCCCCCCCTCGCTACGCATCTGGTTAAGTGTATGTTTTCATGTAAGAAATATATGAAAATAGTAATAAACTGTTTACAGAAGTAGGTAAAAATGGAATCTTTTCAGGTTTTTTTCGTCGTACTCGATAATTGTATACCTTTGACTCGAATCATCGTTATAATTTATTAAATGGCGTCGATAAAAATATAACAATCACGACGTCTTTACAATTGTAACAATCAAGGCGTCGCTATAACTATACCAATCATGGCGTCGTTATAAACTGCTGCAATCATAGCGTCGTTATCCCCCTACCTTTGAAATGTTATCAAATTATACGATTATACAAATGTGGATTATTTTACATGAGGGTTACCCCGGTATTCGAGACAGATATAAATTTGTTGGGCAATCTGCTTTGTAAGAAAATTAGAGAACTGATTAAATTTTAAAAATAATATCTATCTCATGTACATGACCAACTGAAAGACTTTTACTTTCGTTTTTATTTTAATTCATTCGTCACTCAAATGGCGACTAAATATTCAGTCAGATACTTGCTGTGCTAAAATAAAACTTTGAATCTTGAAAATTGTTTGGGAAATTTAAATGGTCTGTTGTTTAAAGAAACGGTAAAAAAAATTTAAAGTTTACAGTAAGTAACGTCATTGCAATGGTCTTTAATAAATGTATTACCTCCCTTATAAAACACACTTTTATTATACATGGGAGGTAACAAAATATGTCTGAATTTAAAATGCAGGAATGAATTAAATAACCGAATTCATTTAGGTTAGTTTATAATTATAATGCATTGTTTTAAAAATATTGTGTTATTTAAGAATATATATATACAGTGTAAATGTATCTGACTATTACGAAACATCTAGCATTAATTTGCATTTTGAACACATTAGTTGTATTATAAGATTAATATCTACATTTTCGTTTAATTGCTAACTCATAATCGGAAGTTAATATTTGTAGCTGTATTTTTGGATCCCTAATAAAATGGGACACTAAACTAAGCAGTGAAGAGAAACCTAGTTTGCACACCTTATTTTAATCTATTTCTTATGCCATTTTATTTTTTCCCTTTGATTATTATATATGCAATTGATGTTCATTGTTCATGTCTTTGATGCTATGTAAAATCTATCAAATATATTATTATTACTGATTTAAATGTTTAAAACAATTGAATTAATAAAAATAAAAAAATCTACCCCTCCTCTCTCCCCCTCTATCCACTTTACCCTCAGACATGATAACCCCACAATCCCTTTAACTGTTCCAACGACCTCACCACCCACCGCAACATCAATATCCAGAACTTATTTAAAGTTCTAAATCTTGTCTCTTTCCCCTCATCTTTCACACTGCAACCTTTTGAAAAATCAATGCGACCACTACAAAACCCTTTCAACTAGTCAACTTAAGTTGTTTCCCTACATAGAAAATGCTTCACTGTCCCATTGACCCTCTCTGAAAAATTTCCTTTCCTCTCCCCACCCAGACTTCTGACACTTTCATTTGACCTTCACCCCTTTTACTGTCATCCTTTGCAATTTTTTTTATAATCAAATACATGACATCATGTAAATATTCATTATGTACATTTGCAAAACCTTTCGTTTTCATTTGGTGTTCAAAATTATGTTAAAAAATTTGATGTTGATGTACTTGTTTTAATTGCAAATAAAAGTATTTAAAAAAAATTAAAAAAATAAAATAAAATGGGACAACACACACACACACAGAAAGAATGGAAGACCTACAAAGTCAGAAAAAGGAGGACCATAAAGAAAGTGAACACATTAATCTAAAAGTAACTGGTCAAGGTGGTAGTGTAGTCCATTTTAAAATTTAGAAGAACACACCACTACGAAAGTTAAACGGCGCTTATTGTAATAGAGCTGGAATACAAACAGGAGTTGTAAGATGTAGATTTGATGGAAATGCTATAAATGATGAGGACACTCCAGCTATGCTGGAAATGGAAGAGTTAAATAGGGCTGGTAAGTAGGTCACAGACCAGCTCTATGGCTTATGCAATTTTTATTGAGCCGTAGAACTGGCTGGTGACCTACTTACCAGCCCCATTGTTTATTAAACTGGGAAAATGTGTTGTACAGTGTAAAGATTTTCTCACATCCAAGCCAGCAAGGACATTTTTATTAATTACATATTAATTGTGATTAATTATGGTATTTAATTATGTTTAATGATGATGTTAAGACTTCAGCAAGGAAATGAAAACAGCAGTTAACGCTTAAAGACATGAAAGTTCTTTATTCAACTGCCACATGGGGTTTGTGCTGAGCATTTTGTCTGTTACTATCATCCCTTGTCATCTATCATTTTGTAAAATTCACGAATGTGTACGTTTCATTTTGTTTTCCAATTCTGGTCCGAAATTTGTAGTTTATTGAGCTCTCCTCTGCGGCTCTTTCGTCTGAATATAAACATTGTTTTTTTCTAAATGTTACTGTATGATTAGTCACTTTATCATGTAACTTTTAAAAAATATAAAGAATTATCATTTTTTAAAACTAAAAGTTTAAAAGTTAAAAAAAAAATTGGACAAAAGCTGAAGTAAAAGTTGATAATAGCGCATTAGGCTTGAAAGTTTGGTTTCAACAAATGGTTGTTGCCAGAAAGCATATTTTTCATCCACAATTGAATTTTACACAATTTGTGAAATTAATACAAAATGACTTCCGGTTTTACTAAGGCTATAAATCAGAGGCGTATCCAGGTTGTCGTTGTAGGGGGAGCGAAAAGGCAAAAAAAGGCGCCGAATTTTTAACACGTTCTATATACGTCTATTATATATATATATATATATATATATATATATATATATATATATATATATATATATATATATATATATATATATATATATATATATATATATATATATATATATATATATATATATATATATATATATATATATATATATATAAACACACTACAACTAATAAGATTGAACGTAACACAATCTTTTTTGTAATTCTTGTAAAAAAAATTTTACATAATAATTCCTGGGAAATTATTTAACAAGTGAAATAGGGGAAATAATCACTCTCTTAATATAAATATGTATATACTATACACCTACATATTTAATTATAAATGTCAAAACAAATAAATAATTACTTTAGAATATAATGAAATTGTTTAACACTATTCGTGTTTACACAATGTATTTGTCTATAATCAGAATTTAAAATATCGTCATCATAAATGCTAAAGTATTACAGAATAATGAAAGTTTTTTTTTTTAAATCAGAGTCGATATAATAGAAAAACATTCGGAATAACAGCCTACATTTAACTAAATATCTGTCTTTTAGTTTAGATCATATATTTTAATTATCTACTATTTCTTGTGTTCTTTAAAGATCATTTTCTAATATAGTGATCGGTATGGGTTAGATTACTGTATTGCTCACACACCTTTTTACTGGTAATTGCAAAAACAATATTCATAGAGTTTTACGTTTAAAAAGCTAATTTTCTGGCGGCATGGTATTTTGGTACATCATTACGCGTATTTCTACATGTACTTAACAGATCAGTTTGGGTGGGTTGGGGGGGGGGGGGGGTTGGTTTTAACTTCATTCACCACTGTCCGTTCACTTTAGGTCAATTATCCAACCCAGTGTATACCTAGGTATACAATTGTGGTGGAGAGATGTGTGTGTGTGGGGGGGGGGAGATAACCAACTCAGAGTGAACATAGCGTCAGTTTTTAGATGAATGTTCTAACCATACATATATATTACACAAATATATATTACACAAATATATATTACACAAATAGATTTAAATAAGTAGCAGTGGTATTATGACAATATTTTTTGTACAGAGGGGTCCATGGGGGAGGGGGGGTTGTAACTGTTTCATATAATTTGTAATCGTAATCATTATCGCCCAAACTGTAAGAATACTACTACTTCATCGTGATGACGTTGTTGATCTTGTCAAAATGTACCCACCACTACGCAGTTTGCGCATAAGTAAATTTAAATAGAGGTGCCACATCAGTTGTTTTTGTTTATGTATTGTAATTTTTTAAAATTAATCACACGATTCACACTGTAGGCCCCCCTATATACAAAGTAATTATGTGTGATTTTTTATGTATAACATTTTCTAATTCAATTATTCGTAAGCAAATACATTATACAGTTGCCTTAACCCTAACACCCATTTTGACTAAGTGGTACTACCGTAGAGTTTTTTTAAACATTGTAATGCATCGTAATGGTTATTTTTAGAATGGCAAACTGATGCAGCTGTTAATACGTGTTGTAAACGTAGACACTACTAGACTAGTACAATAATGCTTAATTACTGCATGAAAAGAAATCTTGTGATTTACGTAGATGTTCCGACCAAAAATATTTTGTTAACAAATATCATTGAGTTTAAAAAGTTTCCAAAAGGCGCCACTTTGCTGAAAATGGCCAGAGGGGGAGCGGCCGCTCCCCCTGCTCCCCCCCTGCGTACGCTACTGCTATAAATATTCAAGTAA
This sequence comes from Physella acuta, assembly GCF_028476545.2. Lineage (NCBI taxonomy): Eukaryota > Metazoa > Mollusca > Gastropoda > Physidae > Physella > Physella acuta. The sequence goes on from NW_026732929.1 coordinate 441,812, forward strand.
TTACTAGTAATTTAATACTAAGTTAGCTAAAAGCTTTAATTTTTAATTTGGATCAGTAGAGTCAGGGTGTCGTAGTGATAATACGGTATGTTATAGTATTTAATATAAATAAACCACTAGGCCTTACTCTAGTGACCTCTATTGTGTATTTTATCATGGAAAATAATTGTTGTGATTTTCATTGTTTTACTATCCCTGGTCACTCCGGTTGACTTAAAGGGGTGAGCGCGGTTATTTAATTATTTGTATTGATAAAATATTTCTTAACTGCTTCTCAACGGCTTATACCCATTACAAAAATATGAAAATAATCGATGGTTCCCAAACGGCTTTAATTTTTAATAATATAACTATAATTTTATCTCTGACCATATTTTTAAAATTAAAAATGTGTATGATTAATCAGACCTTTCAAGCCTGAATGCAATGTAGTCGGTGGTGTTTAATTAATGTATTTTTTACCTCCCTTATGAAACACATTTTTTTCTAAACATGGGAGGTAACAAAGTATGTCTGAATTTAATATGCTGGCATGACTTAAATAACCTAATCCTTTAGGTTTCTTATAATTAGAACGTATTTTTTAAAGAAATATTTGTATTTATTTATGAAAATGTATAAAAACTATACATTTATATGACTATTGCGAAAAAGCTAGTAGTTAGATTGTCTTGTGAAAACATTAGGTTTTTGATAAGTTTAATATTTAATAGTTTGAAGATAAATTGTCAGAATACCTTTATTCTAGAAATAGATCTAGACATCTAGTAATTTTGGGTCCCGAACCAAATTTGGGAACATTAACGCTATTTATAACGCAAGGTAAAGTTCTTTACAGGGCAATCGCCCCGCATTAGGCACAAACTCCTTTTTAGAAGTTTGTGACAATTTGTATTTTGTCACAAAATTGGACAGGGGTAAAACAGGCAGCAGGTCAATCAGGCTTTGTGAACTAAAGAAATTACTTTAAAAAAAATATCAGGTTGCAATGGAAACCCTTAAATAGTATCCGCATTTTGAGCTTAGTCAATTTTGAAAAAAATCATCATTCCAACTTTGTCGCTCCATAGAAGCAATTTTACAATGGCTTAGGCTTATATAGAAAGGAAACTGGATTTATCCGAGGGATAAAAAGTGATCGCTGGAGAGAGTAGAGAGGCACACATTTGAAAATATGGTGACCTTGAAAAAGTTTCTTTACTTGTAGATATATTTCTGTTTACTTTAAAACATTCTTCTTTTATATTGTATTTTTTTTTACCTATAGACTGAAATATAAATTTGATTGTCTAGAAAAAATGAACAATTTTCAAAAGTTTTTATTTACCAATAAACCGTTTTGACAAGTTTCTGTAGTAAGGGAGACTACCAAAGAAAAAAAAAACCAATAAGGTGGTTTGTCTTTTAAACTGGGTTACTGACAGCTACATTAGACTAATGAATATAAAATGGAAATAGCTTATTATATGAACTTAAATATATTTTGACTTATTCAATTACAATATAGACTGAGGATGGAGTATGATGTATACAAATGTTTACGCTTATTGCCAAATAGTATGATTTTTGTTCACAGTTAATTGAATGTAAAAATGAAATAAAGGGAACGAAAGTGTTGGTTTATTCACATCATTTTAATGGGAAATAACTCGGAACGGTGTATTTGCAAAATAAAATTTTACTTATTGTGTACCCTTTTCCCCCATCATTCTATTTTGTAGATTTTCAAAACTGTTATGAAAAGAATAGCTCGCAGAGTTTCAAACATTTTGCTCATAGGAGGAGTGGGGGGGGGGGGTCATTTTAAATTTCCAGGGGAGGGCGGAAGCGATAATAACAATGTATTAAATTCAATATTTGTTTTGTATATCTTCCAGTGAGGCACAAGACATTTACCTCCTAGAGCGGTGCTTGAAAGAAACAATGTTTAATAACTTCACTTTCTTTTCCGTTAATGTAGTTTTTATCTGTTTTGAAAATGTGCGAAAAATGTTTTAAATTTATCAAAATATAATTGTTGTAGTTTTATTTTAAAATCGACTTAGTTTTCTTCTTCTTCGTCGTCGATGTGTTGATGGGAGGGATTCCCTTCAACATAATTATTACGTGTCAACTTGTTGCCTGTGACTCCGATTTCAGTCTCGGTTTTTATTTTTTTTATTTGTTCCCATAGCCTTTGTCCAACAGTGAACAAACTACAAGGCAGGAGTTGTTTCATCTTGGAGTTGTCTTTCCTGGAAGAGTTGCTGTCCCTAGCTATCGAGCCTTATTTTACGGGGGCTGTTTTCATTTTTTTTTTTTTTTTTTTGAAAAAAAAAAAAATGCAAACTTTAATTGTCATTAATTAGGGCGTCACTAAGAGTGAGAAACCTGGTACGGTCCTCATCCCTCCCCCCCCCCTCTTCTTTTAGTAAGTTATGTAACAACACCCTAAAATCTTTATTTGGAAAAAAAAATTGTTCATTTTAAAATAAATTGTATGTAAGAGTTAAAAATACGTTGATATACTGCAGCCAACATAAACCTCATGTTTACCAATTTTATAACGCTAGTGCATAATGACACAGTAGCCCGAATGTATCTAGACTCTAGACCATGGGTCTCCAAACTACGGCCCGCGGGCGAAGTCGTCTTATCCGGCCCGCGGAGATCTTTTTGTCCACGGAAAAAACGTTTGTTGGTGATGGTTGCGGAACTTGCGAGGTCCTCTTATCCGGCCCGCGGAGATCTTTTTGTCCACGGAAAAAACGTTTGTTGGTGATGGTTGCGGAACTTTGCCCAGAAAAATCAAAGACATGCCTGGAAGAAACTGGCCCACGAACTGAAATTTGATACTTAATGCGGCCCTCGGGCTGAAAAGTTTGGAGACCCCTGCTCTAGACAACTGAAGAGATGGGAAATCATTTTGCATTAACAAGGTTTAGGGTTAGACGGAGAATTGTTTTAAGGAGAAATCGACAACGTACATTATGGACACAGTGGATAAGACTTATCCCTCTTACTAAGTTTATACTATGGATTCTGGATTCATGGATAGCGTATATTTGATAGCATAAAGACACATTAATAAGGTTGATGACATTAGTAATGGGATACGTTTCCGTAAAAGGTATGCGTGAACACGAACAGTGGTTAGTGAATGGGAAGCTGACCAGTGATTTTGTAAAATAAATATATCCTTGTATAAGAGTTTTATAAGAGTTTTATAACAGCGCGCACATTTTGCACACCAGCTTTTCCTCCGTAGAGGGAATATTGGTGGTCAGCACTGTAACCAGCCGCCTTTACTTTCCTTAACACGAGTCAGGTACCAATCAGGGTTCAGTGGACTCTAAGGATTTGAACCCGGATTTGAACTCCAGTCTTTCGGGTTAGCAGGCGTATGCTCTACTATTCGACCACCCCGTCCCACTTTTGTCTAATAGGCTCAGTTTTATTTCATGTGTTAGATACACTGGTCATGATAGTGATAAATGAATACATATATATCATTATAAAGTGGATGATATAGAACATGTGCGTAGTTTAATTGGTGAGGCGGAAAAGTCAATTGGCTAGACTTGACCAGCAAGATGACAAACAGCAATGAAAACCTGAGACCATATAATTAGCAGATAGTCCCATACAGTAGAAGATCCCGGGTTTGAATCACTCGAGATAATAAAAAAAATCAAGACTTAATTAATTCCATAAAAGGGTGCACGACAGTCGGTGTGGGGGGGGGGAGGTAATCCCGGTATATCACACACGAGGGGAAGTAATTCGGTAATTGATGCAGTGCTTGCACGCTAGAGGAACAGACAAGGGAGATAACAGCAGCCGGATCGAGATGGGTGACCACTCTTTGATCATGTGATGACGCGGGGAGAAAATCACTACGCCGAGGTAGAAACAGTGAGATTGACCTGTGAGTTCTGTGGTAGAGGGGGCTGGATATTGATGAAAGTGCGCTAGTGTTGCATAATGTAATGTTATTCTACTCATTATCGGTTAAGATTTCTTTAAGATCGCCTTGATATTATAGATATATTAAATATTATTTGTAACCTTTTTTTTTGGCATTATATGTTTAATTGTTGTTATGATTGTGTGTATATTTTTTGTAATTGTACCTATAACATTATTTTTAGCGTTATCAAGGGATTTTTTTTTAAATGTCATCTAAAATAAGTGACCAAACAAAATCACGTGACCAGTGCTGTCCAACATGGTAATTGACGGGGGGCGGGGGGTAATTGCTCCGGGGGGGTGAATACGGAGGGGGTGGGGGTAATTTCCGGGGGGGGGGTAATGTCTTGTAGCCGTCCAACATATGACATAATTTGAAGTAAGCAACCTTACGATACTGGCAGTCTATGTGGTAGATGAAGTAGAGTTCACCTGTTTCTGTGACCTTGGTATATGAAGGGACAGTGTGGTCAGCACTATACCCAGCCGCCTTTACTTTACCTAATGTAAGTCAGGTACCCATTAGAGCTGGATGGACTCAGTGACGTCTTGCTGATTAAAGTTCGGGATCCGAACACGAGACTCTCATGTTAGCAGTCGTACGCTCTACCTTGTGTTGGCGACACGTGGCGTTGTTTTTTCAGCCTGATTCATAATGACTGTAAACTCTCTGATTTTTAAACCATAACTTAATATGTAACTACTATTTGATAGAATATAAACTACACTTTAATTGTTTTTCTCCGTGAATAATTAATCCCAGTTATTTTTTTTTTCATGAATAAAAAGATTTGAAAATACTTGAATTACTTAGTTACTGTGAGATTTGATTCGCTTTTTTATAAAGTGTGATTTTTATTTTTAAATTGACGTTTATGGATGTAAATATAAAGTGACCTTTATAGTCTGTGATTGATCGATTTAATAGCATCAGTGACTGGTGTACAATCGTCTAATTAATTAGCAGCTGGTGACGTCATCCTCTCGCACGCCAGATTTACTCATCGGATACCAGGACAACAAATTAGGACATACAACTAGGACATACAACTAGGACATACAACTAGGACATACAACTAGGACATACAACTAGGACATACAAATGGGTCATACAACTAGGACATACAACTAGGACATACAACTAGGACATACATCTAGGACATACAACTAGGACATACAACTAGGACATGCAACTAGGAAATACAACTAGGACATACAACTGGGACATACAACTAGGACATACAACTAGGACATACAACTAGGACATATAACTAGGACATACAATTAGGACATACAACTAGGACATACAACTAGGGCTTACAAGTATGCTATACAACTAAAAAAATACTACTACGATATACAATAAGGACATGCAACTAGGACATACATTTTATAATCTCTCACACCCATAATCCCACACACATTGGCCACTGTGTATATTCCTTGGATTATATGGTGTGACGTCATCTATATTTTTTTTCGTCTATGACGCAATCTGTTTATTCATTGTATTCGTATGACGCTATCCATATATTCCTAGTATGCGTATGACGCCATCTGTATATTCCTCTTATGCGTATGACGCCATCTGTATATTCCTCTTATGCGTATGACGCCATCTGTATATTCCTCTTATGCGTATGACGCCATCTATATATTCCTCTTATGCGTATGACGCCATCTGTATATTCCTCGTATGCGTATGACGCCACCTTAATATTCCTTGTATGCGTTTGACGCCATGTATGTTGTCTGACGTTGGTTATACCCCGTACGTATGTTGTCTGACGTATGTTGTTTGACGTTGGTTATACACCGTACGTATGTTGTCTGACGTATGTTGTTTGACGTTGGTTATACACCGTACGTATGTTGTCTGACGTATGTTGTCTGACGTTGGTTGTACCTCCAGTCCCGTCTGTCATGTCTCAATCACCAGCAGGGGACAAATGGGCGGGGCTAACTTTGACCAATCAGATTGATTGATTTTTCCCCTGACACTCACCGTGTAAATATCGGCCCGCGCCAGGTGAGGGCGGAAGTTGTCAGAAAGTTCCAGACTCGGCCTTAATTTTATGGAGATATCACATCGACAGCAGCGCGAGGTGGGGTGGGATAATCGGACATGGACAGAGAACGTGTAATTGTTCTATATCATAAATGAAGAAGGTTTTAGGAGTGTTACTTTCAACTGAATATGGTTTTAATTGTCAACGTGTGTGCGCCAATTGTTCATTCTATGCAAAACTAAACATCTGAACACACCATATAGTTATGAAGTTAAACACAATTAGACACCTAAATCACACCGTATGCTTCTCAAATTAAACACCACTAAACACCTTAACACACCGTATCGTTCTTAAGTTAAACACCACTGAACACGTAAATCACACCGTATAGTCATGACGTCTAACTAAAATAAGTATTTTTTTTTCAATTATCAGCATAGCACGATGTGTACCAACTTCAGTTAAAACTCAACAAGCTAATGAAAATTTATTAACAGCAACAGTCGATTAATTAATAAAAGTGGTATTTCCGGCGATTTTTTGTACCATAATTTGTATTGCTTATGGAAAGATGTATATTATAAAAAAACGAGCCGACCCGCTGCGTATCATACGCCGCTATTTAGTTGTTTTTTTTCTACTTTTCAGTAATTTATAATTTGTGAATTCGACAGTACCAATGCTGCCACTGAAAATATTTGCTTAAAAACACTAACCCCCCCCCCCCCCCAACGTGAAAGCAGCCTCCCCATAGTTACCTCCTCTAAGTTTAAAATCGTTTCAAACTAAATTATCTGCCCCTAATAGCCGTCACCAAACCCGTCGCTATGATTGTAAAATGTAAACAGCGTGAACCACAGCTCACCAGACCATGTGAGGGGGTGGGGGTTGGGGGTGGGGGGGTGGGGTGGGGGGTGGTGGTAGCGATAGAGAGGAAGAGAGGGGACTGTACGGCGCGCTTGCAGCTTGTTTTCTAACGGCTCCCAGAAGAGAATTATATATAGAGATAGTTTATATAATGATGAATTGTTATATGAACTTGGAAGTTTAAATATTTTTGTACGTAAAGAAGGTAATATGTTCTATGTGGTATTTTACAATATGTTAAGCTTTTCTGACCGCTGCCCTTTACCCAGCTAACTCCCACACTAGCTGGTTGTAAAACGCCCAAAGAAAATCAACGTTTGGTCGTTTAAACCCCCATCCCCCCTCCCTCTCCACCCCCAAAAATTCACTTGAAGTATTTATCGCTTTTAATGACAAACCAATACTCTAAACCTTGAGCAACACCCACACCTTAATCCACTCAACTTTCATTTTGTTAGTGCCACCTTAATCATTTTAACTGATTTCGTATGCCAGAGTCACCACCAACTATGTCACCACCAAACACGCCACCACCAAACAGGTCAATTCAGAACATGTCACCACCAAAAATGTCACCACAAAACACATCACCCCATACGGTGTCGCAACAAAAAATGTCACCACCAAAAATGTCACCACCAAAAATGTCACCACTAATCATGTCACCCTCAAACACATCACCCATACGGTGTCACCACCAAACATGTCACCACCAAAAATGTCACCACCAAAAATGTCACCACCAAAAATGTCACCACAAAATATGTCACCACATAAAATGTCACCACCAACAATGTCACCATCAGTGACGTCACCAACTAACATGTCACCACTAAACACGTCACCACCCAGACCATCACCACCACACACCAAAGCCACACCCCACTTCTGCTAACTGCCTCTCGTCTGCAACCTATTTCTACTATTAACATAAAAGTGGGCGGGCCCAATGCACGCGCTAGCCCTGTCATGTCAGCAACGCTCCAAGAGACGGTACCATCTAACCTGCAAACACCAGGACCCGATTGTTTTCTCCGTGACTATAACTTGCAGAACTGACCACTTTTTGCGCCAGACCTGGGTCGTCTGCGCTTCTACTGTTGAAATAAAGACCATTTATTGAAGCCGACTTTTATTCTAAACACACAGTTGCATATTTCTGTGGATTTTATCAGTGGTTTTCTACGTTTAAAAAACCCGACTAATTTTTGTTTATAGCTTTTTACGCTACGGAAAAGAAAGTCCCGTTTAGGAAATTCCCGTTGCTTTGAAACATTTTTTTTTTTAAATTGTGTAGGTTATCATGTTAGGAAATAAATAGATTTATAGTATGCTAGTTAGATTTTTGGACGAATAATTTCTATTTATAAAATTGAAATCAAATTCTCCATTTGTCAAGTGCGTCACAAATCCACCCGCCCATATTCGTCACGCTCGTCACAACGTCACAAGCCTCATAACAAGCTCAGCGTCACACCCGTCACAAGTACTAGACCCACAGGCTACCGAGATGAAGATGTTCCCGAGGTTCATGTCGCCGCCCGCTCCACAACACCAGCAGACGACAGCCAACCTGATGCACCACCAGCAGACGGCAGCCAACCTGATGCACCACCAACAGGCACAGCAGACGATGACTGCCAATCTCCTGACACAGCACCCGTTCTATGGCTTGCCGAGGTAAGAAAATATTTTTAGCGGGTTCGAGCCCACGACAGAAAAACACACACCTCTGAAAATGTTTATGCATATTAGTTTTATGTTATTTTTATTTTTATTTTTTAATTTTATATTTAAGAGCAAAACCCTGGATATTCATTTAAACGGGGTTTCCCGAATATTTATTTATTTAATTTTTCCTTTTTAAATTCAAATAAAACTTTATTTTGTAATATAATTTACAATAAAACTATATATTTTCAATATAATTAGCAATAAAACTATATATTTTCAATATAATTAGCAATAAAACTATACAGTTAGCAATATAATTTGAAATAAAACTATATATTTTGCAATATAATTTGCAATAAAACTAAATATTTTCAATATAATTTGAAATAAAACTATTTATTTTACAATATAATTCGCAATAAAACTATATATTTTACAATATAATTTGAAATAAAACTATATCTTTAACAATATACTTTGAAATAAATTCATATATTTTACAATGTAATTTGAAATAAAACTATATGTTTTACAACATAATTTGAAATAAAACTATATATTTTACAAAATAATTTGAAATAAAAACAATATATTTTACAACATCATTTGAAATAAAACTATATATTCAGCACAATGGTCTCTTATATTGTATCACAAGTATTTAGAGATCTTGTATTTTATTTTAAGAATCAAAATTTGTAAAGAAAAAAAAAGAATTTAAAAAAAAAAGCTTTACGTAAAACTGCCTACGCGGATATATTCAAACCTTCATTTTCTTCAGAATCAATGATAACAAAATAATCATGTGCCCACGGGATAACCCACCATTTAAATAATTAGCGGACGAAAAATATCAGTAAAGTAAATCGATATTTGTGTAAATTTAGTACGCCAATATCTGTAATATAAATTGAACCCCTCTCCATTTGGTTAGAATACGTAGGTTTTCAAGATTAATGTTAATGTGCAAAGCACAAAAAATTATTTTGTCTGTACCATCACATAAAAAGATATAAACATTCAAAGAAAAAAATGTCTTTATAGCTCTGGAATTCAATATTCTTAAAAGTATTTTTTTTAATTATTATTTTTTGGAGTGTGTAATTTTGTTTTTTACAAATTTATTTCTCGCAAACTTGTCTCAGTCCTTTTTAAAACCCAAAACAAATACCGATCAACTAATAAATCAGGAATGATACTTACTCTTGCTTTACAGTATTCTAAGGACTTATTTACTTTTACACTCACACACACACTCCCAACACGTTAAATGTGCGCGCATTTTTATTAACACTAAAAGGTATAATAATAAATAGAGAAAGTAAAAATAAAAGTTTTTAATAGCAAGCATTAGTTATGCACTAAAAAGAAGAAAAATAAAATAAATTTTCTTTAAACATAACCATGTGCTACATTCTCTGAAACGTTAAATAAAAGCATTGGTAACTTTTAAATTGTTACTAAGCGTGAACAATTACCACCCCCATAAAGCAGTATTCAAGTATATAGTAAAGAATCGTATATTTCTATTTAGGGATGTGACGACCATCGCATCTAGTGTATAAAACTCCGCCCACTTCTTCTGAATGTTTATCAAAATCTGCACATTTTTTAATGCGAAAAAAATTGCTAAAATGCAATGTCTATTATTGAATATTTGCAAACGCATAAGTGTGACGTAATACATATTGGGCATCCCCCCCCTCATCAAACATCGTCACAATCCTATTGTGACGTCATTTATGTACACCCCCCTAACCCCACCCCCACCCCCTTATGTATTTAGTTATTTATTGCCAAACTATTATAAGAACGAGGCAAATAGCTTTAAAATGACATTCGTAACTTTGAAAAAACAAAAAGTATTGAAATCGATATACGAGCGGCCGTCGCCAATAGCTGTAGCTAACTGTGAGACTTTTGTCATTGTGTAGGTCCTTTCTGATGTCCTACCTTATAAGGTACATTGTTCGTAGAATAAAAAAAAAAAAAAAAAAAAAAATATTTTTGCTTGACAAAAAGTCTTTAATTCAGACATAACACAAAAAGAAGTTGGAAATTTAATTTTTTTACGTAGTCCACCCCATTCCCCACCCACTTTTGGTACTGTAAAAAAAATTCTACGTGTGTGATATGTGTGTGGGTTTATGGTATGTGTTGTAGTGAGTTACTGTGAGTTATATGATAATGTAGTTGTTGTATGAAGTTGTGGTTGTTTTATTAGAGTGTGTGGTTTGTGTGTGAATGTAAATTAGCTTTGTTACTTTTTTTTAAATTGTAGCATATGTGACATTTTAAATTGCTGCTGTGGGCTTTTTGGTATAGTTGTGTATAGAGGAGGGAGAACATAAAAACACGAGATCGCATTTGCACTTAACACCGTCAAACACCACCAAACACCACCCAACTGCACCTACCGTTCAAGCAATCGACATGCATCAACAGACAAATTCAGCCGGTTTTTATATCTCTCGCCGGCTCGCGTCCGGTTTTTATATCTCTCGCCGGCTCCCGTCCGAAATCACTTCCGACCTCGCTCTGCTGAACCTGCACAAATCACGTGACGGCAGTCAACAACCTGCCTGTCACCTGCCGCACGTGACCACGTGAGCTGCAGGTCGCGCGTGCTTGAGCTCAGTGTCCGCCAATCAACGCCTGAGAAAGACGGTCACGTGACCCTGTTGTTGGAGGTTAATCCAGGTAAATAGAAGGCTAATCCACTGCTCGTGAGTACTGAATCCACTGTCCGTGAGTACCGAATCCACTGCTCGTTTGGCGTCAGTTCCAGCCGGTTGGGGGATTTGTTACGTCATCCTGACCTTGGTACCGACAGTTAATTGTTTCCTAATTTGCATTTAATTAGTTGAAGCTGGCAATTCATGTACAAGAGACCATCCGTACATGATGTCGCGCTTTTTGGGCCGAATGTCACCCACATGACGCTTTAAAGTTACAAGGCGGTAAGCAAACTTAAGTTTCCTCCGGGGACGGAGGGGGGGGGGGGATAACGCGGACACAGGTAAACGTATTATATTTTCTTATTGTAAAGTACACGTTTAGCCGTTACTCTTGTCCATACATACCAGTTTAGCTCAGAAATTACCCATGTCTTAACATGCCTGCTTAGATCTCAATTCGCTTACCATAACAGAAAAATTTAGTTCTAAATTTCCGCACAATCCCGAATAGCTCTAAATTTACCCTTGCTGTCGCAAAGTTGTTTTACTCTTATGTGTCCCAACTCTCAAATACCCGTTAAACCCTGAAGTTACCCTTACCCTCATACACCCGTTTAACCCTAAAGTTACCTTTACCCCCAAATAAACGTTTAACCCTAAAGTTACCCTTACCTTCAATTACCCGTTTAACCCTGACTTTGCCCTTACCCCAAATACCCGTTTAACCCTGAAGTTACCCTTTCACTCAAATACCCGTTTAACATAGAATCTTCACGGTGCTAAAGTCACGACCATAAAACATTTAGACCATTTTCACACGCCGTTCCCACCCCCATCAATAACTAATGCCTGCCCCGGGGTGGTCCCCGCTAATCACTGACATCTCCAGAACCTTCTAGAATCTGCCACAATGCCAGACCATTTGACTCCCGCCTCGACCCCAGTAGCGCGCCGTTTGTAAATCTATTATTAAAAATTGCACCATTTCGATAAAATGTTTATTCCCATGACCCATAACCGCGTCTACGACTGTCGTATGATTTGCTTCCCCTTGTCCTGTGATGTTGCAGAGTATAAATTATTTAATTTGACAGAGGGGGTTATAGAGAGACCGGGGGGGGGGGAGGTATGGGGTGATGAGATGCTTTTCTATCAACAACATCTTTGATTTTTGTATCGATAACGGCGTATTTTTAGGTTTCCCAGAAAAATGCGCATACTGAAAATTGCGAAACGGAAAAATGCGCAAACAGAAAAATGCGCAAATACAAACTAATTATAGTAATTAACTTTAATTTTTTTTCATATTTCGTGGGAAAATGTTTTATTATGATACAATATACATGTGGTCATTCTTTGTTAATTTCTATAAATGCTCGACTTAAGAAAAAAAATTCCATTGCGCACTTCTTTTGTGCGCAATTTTCCGTTGCGCAGCTTTCCAGTCACGATTATCAGTACATTCAATACAACTTCAAGACATTACTCGAACATTCGCTCCAAACCTTGTCACATTTGTAATCAACTTTTATACGCCTATAATCCATAACGCTAATCCTCTCTCCCCAAATTACTTAAATACAACCCCCTCCACATGAAACTCCACACCCATCAACACCCCCCCCCCCCCACACCCACCTCCCTCACTACCCACCCACACCTATCCACACTATATCTGATTCCATCATAAAAAAATCTGTATCAAAAATCTGTATCAACTCATTCCAGTTTTGATGACGTTACAGCATTAACCCTTGCATGATTAATTCATTGCAATAAATGTGTAAACCGATCACTTCCGAAGTCCCCACCCCAAGTGGTAAATCTTTTATCAGTGGCGTTTCATTTCAAATATCTTTTAAAATGGGATCGAGGTTGGGGGGCGGGGACTTGGTCAGCCGTAGTTTGAAACTGTTAATTAGATGGTAAACATGTTTTAATGAAGTTAGTTTTTTTTTTCTCACGGAGTGAATCAGTCACGCTTGACTTCACCGACGCGCATGCGAAATTCGGAATGTGAATATTAATCAGGTATGGCGAGGAAATCCCGTCGCGCGGGGGATGCGCCAGGGGAGGGGACGATGAGCCCAGGGAGCCGCTGCTGGCTCATGTCTCAGTGGCCTGATCAAATCTCTCCCACCGCGGCGCCACGGCTCATTAACCGCTCGCGCTATTGCCTCGTAGTGTGACGGCTGCTCACTCGTGGCGCGCGGGGATTAGCACGAGCGTTTACGGTCAGGTATAGACGTGAGCAGAAGATGACATCCTTTGTCTGGGAGGAAAATATGACGATATACATATATATATATATATATATATATATATATATATATATATATATATATATATATATATATATATATATATATATATATATATATATATATATATATATATATATATATATATATATATATATATATAAGCTTTTTTTACATTCAAATAATTTACTGATGTTTTCGAAAATACTGTAACTATAGCCACAATAGTATTTTTGGTTACTTACATCCATGGAAAAATTACGCAAATGTTTCTTTCAAAAAGTGGCGTCTCTGATATAATATATCGCACGAAAGATTTGATAAATACGATCATAAACAAAAACTATATTCGAGTCGTCTTCAATAATTTAAAAAAAACTTAAAACTATATTATAGATTATTATCTAATGTTATTCATATATTTTAAACCAAATAGTATTAGCATATTCTTATTTCACTCAAATTAAAGGGGTTTTTTTAAATCTATTTTTATCCAACCAGCCCCTTTGTTCCCCACTGTGACCCTCCCCCTCAAGGCACAGACCTTATGACGTCATTGCCTCCCATCCTCCCCCGCTTCCCTCTCTACCTCCCGCGGGTGTCTCCGGACGTCCACCTCTTCCTCCCCGGTCTCACTTCCGGTCTGACCCCGAGACCTTCACCCCAGCACTCGTTTTTCACCCTGGCTGACCTTGACCTCTGCCTGTACGGGAACACGTCCTGGCTGACGAGCAAAACTTCCGGTGCCAGCAAGACTCGATCCTACACCTTCAGTGGGATCAGGATCAGCCAGCAGAATAATGGTATGTCCTAATTCGGGATACATGTGTTGTGTTCAGTGTTTCTTCCAGACTTTTTTTTTCTCCGGGCGGGGGGGGGGGGGGCTTGATATTTTCGGGGCGGACTACATTTTACAAGGGGGGGGGGGGTTGTTATTTTCGGGGCGGATTATATTTTCCAAGGGGGGGGGGGGGGTCGGACACTGGTAAAAGTATTTAAAGTATGTTGTATATTTGTCTATATAAATTCCATTTCGTGCCGCGTGGGATGGGTAGACTTTAAATAATTGCGTTCTAGTGAGATACTGCTTTTGTGAATCGATTCGATTTTAATGAAAACTAAAAGCTTTAATTTAAGATTGTAATAATAACGCAAAGAGTATAAAGAAATGCGTTGATCATCGTTACTCAAAAGTACGACACAAGTATATTATAAAAGTACGACTTAATTTTAGTGAATAATTAAAAGCTTGTTATTTTAATTCTTTTTATTTAATCTTTATTTATCTATCGCAATTTTTCAAACATCAAATTAAAGGGCTATATTGATATTGATATTTTTATCTGTGTGTCCTCAACTGAAATTTTTTCTGCTGCCAGATTCCACAGGTAACAGTGACATGACGTCACAGTACCAACTGGCACCGTGGCGCTCCCATAAATCTGTGCCACCTGTCCACGACCTGCCCAAAGGTAAGTTTAGCCGTTGATGTTTCCAGAACTTTCTGAAATCTGGTACCTCAGAACAGTGGTAAATTAAACATGGTAGTGTTCTTCTTCTTCGTTCTTAATTTTAGAGTTGAAAGGGATTCCCTCAAACACAATTAAGTATAGATCTACGTGTCAACTGGTTATGCGCCATTGAGGCCATTGACTCCGATTTTAGCCTGCTTTTCTTTTTGGTCCAAGCACGTTTGAGGAAAATTAAACTTTTTGTAGTTTTGGTGCATTAAATGTTTGAGATGTGTCAGTCAATGAATGAAAGCCGTTCATAGACTTCATTTATCGTTTCGCGTGCATACCTAAGACAAATGGGATAGACGAAGTAGAGTTCATCTACTTCAATGACCTCGGCAACAAAGTGAGGGATTATTTGACCAGCATTGTGGCCTCGGTGACATCCTATATACTCGAGCCCTGTGGATCTGAACTCGCGACTTTTGGGTTAGCAGTCGTAAGCCCTACCATTTGACCACGTCGGTACATAGGCTAGTCATCTAGATTGATGTTGGCAGTATCGAGAGCCGGAAACTAGCGACAAAATTGTTCTCTGAGATAAGTTGTAAGTAGATATGTCAGGCCTTTTATGTTTGCTTCGTGTCTACACAATTGTTCCGTAATCTAAGATTGATTGAAGTCAAGCAATACAAAACATAGATCTAGTAATAGCGAGGTTGGTATTCGTTTTAAACTTGAAATGTTAACCCTATACCAACCGCGGTGTTTTTGTTGATTGGATGTTTTAAACTTTCAATGTTAACCCTATACCAACCGCGGTGTTGTGTTGATTGGATGTTTTAAACTTTAAATATTAACCCTATACCAACTGCGGTGTTTTTGTTGATTGGGTGTTTTAAACTTGAAATGTTAACCCTATACCAACTGCGGTGCATTGTTGATTGGGTGTTTTAAACTTGAAATGTTAACCCTATACCAACTGCGGTGTTTTTGTTGATTGGATGTTTTAAACTTGAAATGTTAACCCTATACCAACTGCGGTGTTTTTGTTGATTGGATGTTTTAAACTTGAAATGTTAACCCTATACCAACTGCGGTGTTTTTGTTGATTGGATGTTTAAAACTAGAAATGTTTACCCTATACCAACTGCAGTGTTTATGTTGATTGGATGTTTTAAACTTGAAATGTTAACCCTATACCAACTGCAGTGTTTATGTTGATTGGATGTTTTAAACTTGAAATGTTAACCCTATACCAACTGCGGTGTTTTTGTTGATTGTATGTTTTAAACTAGAAATGTTAACCCTATACCAACTGCAGTGTTTTTGTCGATTGGATGTTTTAAACTTTAAATGTTAACCCTATACCTACTGCGGTGTTTTTGTTGATTGGATTTTTTAAACTTTAAATGTTAACCCTATACCAACCAAGATGTTTTTGTTGATTGGATGTTTTAAACTTTAAATGTTAACCCTATACCAACTGCGTTAGTTTTGTTGATTCGATGTTTTAAATGTTAACCCTATACCAACTGCGGTGTTTTTGTTGATTGGATGTTTAAAACTTGAAATGTTAACCCTATACCAACTGCGGTGTTTTGTTGATTGGATGTTTTAGACTTTAAATGTTAACCCTATACCAACCAAGATGTTTTTGTTGATTGGATGTTTTAAACTTGAAATGTTAACCCTATACAAACTGCAGTCTTTTTGTTGATTTAATGTTTTAAACTTTAAATGTTAACCCTATACCAACTGCGAGCTTTTTGTTTATTGGATGTTTTCAGGGCTGGTGTTGTCGCAGACAAATCTGGCTGGCGTCGGTCACTACGCCGTGTTCTGTGGGTCAAAGGTCATCCCAAAGGGGACAAGATTTGGGCCGTTCAAGGGCAGGGTGGTCAACCCTAGCGAAATGAAGACGTTTGCTGATAACGGTTATATGTGGGAGGTTGGTTAATCATTATGTGTGGGAGGTTAGTTGTGGGGGGATATGTGTGGGAGGTTGGTTAATGATTATATGGCGGAGGTTATGTGTGGGAGCTTGGTTATGTGTGGGAGGTTATATGTGGGAGGTTGGTTAATGATTATGTGTGGGAGGTTATGTGTGGAAGGTTGGTTATGTGTTTATTATACGTGGAAAGTTGGTTAATGATTATGTGGGGAGGTTATGTGTGGGGGGATATGTGTGGGAGGTTATGTGTGGGAAATTGGTTATGTGTGGGAGGTTATATTTGGGAGGTTGGTTAATGATTATGTGTGGGAGGTTATGTGTGGGGGATATGTGTGGGAGGTTATGTGTGGGAGATTGGTTAATCATTCTGTGTGGGTGGTTATGTGTGGGAGGTTATGTGTGGGAGGTTATGTGTGGGAGGTTATGTGTGGGAAGTTGGTTATGCGTGGCAGGTTATGTATGGGAGGTTGGTTAATGATTATGTGTGGGAGGTTATGTGTGGGCGGTTGGTTATGTGTGGGAGGTTATGTGTGGGAAGTTGGTTATATGTTGGAAGTTGGTTATGTATAGAAGGCTATGTGTGAGAGGTTGGCTATGTGTGCGAGGTTGGTTAAGTGTGGGGGCTGGTTATGTGTGGGAGGTTTATTATGTGCGGGAGGTTGGTTATGTATAGAAGGCTATGTGTGAGAAGTTGGCTATGTGTGCAAGGTTGGTTATGTGAGGGATGGTATGTGTGGGTTATTGGTTATGCGTGGGATGTTGGTTATGTTTTGGATGTTATGTGTGGGAAGTTGGTTAATGGTTATGTATGATATCTGTTTTGGCTACTGTGTCATTTACATGCAAGGATATCTACCTCATTCCCTCACTCTTACTCATTTGACCCCCCCCCCTCCCCTTTCCCCATCTAGCCCTCTACGTGTTAAGCACATTATAAATGTTTTCAGATTTTTAAAGATGGCCGCCTAAGCCACTTTCTCGACGGAAGAGGAAGTGCTGGCAACTGGATGTCATACGTGAACTGCGCGCGCACACTGGTGGAGCAGAATCTGACAGCGTCACAAGATGGCGACTTTATTTACTATGAGGTGATATCGGCATGCGCGTTTCTGACATTTCATTTAATTTTTTTTAAAATTATTATATTATATTAGCCTGGCAGCATTTTTTAAAAAAAAGTGCATGTAAATCTGCAACCTATTATTTTCTTTTATTCTGAAAATGCGCAAGTGTAATATCTATTGAACGGAACTAATATTATTGCCGTTGTCTAATGCTAAAAAGAAAATTAAGACATACAGATGAACTATTTAAATTTTATGCGAGGTAACCAAACAAACAAAAACTGGAGATATTAGGTTTTCTATAAACGGATTTTTTAAACAAAGAAAACTGTTCGGGCTTTCCCAAAACTAGCATCCTTTAACGGGTTTTTCCAATACTAACATGAAGAATCGGGTTTTTCCAGAGCTGCTGTGACATTCCCCCAGGAGCCGAGCTGTTGGTGTGGTACACGGAGACCTACGAGCAGTTCATGGGGATTCCCCTCGGCCTTCAGGGTTCAGGGACCAAGAATGTCAAGGACACTCCTGATCAGGAATGTAGGTAGATGCTGTGATGTTTCGGTTGATGGACGCACTTCCGGTTAGAGAGAGACGTAGTTATATATCTTGGCGTATTCCCGGGATTGACTCAGAATAGGGCTGGTAAGTAGGTCACCAACCAGTTCTACGGCTCAATAAAACCTGCATGAGCCATTGAACTGTTTGGTGACCTACTTACCAGCCCTATTTTGGAGACAATTTTCGAATATAAGGACGGACCGTGCTGCCACTTACGAAGCAATTGTTATACTTATACAGAGGCGTAGCGACCCTTCCCGGCGCCCGGGGACAAACTTTTCGATTTGCATCCCCCCTCGAGATTTTGATTTGCACCCCCCCCCCCTCAAACTTTCGATTTGCATCCCCCCCCCCCCCCTCGAGATTTTGATTTGCACCCCCACCCCCCTCAAACTTTCAATTTGCACCCCCCTCAACCTTTCAATTTATTTTTCCAACCCATTTTGGCGCCCCCTAAGCTCGGCGCCCGGGGACATATGTCCCCCCCCCGCCCCCCCCCCCTCGCTACGCTACTGTACTTATATTAAAAATGTCCCACACAGAACCCACCTACCCCACTTCTACATACATATACACATAGACACAAACCCACACATACACTCACGCCCACATAAACACACACTTGGCAAGCCACTATTAGCTTGCTAAAATCACTTCCGAATGCTTTACGCACAATGAAGCTAATTACAATTTATTATGCCATTATGTATGCTAAAATCATGAGTCTTATTAGAAGTGGACGCTTACCCCATAATCTAAATCGGTTAAACCGGAAGTGCGTACAAAAGCCGATAACCCGGAAATAGATGAAAACAATCTATAAATACGCAACTCGTTAAACCGGAAGTACTTTGTTCACCAGCCGGATGTGGGTACCAGTGCGAGCATTGTGGGAAGGTGTTCACGTACAAGTACTACAAGGACAAACACCTCAAGTACACCAAGTGTGTGGACCAAGGTGACCGGAAGTTCCCGTGCCAGCTGTGCAACAGGTAAATAAAAACGTCACCAGTGCGCATGTCTAAGTTTTGTTTCCGGTGCTATTTGTTAATAGCGAATTTTAAACTTTTTTTTTCAGCAATGCACCTCACGTGTATACACAAACATGAATGTGCTTACCCCCATGTTCCGTTTTTCGTTACTACTTTTTGCATGTACGAGTGTGTAGCTGTATGTGTAGATGTAGGCGTACCTGTACGTGTAGGTGTACATGTATTATATTTCGTAAACTGTATGCCCTATACCGTGTACGTGAATGTGTACGTCTACGCAAACCCATCAAATGTCTATACTTCTAATTGCCGCAGATCATTCGAGAAAAAAGATCGACTACGTATCCATGTCCTCCACGTCCACGAGAAACACCGCCCCCACAAATGTGTGGTGTGTGGGAAAAGTTTCAGTCAGTCGTCCAGCTTGAACAAACACATGAGGGTGAGTATCTTTGTTAAGTCATCAAAGCTATTGACGTCCAGAGGCGTATCCAGGTTTTCGTTGTAGGGGGAGCGAAAAGCGCAAAAAAGGCGTTCTATATACGTGTATTATATATATATATATATATATATATATATATATATATATATATATATATATATATATATATATATATATATATATATAAAATTACTAGCTGTATGTCATTACTTCGCTATGATGTAAAATAAATTGAAAATAGCACTCTGAAGAAATAAGAAAAAACACACAATGTAGTCCGACAAAACAAAAATTGTATCAATCTAAACAAAAACAAAAAAAAAATCTACACACACTACAACCAAAAACAATGAACGTAACACAATCTGTTTTGTAATTCTTGTAAACAAATTTCTTACAATTCCTGGGAAATTATTTAAGACAAGTGAAATAGGGGAAATAATTACCCTCTTAATATAAATATGTATCTATCTACACATTTAATTATAAATGTCAAAACAAATAAATAATTACTTTAGAATATAATTAAATTGTTTAACACTATTCGTGTTTACAAAATTTTTTTGTCTATAATCATAATTTAATATATCATCATCATAAATGCTAAAGTATTACAGCATAATGAACGTTTTTAAAATCAGAGTTGGTATAAAACCACGCTTTTCGATATAAAGATAACATTCGGAATAAAAGCCTACATTTAACTAAATATATGTCTTTTAGTTCGGATCATATATTTTTAAATAACTACTGCTTCTTTGTGCTCTTTAAAGATCATTTTTTAACATAGTGATAGCTATGGGTTAGATCAGGGGTCTCCAAACTACGGCCCTCGGGCCGAATGCGGCCCGCGATGTCCTCTCATCCGGCCCGCGGAGATCATTTTGTCCAAGGAAAAAACGTTTGTTGGTGATGGCGGAGGAACTTTGCCCAGAGAATTCAAAGACATTTCTGGAAGAAACTGGCCCCCGAACTGAAATTTGATAGTTAATGTGGCCTTCGGACTGAAAAGTTTGGAGACCCCTGGGTTAGATCACTGTATTGATCACACACCTTTTTACTGGTAATTGCAAAGACAATATTCACAGAGTTTTACATTTAAAAAGCTATTTTTTTTTGGCGGCATGGTACTTTGGTACATCACTACGCGTTTTTCTACATGTACTTAACAGATCATTTCGGGGTGGGTTGGGGGGGGGGGGGGTGGTGGGTTCAACTTCATTCACCACTGTCCGATCATTTTAGTTCAATTATTCAACCCAGTGTATACCTAGGTGTGACATTAATATCGCTCTACACAATTGTGGTGGTGAGGTGTGTGTGTGTGGGGGGGGGGGGGGGGGAAATAACCAACTCAGAATGAACATAGAGTCAGTTTTTAGATGACTGTTCTAAACATACATATATATTACACACATATATATTACACAAATATATATTACAGAAATAGATTTAAATAAGTAGCAGTGGTATTATGACAATATTTTTTTTACAGACGGGTCCATGGGGGAGGGGGCTTGTAACTGTTTCATATAATTTGTAATCGTAATCACTATCGCCCAAACTGTAAGAATACTACTACTTCATCATGATGACTTTGTTGACCTTGTCGAAATTTCCCCACCACTACGCAGTTTGCTCATCAGTAAATTTAAATAGAGGTGCCACATCAGTTGTATTTGTTTCTGTATTGCAATTTAAAAAAAATTAACACACGATTCAAGCTGTAAATATAAAGTAATTATGTGTGAAGTTTTATGTATAACATTTTCTAATTCAATTATTCGTAAGCAAATACATTATACAGTTGCCTTAAACTTAAAACCCCTCTTGCCAAGTGGTAATACCGTAGAGGTTTTTTAAACATTGCAATGCATTGTAATGGTTATTCCCACGTTTTCTTTAACTTGCTTTCTCTGTGTCTTTGTTTGTTTGTTTGTCTTTCCAATCAAATCTTGCGATCGAAATTTCTGGCACTTCCCAGTTAGCTAGCGCGCTGAAATTTTCAGGGAAGCTTTCTTTTGGATGACCATTGACTATTCAATTGTTATTATTACTAAATTGATCAATGGAAACATTTTATTGAGCATTTTAGACCGCTGTATAATCTATATATATAATTCTCCTCTGCTAGCCATTAGAAAAAAAACCAGCGACGCGTACCTCGCGCGCAGTGAAGCGAACGATCACATGTCGCCACAGGCTTAGGGGCAGAGAATTTAGCTTGAACCGAGTTTAAACTTACAGGAGGTAGGCCAGTTTGGGGGAGACGATATGGTCGAGTGGTTGGGCACACGATTGCTATCCCACTCGACACGGGTTCAAATCTATGTGTTCTAGTCAGTAACGTATTCAAACAACGTGCTTTTTACGAGTTGTCTTTTTACGAGTTGTCTTTTTACGAGTTGTCTTTTTACGAGTTGTCTTTTTACGAGTTGTCTTCGTTTACCCAAAAAAAGTGAAAAGATAAAATCGATAGCAAGATTTTAATGCAAACAAACAGACAAAGACTAAAAAGTAGAAAATAATAATCATTAAAAAAGTTTTTAAAAACCCACGTTTTCTGATTGAACTAAAAAGTAGAAAATAAATGCTATAGGCCCTACATCACAATAATGCAAGCGATCACTCTACTATAAGCGAGCAAAAACGTGGGGCGCCGTGATTTTCTTACAGTTTCTAATACTGTTGACTCTCTACAAGCTCCCTAATAAAAGTCAATAGTATTATCTAATCAATAGTAATATAACTTTTACTTCGGCGCCCCACGTTTTTCATCGCTTATAGTAGAGTGATCGCTTGCATTATTGTGATGTAGGGCCTATAGCATTTATTTTCTACTTTTTAGTTCAATCAGAAAACGTGGGTTTTTAAAAACTTTTTTAATGATTATTATTTTTACTTTCTCGTATATACGTAGTATAGAGAAAGTATTGTAATCGTGCAAAAAAAAAAATCGAGATTTTTACAAATCTCGACGTTTTACACCTCACTGATACGGAAAAACATAATTTTGCAATCTTGTCCGTATGTCTGTGTGTGTGTGTGTCTGTGTGTCTGTCCGTGTGTAAACACGATAACTTGAGTACCGTTAGAGCTAGAATGATGAAATTTCATATTTAAGTATTTTATCAAAATCGTAGATCCGTATCAACTTTTGAGCGATTTCCGATAACCGGAAGTGGTACTTTTCCTACTTTGAATTTTCCAAAAGCCTATAACTTGAGTACTATTTCAGATAGATAAATGAAATTTCACATGTAAGTAAAAGATCTAATTCTCTACCTTCTGTTAAATTTTGAATAATTTCCGTTGACTGGAAGTTGTAATTTACGCTACTTCCGATTTCTCAAAAAACTAATGTAAATTTATTAAGTACTAATACTATTGCGCACTATTATACACACCTTTATTAGGCGTTCGCTTGGTGCGCAATTGTTTTTTACTGAGATTCTATTTTATTTTTAAAAGTTTAAGTATTTAAAATGGATTAAAAATCATAACTATATCCCCAGTTACCATCCACTGTTGTTTTATATAAGAATATTCGAGAAAGTTTAGGGGAGATCACTACCGGTTTATTAGAATGGCAAACTGATGCAGCTGTTAATACGTGTTGTAAACGTAGACACTACTAGACTAGTACAATAATGCTTAATTGCTGCAAGAAAAGAAATCTTGTGATTTACATAGATGTGCCGACCAAAAATATTTTTTTAACAAATATCATTGTTTAAAAATTTGATTTTAAAAAGTTTCCAAAAAGGCGCCACTTTGCTGAAAATGGCCAGAGGGGGAGCGGCCGCTCCCCCTGCTCCCCCCTGCTTACGCTACTGTTGACGTCACTTGATGTTGTGACGTCATGGGGTTCAACGGGGCTGAGTGCCGCCTGTACCCTAAGCTTACTTTGGGAAAAACATGAAGCTGTTGAATATACCAGGGGTATATACATACGTTCTGGAGGGGGTGGGAGGCATGCAGGGGGAAATGTAGAAAAAAGTGTACATTTTTATATGCGTTGAATTTGATGGTATAAAAATGTGTTAAGTATTTTAAATACAAATTATAGAGACATTTTTATATACCATCAAATATATTCCAACATTTGAACATTATCACATTGTAGAGTGGTTTAGATAGTGGTACTGATAAATAGCTTAGACATCGGCATAAATAGTGGCATTGGCTAGGAGAGTGAAAGACGATAGCCTGTGTAGTAGCACACATAATTTCATTGACTGTTCCATGTATATAACAAAGACTAGGCTGCTTTAAAACTACGAAAGTGACATGTATATTGTGTGATGGGACTACAGCACTGTCAAGTCTGTTTCTTCTTCTTCTTCTTCTTCTACTTCTTCGTTCTCTTCATTGTAAAATTGGACGGGATTTCCTCCAACACAATTAAGTATTATGTATCAATATATTGTGTGCCATATGAACTGCTTTTCTTTCTGGATGTGCTTCCTTTGTCACACAATATAGAATTAAACAACGCAGAAGTTGTTTAATTTTGGAGATTTCACGCGTAAATGGGTTGTTGTCACCAGCTAACGAGCCTCGTCTACCCTGGGTTTGAACTCTCTGTATGAATTAGACCAAACACCACATTTAAAACATCTCCAAACACCACATTTCAAACATCTCCTGACGACTGTATGAATTAGACCAAACACCACATTTCAAACATCTCCTGACGCCTGTATGCATTAGACCAAACACCACATTTCAAACATCTCCTGACGACCGTATGAATTAGACCAAACACCACATTTCAAACATCTCCTGACGACTGTATGCATTAGACCAAACACCACATTTCAAACATCTCCTGACGACTGTATGAATTAGACCAAACACCAGATTTCAAACATCTCCTGACGACTGTATAAATTAGACCAAACAGCACATTTCAAACCTCTCCTGACGACCGTATGAATTAGACCAAACAGCACATTTCAAACATCTCCTGACGACCGTATGAATTAGACCAAACAAACATCTCCTGACGACCGTGTCTGTCTGAATTAGACCAAACAGCACATTTCAAACATCTCCTGACGACCGTATGAATTAGACCAAACAGCACATTTCAAACATCTCCTGACGACCGTGTCTGTATGCATTAGACCAAACAGCACATTTCAAACATCTCCTGACGACCGTATGAATTAGACCAAACAGCACATTTCAAACATCTCCTGACGACCGTATGAATTAGACCAAACAGCACATTTCAAACATCTCCTGACGACCGTATGAATTAGACCAAACAGCACTTTTCAAACATCTCCTGACGACCGTATGCATTAGACCAAACAGCACATTTCAAACATCTCCTGACGACCGTATGAATTAGACCAAACAAACATCTCCTGACGACCGTGTCTGTCTGAATTAGACCAAACAGCACATTTCAAACATCTCCTGACGACCGTATGAACTAGACCAAACAGCACATTTAAAACATCTCCTGACGACCGTATGAATTAGACCAAACAGCACATTTAAAACATCTCCTGACGACTGTATGAATTAGACCAAACACCACATTTAAAACATCTCCTGACGACCGTATGAATTAGACCAAACACCACATTTAAAACATCTCCTGACGACCGTATGAATTAGACCAAACAGCACATTTAAAACATCTCCTGACGACCGTATGAATTAGACCAAACAGCACATTTAAAACATCTCCTGACGACCGTATGAATTAGACCAAACAGCACATTTAAAACATCTCCTGACGACCGTATGAATTAGACCAAAAACCACATTTCAAACATCTCCTGACGACCGTATGAATTAGACCAAACAGCACATTTAAAACATCTCCTGACGACCGTATGAATTAGACCAAACAACACATTTAAAACATCTCCTGACGACCGTATGAATTAGACCAAACACCACATTTAAAACATCTCCTGACGACTGTATAAATTAGACCAAACACCACATTTAAAACATCTCCTGACGACCGTATGAATTAGACCAAACACCACATTTAAAACATCTCCTGACGACCGTATAAATTAGACAAAACACCACATTTAAAACATCTCCTTACGCCTGTATGCATTAGACCAAACACCACATTTCAAACATCTCCTGACGACTGTATAAATTAGACCAAACACCACATTTCAAACATCTCCTGACGACCGTATGAATTAGACCAAACAGCACATTTAAAACATCTCCTTACGCCTGTATGCATTAGACCAAACACCACATTTCAAACATCTCCTGACGACTGTATAAATTAGACCAAACACCACATTTAAAACATCTCCTTACGCCTGTATGCATTAGACCAAACACCACATTTCAAACATCTCCTGACGACTGTATAAATTAGACCAAACATCACATTTCAAACATCTCCTGACGACCGTATGAATTAGACCAAACAGCACATTTAAAACATCTCCTTACGCCTGTATGCATTAGACCAAACACCACATTTCAAACATCTCCTGACGACTGTATAAATTAGACCAAACACCACATTTCAAACATCTCCTGACGACTGTATGAATTAGACTAAACACCACATTTAAAACATCTCCTGACGACTGTATAAATTAGACCAAACACCACATTTCAAACATCTCCTGACGACCGTGTCTCCTCCAACAGGTCCACAGTGGTGAGCGACCCTACAAGTGCGTCTACTGCAACAAGTCTTTCACCGCCTCCAGCATTCTGCGGACCCACATCCGGCAGCATTCAGGCGAGCGGCCCTTCAAGGTAAAAACATGACGTCATTTACAGGTTAGATGACCGGCTTAAGAAAAATCCCCAAATGGAGGAATATATTTTCTTTTTTTTTTTTACTTTTGTGTCGCCCAAAACAGAAGTTTCATCTCTGTGAGTGATAGATGGGCGTCTGTGTTGCATTTTGTATGTAACCATGACGTGTGACAAGGGGGTAGGAGCAAAAAAACAACAACATAATATTTAAAACACTTTTCACGTAATGTTGGCAATTATTTAGTATTATTACAGATGTTTTGTATATAGCAATATAAATGTCTCAATTTATCTATTTCTCCAACAATTTCAGATTTTATTTTCGAATAATAATATCGCTGTTTCCAAAAAAGAATGTTATCGGGGTCAGTTTACGCTGAACTGTAAAGTCAATTTTTGGGAAGCGGTCCCTTGTTAGATTTGGGAGAGGGGTGTATTTAATAATCGTCAAATAACCGTAATGTTATGTAAGTCCCTCTAACATCTTATTTTTCCTTTCCCAGTGTAAATTTTGTGGCAAGGCGTTCGCGTCCCATGCAGCCCACGACAGTCACGTGAGACGCACGCATGCGCGAGAAAAGCTAATATCCTGCGAGATTTGTGGGCTGGGTTTCCCCCACGAGTACGACCTACAGCGTCACTCTGTGTCACACATGGGTAAGTCCATTGTGGGTAAGGGGGGGGGGTTCAAGCTTGTGTAAAGTTACAAAATCATGTTTTCCATAAATAAACCTATATATCAAGTTGAGAAATACGTTTTGTATTCCTACTACCATTTTCCAAAAATTTAATTATCCAAAACTTATTGATTTTTCGGTAGTAGTAGAGCCAGAATTAGGATTAGAATTAGAGCTATGCTAGGAATAGGGTTAAGGGTAAAGCAAGCGTCGAATTTTGCAAGTTATATTAGTGAATAGTTTACTGCTAGTAATCTAGCACAGTGGCGTAGCGAGGTCGGGTGTCACCCGGTGCGGCACTTGATGGTGTCACCCCCCCCCCCCAGAGTCATAGAGACCCTTCTCACGGACAAACTTTCAAATTTTCGATTTGCACCCCCCCCCCCCCCCTCAAACTTTCGATTTGCACCCCCCTCAAGTTTTCGATTTGCACCCCCCCCCCTCAAACTTTCGATTTGCACCCCCCTCGAGTTTTTCTCTATATATTTTGCTATTTTTTGCCTTGGTGTCACCCCCGTAAATGGTGTCACCCGATGCGGTCCGCACCCCCCGCCCCCCCCCCCCCCTCGCTACGCCCCTGATCTAGCACCCCCTTTTTTAAGAAGATTCCATTATTGAAGCATAATTATCGGACAATGGTGTCACATATTTATCCTTTTTTGCTAATTAACACAGCTTTGATTTTTTATGTTAATAATTCATGACCATAATGAGATATTAACTGTTGAATGTTTATTCGAGCAGAAAGTTTCCTGAGCGGCTCCTATACTCCCGACAGCGGTCTTGGAAAAACCAGCCCGGAATGGGAGAGCTCTGGGATCGGATCCAAGAAAGGAGGGTGGGGCGAGACGCCTCTTTTATCCGGCATGACGACACCGCTAACTTAAGGGCTCTTCGCATCGTGAAAATTCTTACGCAACTGTCTTAAGGACTCTTCACACAGGGGACAAGTTTACGCAACTATCTTAATAGCTTTTAACACAGTTAACATGTTTACGCAACTATCTTAAGGGATCTTCACACAGTGAAAATGTTTATGCAAGTAATGCAACTATCTTAAGGGATCTTCACACAGTGAAAATGTTTAAGCAAGTAATGCAGCTATCTTAAGGGTGGTTCACACAGTGAATATGTTTACGCATAATCGTAAGGGCTCTTCACAATGTGAAAATGTTTACGCAAGTAATGCAGCTATCTTAAGGGTGGTTCACACAGTGCACATGTTAACACTAACAGAGTCCACGACCTGTATCCTACTTGACCAGAGTCATCCCAAGCACTGATGTCACTTCACTGTTTCACGACTCGCACATCCGCCGCGAGCTGTCCCGGGTTTCGGTCACATGATCAGGGTCTCATACTTTTTAAAGAAATTATTTCCTGCGACTATGCTGTTGCTGCAAGGCTAATCATGTGCTATTTTAAAGAGTCACGTGATATTACACATCTAACAAAAAGAAAGGTTCAACGTGTTAAATTACTTCAAGAAATGCTTTTAGCAAGAGCTAAACGACTGTGGCTTAAAAAGTTATATTTTAGTTCGAACTGTGAAGCACTGTGAAGGTTTTAGCTTTAGTTAGAAATATATATTACCAAGTTCGAACAATGAAACACTGGGTGGTTTGAGCAATAGCTAGCAAAAATACTTTATTTTAGTTCGATCGATGAAACACTTGTGTGTTTTACTAGAGAAATGTCATTGTTAAGATACCAAAAGGAACAGTCAAAAAGTTCCTAAAATAATATGTATTTTTGAAAATAATTTCAACATTATTTAATATGATTTATTAAACAATTTTGCAAGCAAATAAAAATTCTTAATTTAAAAAGTAAAATGCCTTTTTTTCCTCAACTGTTCTCTTTTCCAAAAACCGACGCCCAGCTAAAAAAAAACAAAAATCTGGACAGCCAGTCTGGCTAAAAATAAACAGATCACAGCGTGGATCCTGTCTGGGTCCCAGTGGGATCATTCCCGCCCCGGCCGTGTTTCGATCCCAACTTTATTGTCCGACGACCTTTAATCTACTGTAAGGGAAGAGCATGCATATTGTTCCCTAGGAGGTTTTTTAATTCCATTTCCTGTCTAGCCCCCCGAAAAAAAAAAACGAATAGATCCAGATTATGGTAAATTTTTTTCCTTAAACCCTAGAAAAAATGGATTATTCTACTGGAAAAGAAAGCCATCGAATCGTCTGCGGAGTTTATCAACATCTCGCGGGTGACAATTACCGCCCTTTCCCGTCGCCATGTTTGGCAACTCGTGTTTTAGTCCGACGCCCCGCGGCTGTTTACACGCGGGTCACGTCTCGCGCACGACGCTAGCCGCGTCACGCAGGTCACGTGACGGCGGGCGCGGGAAAATCTGTTTTAATGGCCGCTGCGAAACGAGGGGCCCAACTCTCAACGGTGGTTTCGTTTTCCGGATACGGTGAATAAAGTGTGAGCTGTTTAACCAGACGCCGGTCCCTGATCGGGTATGAGGGGACGGGGTAGCGCTGGGTCGAGCTTCGCCCGGGACTGATCAGTAGGCCGGACCACGCCCGGGGTAAAGATCCCGTCCCCCATTAGACGTTTGAGTAGAGATCAATTTCCCTGAGACAATCGATCGGAATCTGATGATCAGCGTCTATGGGGAAGTAGGAAGCCTAGCAAGAAAAGACAAAGTTGACCATTATCTATAGAGAACTAGGAAGTCAAGTAAAAAAAAATGTTGACCATTGTCTATAGAGAACTAGGAAGTCAAGTAAAAAAAAATGTTGACCATTGTCTATAGAGAACTAGGAAGTCAAGTAAAAAAATGTTGACCATTGTCTATAGAGAACTAGGAAGTCAAGTAAAAAAAAATGTTGACCATTGTCTATAGAGAACTAGGAAGCCAAGCAAGAAAAAAAAGTTGACCAATATCTATATAGAACTAGGAAGTCAAGTAAAAAAAGACAAAGTTGACTAATATCTATAGAGAACTAGGAAGTCAACTAAAAAATTTGACCAATATCTATAGAGAACTAGGAAGTCAACTAAAAAATTTGACCAATATCTATGGAGAACTAGGAAGTCAAGTAAAAAATGTTGACCAATATCTATATAGAACTAGGAAGTCAAGCTCGAATAAGTTGACTGGTACCTCGTGCGCCCCCCCCCCCCCCACCCGATAAAAATGTCTGAAAGAAACTAAGAATACGACATGCCACATCTGCTAAAAATTCTTCAACACTAAACCTAGGACGTTTCTACCCACTGGCTGACATTTTTAAAGTAGATACCCTTTCAAAACTGGCAGTTCATATTGCAGATGAAGTAGAGTTGATGTCCTACAAAATCAAGCCCAGTATCTAAACTCGAGACTTTCAGGTTACGACATAAAATCTACCGTTTGGTCATGCAGCGTCCCATTTTAATTCATTAAAGGTACAAAATTTCAGTTATCAAATTATTCTGAATAAGTAAAGAAGTAAACTCGAGCTTTTTATCAACTATACAATTACAAGCTAAAGTCAGAGTTCCCAAGTTGGTGTGCCTCCACCTGTACGAACTAACAGCAGTTTAATATCCACAAACACCACCTCAAAAGACAGACCTATCATGCTGTGTGTGAAAGACTAGCAAGAGAATCACAGGATCATTAACTAAATAGTCGTAGCTTGGTACCAAGTCTAAAACAGACTTTAAAGAAGTCTAGTTCTAACACCAAGATTTAAAACTTTAATCACAGGATGATTAAATAAACCTAGCTTGGTACCAAGTCTAAAACAGACTTAAAAGAAGTCTAGTACCAACACCAAGATTTAAAACTTCACCTGGTCAGGTCAAAATGCCACAAACTGTCTAGTAAACTGTAGCTTTCAGCTAGTAGTAGTACACAATACAACAGAAAATGTGCTTTAGGAATGTTTATTCTATTCATTTAAATTATCATCTCATTATATACAATTAAACATTATTGCACAAAAGCACACCACCACATTAACCAATTCTTTTAAAAAAAACATTTTTTGTTTACATTGTATCACTATAATTCATGCATCAAATGCTGGTATTGGTCATCTGATTTCAATAAATAGCCAATGAAATCACATCACAAAATATAACGAGTGTAGGTTTAGGTTTTAAAACGAAACCTACAATAATGGAACTAGTCAGTTGTAATCACCAGAATAAGAATTAAAAAAAAAAGACAACTGACCAAAGCAGTTCAGATAGGAGACAATCATCTGTATTACAGATCAGCTTTATGCCATTTGTATCACAATTAACACCCCAACCCCAGAACAAATTTTAACAGCCGTAGTGGAGTGAAAACTAAAGCCTCTTCTTGATAAGTTTTTCTAATTTCTTGATGCGGCTAGACTCTGGTTCAGGGAAAACTATAGCCTCTTCTTGATGAGTTTTTCTAATTTCTTGATGCGGCTAGACTCTGGTTCAGGGAAAACTACAGCCTCTTCTTGATGAGTTTTTCTAATTTCTTGATGCGGCTAGACTCTGGTTCAGGGAAAACTACAGCCTCTTCTTGATAAGTTTTTCTAATTTCTTGATGCGGCTAGACTCTGGTTAAGGGAAAACTAAAGCCTCTTCTTGATAAGTTTTTCTAATTTCTTGATGCGGCTGGACTCTGGTTCAGTAAAAACTAAAGCCTCTTCTTGATAAGTTTTTCTAATTTCTTGATGCGGCTGGACTCTGGTTCAGGGGCCGAGGTCTGGTGTGATGTGGAGGATGAGGTCAGGCCGCCTGGACTGGTGTTGGCCAGGATGGAGGAAACTGGCACCCGCGCTCTGTACATTTCTACCAGGGAACTCTGGTCACCACGTCTCACCCCCTGGAATGGTGACACAAACACCATACAGGTGATGTCAGGTGTGGAGGTGAAGTTAGTTGTTTTAAGTCATATGTAGGGTAAAGTCAGTTAAGTCAATAAGTCATGTGTATGAATAAGTCAGTTGTTTTAAGTCATGTATAGGCTGAAGTACATCAAGTCAATAAGTCATGTGTAGTTGAAGTCAGAAGCTTTAAGTCAATTAGTCATGTGAAGGGTGAAGTCAGTTAAGTCATGTGTATGTAAAGTCAGTTAAGCCAATAAGTC
This sequence comes from Physella acuta, assembly GCF_028476545.2. Classification (NCBI taxonomy): domain Eukaryota; kingdom Metazoa; phylum Mollusca; class Gastropoda; family Physidae; genus Physella; species Physella acuta. The sequence goes on from NW_026732929.1 coordinate 474,232, forward strand.
ATGTGTAGGTTTAAGTCAGTAAAGTCATAAGTCATATGTCAGTGAAATCAAGCATGTTTTAGAACACAAGACAATTTACCTTCATTTCCAACACCCTTTGGAAGTCATTAATATCTGAGTCTGCCAACAAGCGGATAAAGTTATCCACAAATCCTTGTGGAGGATTTTGGGGTGACATTACAACCTACATTAAAATTTTACAAAAATTATTACTTCCAATAAAATTATTATTAATTAAATCAAACTATTTTAAATTTTATAGTTTTTTTTTTTGTTTTTTTTTTTAAAGTAAATGCAGTGTTGTGATAATTTAAAAAAAAAGTTAAGCTCAATGTTTTGATAGTAAAAAAATTAAGCTAAGTATTTTGATAATTTAAAACAATCTAGCTCAGTGTTTTGAAAATAAAAAAAAATTAAGCTGTGTTTTGATACTTTTAAAAAAAAAAAAAATTAAGCTCAGTGTTTTGATAATTTAATAAAATTAAACTCAGTGTTTTGATAATAAAAAAATTTTGGTCAGTGTTTTGATAAAAACAAAAAAAATTAAAAATTAAGTTCGGTGTTGTATAAAATAATGCGAGCTCACCTTAAGAATCATCTCAGCTTTTGTCATGCCTTTGACCACAATCTTTGTAAAACTGTAAGCACAAGGGTGGACATGATACAATATGATAGCCACATTAAACAAACCTGAACATAAACAAGCTGACTTAAGATAGTATCTATCACAACACTAACAAGGGACAGGGTGGTGAAATGGTACAGCGTTTGGCTGCTAGCCTGAAGGTCTTGAGGTAGGATCTTGGTTCAGATTCAGAATGGTAGACGTCTCTGAGTCCACCCAGCTTTGGCGGGTACCGGACTTACATTGGGGAATGTAATGGCTGGGCATAGTGCTGACCACAATATCCGTACATATGCTTAAGTTAAGAAACATGAACTCTACCTTTACACTAAGGGCAGACACATTTAAGTAGATAAAATAAATATTTCTAATAATTTTTATATTTTAAAAAGAGGATGTCGTTTAACTTCAAAACTTGTAGCTGTGTTAAAACTGAATGTGTCACATCCACCTTGACAGAAATATATCTTAGCCTGGTCTGATAATTACCAAGCCATAAGTGATTAGAGAAAACATTTCTTAGACTATATGAAGTCACAACCATATGACAAACACAATCTAGGGCTCATCATCTTCACAATTATCTGTTCTCAGTGTGCCTCTTCTTGTAATCAAACAAGGTGTATACCCTCCCATAAGTGTAGGTAGATAGAAATCAAACAAGGTGTATACACTCCCATGAGTGTAGGTAGATAGAGAACAAACAAGGTGTATACCCTCCCAAGAGTGGAGGTAGATAGAGAACAAACAAGGTGTATACCCTCCCATGAGTGCAGGTAGATAGAAAACAAACAAGGTGTATACCCTCTCATGAGTGCAGGTAGATAGAAAACAAAGTGTATACCCTCCCATGAGTGCAGGTAGATAGAAAACAAAGTGTATACCCTCCCATGAGTGCAAGTAGATAGAAAACAAAGTGTATACCCTCCCATGAGTGCAGGTAGATAGAAAACAAACAAGGTGTATACCCTCTCATGAGTGCAGGTAGATAGAGAACAAACAAGGTGTATACCCTCCCATGAGTGCAGGTAGATAGAAAACAAAGTGTATACCCTCCCATGAGTGCAGGTAGATAGAAAACAAAGTGTATACCCTCCCATGAGTGCAAGTAGATAGAAAACAAAGTGTATACCCTCCCATGAGTGCAGGTAGATAGAAAACAAACAAGGTGTATACCCTCTCATGAGTGCAGGTAGATAGAGAACAAACAAGGTGTATACCCTCCCATGAGTGCAGGTAGATAGAAAACAAAGTGTATACCCTCTCATGAGTGCAGGTAGATAGAAAACAAAGTGTATACCCTCCCATGAGTGCAAGTAGATAGAAAACAAAGTGTATACCCTCCCATGAGTGCAAGTAGATAGAAAACAAAGTGTATACCCTCCCATGAGTGCAGGTAGATAGAAAACACCTGTGACCTACCTGGCAGGAGCTTTACGCAGGACCTGAGATCCCAGGCCTGGTAGTTCCAGTAGAACAGTCTTCAGGCTGTGGGTGTCTAACAGCAGCTGTCAGAGGTCAAAGAACAACAATTGGTGTATGTATAACAGGCAACAATTGGTCTAGGTCTGATAATAGGTCCTTGTATAACACAACACTGGGTCTAGGTCTAACAACAATAGGTCCTTGTATAACACAACACTAGGTCTAGGTCTGATAATAGGTCCTTGTATAACACAACACTAGGTCTAGGTCTGATAATAGGTCCTTGTATAACACAACACTTGATCTGACAACAATAGGTCCTTGTCTAACACAACACTGGGTCTAGGTCTGATAACAATAGGTCCTTGTATAACACAACACTAGGTCTAGGTCTGATAATAGGTCCTTGTATAACAACACTAGGTCTAGGTCTGATAATAGGTCCTTGTATAACACAACACTAGGTCTAGGTCTGACAACAATAAGTCCTTGTCTAACACAACACTAGGTCTAGATCTGACAATAGGTCCTTGTATAACACAACACTAGGTCTAGGTCTGATAATAAGTCCTTGTATAACACAACACTAGGTCTAGGTCTGATAATAGGTCCTTGTATAACACAACACTAGGTCTAGGTCTGATAACAATAGGTCCTTGTATAACACAACTTTAGGTCTGACAACAATAGGTCCTTGTCTAACACAACACTAGGTCTAGGTCTGATAACAATAGGTCCTTGTATAACACAACTTTAGGTCTGACAACAATAGGTCCTTGTCTAACACAACACTAGGTCTAGGTCTGACAACAATAGGTCCTTGTCTAACAGATAACACTAGGTCTGATAGACAAAACTAGATCTAGGTCTAAATGGGCTACAATAGGTTCATGTCTTATTGACAACTTCACTTAATAACAAACACACACTGACAGCACTGTGGTTGTACCAAGTCCTGACTGACCTGTTCAGCTGCCACTGTGGTGGATGGTCTACACTTGTAGAGAGTAGCAATAAACTTGGGGATAAAAGAACTGAAACATCACAACATATACATCAGTCAGGATGGATGGATCTATACATTATCATCTATACATCATGATCTATGAAACACAATCTATACATAACGATCTATACATCATGAACAATATATCTAGATCTATATATCATAAGCTATAAATCACGATCAATGTCATAAACTATACATTATGATCTATGCTTTAAGATCTATATATCACAATCATGATCTGTATATCACAATCATGATCTGTATATCACAATCATGATCTGTACATCACAATCATGATCTGTATATCATAATCTATGGATCACAATATATACTTAATGATGTATACATTATGATCTACACATCTATTCTGTAATTTGTGAGAAAGTTCTGGAACAACTTACTTGGCAAACTTGACACAAAACTGTGTGAAATATTTCCTAGATGAGGCTAAATTGTCCCGTATAACTGGAATGTTCTGTTTGAGGTGTGAGGTGATTGCCGTCACATAGCCACTCTGGTCCCCTACAGCTTCAATGTTGGACCAGGGCATCTATACAAGAAACAACATACAACTGATATATGTGGTGACATGCATACATAAAATATGGCCATCACATAGCCACTCTGGTCCCCTACAGCTTCAATGTTGGACCAGGGCATCTATACAAGAAACAACATACAACTGATATATGTGGTGACATGCATACGTAAAATATGGCCATCACATAGCCACTCTGGTCCCCTACAGCTTCAATGTTGGACCACGGCATCTATACAAGAAACAACATACAACTGATATATGTGGTGACATGCATACATAAAATATGGCCATCACATAGCCACTCTGGTCCCCTACAGCTTCAATGTTGGACCACGGCATCTATACAAGAAACAACATACAACTGATATATGTGGTGACATGCATACATAGGTCACCTACAGCTTCAATGTTGGACCACGGGCATCTATACAAGAAACAACATACAACTGATATATGTGGTGACATGCATACATAAAATATGGCCGTCACATAGCCACTCTGGTCCCCTACAGCTTCAATGTTGGACCACGGCATCTATACAAGAAACAACATACAACTGATATATGTGGTGACATGCATACATAGGTCACCTACAGCTTCAATGTTGGACCACGGGCATCTATACAAGAAACAACATACAACTGATATATGTGGTGACATGCATACATAAAATATGGCCATCACATAGCCACTCTGGTCACCTACAGCTTCAATGTTGGACCACGGCATCTATACAAGAAACAACATACAACTGATATATGTGGTGACATGCATACATAAAATATGGCCGTCACATAGCCACTCTGGTCCCCTACAGCTTCAATGTTGGACCACGGCATCTATACAAGAAACAACATACAACTGATATATGTGGTGACATGCATACATAGGTCACCTACAGCTTCAATGTTGGACCACGGGCATCTATACAAGAAACAACATACAACTGATATATGTGGTGACATGCATACATAAAATATGGCCGTCACATAGCCACTCTGGTCCCCTACAGCTTCAATGTTGGACCACGGCATCTATACAAGAAACAACATACAACTGATATATGTGGTGACATGCATACATAGGTCACCTACAGCTTCAATGTTGGACCACGGGCATCTATACAAGAAACAACATACAACTGATATATGTGGTGACATGCATACATAAAATATGGCCGTCACATAGCCACTCTGGTCCCCTACAGCTTCAATGTTGGACCAGGGCATCTATACAAGAAACAACATACAACTGATATATGTGGTGACATGCATACATAAAATATGGCCGTCACATAGCCACTCTGGTCCCCTACAGCTTCAATGTTGGACCAGGGCATCTATACAAGAAACAACATACAACTGATATATGTGGTGACATGCATACATAAAATATGGCCATCACATAGCCACTCTGGTCACCTACAGCTTCAATGTTGGACCAGGGCATCTATACAAGAAACAACATACAACTGATATATGTGGTGACATGCATACATAAAATATGGCCGTCACATAGCCACTCTGGTCACCTACAGCTTCTATGTTGGACCAGGGCATCTATACAAGAAACAACATACAACTGATATATGTGGTGACATGCATACATAAAATATGGCCGTCACATAGCCACTCTGGTCCCCTACAGCTTCAATGTTGGACCAGGGCATCTATACAAGAAACAACATACAACTGATATATGTGGTGACATGCATACATAAAATATGGCCGTCACATAGCCACTCTGGTCACCTACAGCTTCAATGTTGGACCAGGGCATCTATACAAGAAACAACATACAACTGATATATGTGGTGACATGCATACATAAAATATGGCCATCACATAGCCACTCTGGTCACCTACAGCTTCAATGTTGGACCAGGGCATCTATACAAGAAACAACATACAACTGATATATGTGGTGACATGCATACATAAAATATGGCTGTCACATAGCCACTCTGGTCACCTACAGCTTCAATGTTGGACCAGGGCATCTATACAAGAAACAACATACAACTGATATATGTGGTGACATGCATACATAAAATATGGCTGTCACATAGCCACTCTGGTCACCTACAGCTTCAATGTTGGACCACGGCATCTATACAAGAAACAACATACAACTGATATATGTGGTGACATGCATACATAAAATGTCAGTCACATAGCCACTCTGGTCACCTACAGCTTCAATGTTGGACCACGGCATCTATACAAGAAACAACATACAACTGATATATGTGGTGACATGCATACATAAAATATGGCCATCACATAGCCACTCTGGTCACCTACAGCTTCAATGTTGGACCACGGCATCTATACAAGAAACAACATACAACTGATATATGTGGTGACATGCATACATAAAATATGGCCGTCACATAGCCACTCTGGTCCCCTACAGCTTCAATGTTGGACCACGGCATCTATACAAGAAACAACATACAACTGATATATGTGGTGACATGCATTCATATAAAACACTACATGGAGTTTTGAAAAAAAAATTATTACCAAAGAGGTCTCGAGTTCAAATCTGTGTTCAAGTCAGTAGAACATACCTAACTCACGTTAGGGTAAGTAAAAGTGGCTGGGCATAGTGCTGACCACATTATCCTTTTATTTGCTGAAGTCACAGAAACCAGTGAAATCTACTTCCCTTGCATAGACCATCGGGTTTGAAAGGGAACTTTACTAAAGAGGTTGTTGTGAAGATTTTAGTGGTGGCAAGTGGGGCCTTGAGTTTGTAGTGAGCGTGAATATTTTGTAGGCCTATCTGTTGACAGATCATTAGCCAATGGATAACATGGGTCATCTAGTGCTTTAAACAGTTGGAGGAAGTCAGTTAAAAACAAAGGTGTCCACATGTTGGTTGAGATCAAGCTGAGTACTAAAATCAAGCTAAGCAGTGAATTAGAATTAATTAGTGGTGTTACCTTGGTCATGGCGGTTAAAGCAGGTTCACATGCTGTCTCCAGGTCCTGCACTAGCAGTTGTATACAGTTGGAGATGACACTGAAACATGGCAGACATGACACACTGTTATGTGGGGCTCAGGGTTGGGTGCAGGGTGACACTTAAAACCTAATTACTTTACAAACGGCATTGTATAATTAAAACTATTACCTCCTATATAACACCTAAATTTGGTAGAAAGTTCTAAGATCAATGCCACTTGTGTGCCAATAAATGGTCATGCAGTTAAATGATTTCTTTCTTTAATAACAGCAGACTAATTTGTAATGCATTTCTCACCTACAAAACATGTGTCACAGTACTCACATATAAAACATGGGCCTCAATACTCTCATTTGAAACATCACAGTACTTACGTATGAAACATATCCTGTTCAGCATTAAGCGCCACTGAAGCCTTGAACTCAGCATCCACCTTCTCTCTCAGCTTCTCCTCCAGCTGTTGTGTGGTGTCCATGCAGTACTCAGCTGTACACAGTAGACTACAGATCCTGCACTGCTCCTCCTCGGTGAACTTGGTTACGTCCCCTTCCTTCAGTATACTCTGTATCAGCCCTGAGGCGGAACTGATGTTGACACTTTCCTTGCTGATCCTGACAGATACATACATACGTGTATTATAAGCTTCACTCTGACAGATACACAGATACATTTCCTATAAACTTAACTGTGACAGGTACACATGTACCTGTATTATAAGCTTCATTTCAACAAGTACACACATACATGTATTATAAAGTTTTAAGCTTAGAACACTATTCAAAGTATCATCAGTTATAATTTGCACTCCACAGGTCACTTCTTTACCCACAAGGTGTCACTCCACTGCACTACCTTACAGGTCAATTACTCCACTGCCCACCATAGGTCACTTACTCCTCTACATTCCATGGGTGACTTAACCACTATTTTCCACAAGTTACTCCACAACCCCTCTATGTGTCGCTGACTCTAGAACCTCCATGGGTCAATTATTCCACCACCATCCAGAGGTCACTCTACACTTACTTGGGCAGGTTTGCCAGCAGGACTCTATGAGCATACTCCTTCAGGTACTTCTGGAATGTCTTGGTGAGGTCAATCAGAGGCTGACCGGTGCTGAGCTGGGAGCACTGGACCATGCACTTCTTGTAGAAGACAAAGAGGTCAGCGCAGCTGGGTAGCACGTTGCTGTTCTCCTCCCCGTCCATCCGAGGTGTGCCGTGGGCCTGGATATCACTCTGGAACCGGTTGATCAACTCCGCCAGGTTTCTGGGAAACATTCATTCATATTTTTTATAAGTTACAGGTCAATTAATCTTTCAGAACATACATACAACAATCCATCTTTTAGAACATACATACAATAATCTTCTTAGAACTTTAACACAATTCATCTTTCAGAACTTTTAGACAACATTTCATCTGCTTATAACTTTTTACAAAATAATTCAAATATTGTAATTAATAAGAACAAGAAATTAATTTTAGATAGAACTAGAAGAAAAACTTGCCTGTCCTGATTCTCTATATAAATATTCAAATGGGCTTCAAAGCATTGTGAAACTATGCCAGCAAAGGGAGATACGCTTTCCTGTGAAGTTAAAAATATAATAATTGTTATCACACATTGGAATAATGAACCTTCAATGAATTAGTAAACAAGTGCAAGTATTTGCGCAGTGTGTTTTAAGACTAAGTCTGCTAGGTGCTGTCCTTGAAATAACATAATATATCTCAGGGGATAGATTCTGTGTTGAATTATTAAATGAAACCATGTATGGATGACCTTAGTTTTGCTGCGTGCTACACCCTAAAAGTGTCATACATTTCTGGAGCAAGTCTCATCCACTGATCACATGACAGGGCTGCTATGCTAGGTTTACCTTTACTTCAGGAGACTTCTCCACCTGCTCAAAGGGATTTGTTGATGGCTCTTCAAAGGGGTTGGTCGGTGCAGACTGTGTGCTGTTGATGGATACACTCTGGGCTGGTTTGGGCTGGTAGCAGGTAAGGGAAATAAGCATTGGGATGACAAGGGGAGATAAAATCTTAGATAAATGCTGATTAGATAGTAGAAATTTAATAGCATAATTCAACAAATTAAATTGAATTGTTTTTTTTTAATTTTCTTTTGTAAAAATAAACTGTAACATAATTATACATAATTTATATTATAAAAGTATTTGTTAGTTTTTAGTTTTGAAATAAAAATTGTCTTATTAAAACAACTGAGACAAAGTTACGTTTGCACTTTCAATCTATTGGAAAGAAAACAACTATACTAATTTAATGTTGATGTCTTGTAAGAGATTTTGTTGCTAAAATAATTTTAACATGAAAAATCAATTGTTCAAAATAGTTTAAAATTTAATATTAGGCTATTGCAGGGGTCAGCAACCTTTTTAGACTGAAGTGCCAAAAGTTACAATTTACAAAATTTCCCAGCTTTCAAAGAGCCACTAACATTTAAGTTTTAATATTATAATCTTTGATTAGGATTAGGTGTATATATATATATATATATATATATTTGTGTGTTTCTGATTGTCTTTTACTTATTACTACATCTTTTATCCGATCGCCATGAAAGTTTAGTAAGTTGTTGAGAATACTCCTGGGGAGGTATCTGTGCAAAATATAAGTCAAATTCGCACATTCCAGGGGAGGTTTCTCCAAAAAAATGTTTTTTTAATTTGGGAATGGCGGCGCCCCTGGAGGGTACGGTATATAAAACAATAAAAGTCGGATGCGGTTCGACACCTTTAATTCAAGTGCCATGAAACTTTGGAGAGTAAATAAGAATACTCCCGAGATTATTTCTGCAAAAAAAAAATTTATGGGTAGCACCCAGTAGGGTGCGATTTTCGTCAATACACGGTTTGGCGCCCAGAGTTCCAGAGCGGGTATTTTAGCACTTGACATCCTTTAATCGGGCTTCCTACATAGGGTACTAATATATTCAGCGGCAAAACTGCAATAGGCGCAGCCGCCGACACCTCGTCGATTGCGCGAACCGAATAGCCGCGTGCTCAGCTGCGAGAAATGTGGCGCCTATGTTCGTTTAAAAAACTAAGGACACGATGGTCAACAATAATCGTTGACTTAATCGCATAGAGGGCGATTTGGCACCCCGGGCTTACCCGTTAGCACCATGTTGCCTACATTCATTTTTGATACAATGGGTTGCTATTGTCGCTCACTAAATTGAATCAGGTGCGTCATCAGGGGTCTCTGCCGGGTGCAATTTGGCACCCAATGCTATCTCCCGAGCTCTATTCGCTTACGTTAGTTTTAAGGAGCACCATACAATATTGACAATGCGGCACACGACATTCGATGATTAAGCCGAGCTACGGTCTGTACGTTGTGCCTCTGCGATAGTGTAAACAGGAGCTCACGAGAGCGCCACTTTTCATCCCTGACATTTAGGTGATGAGTGATTAACGGTGATATTATGGGGAGTGATTAACGTATACTCAAGGCTTTCATACAACATGCCCTTTGGCATGCTGGGCGGTACTGTAGGTAAATCCGTGCCCCAATAAATATGATCCAAGCACAGGCATTGTTTATATTTAAATAACTCAGTTTTAGAAAACAAGGAAGCACATTGAAAATGGAGAAACTAAATATTCCAATAGAATAGCGAGTGTTTATTGTTTATATTTATTATTATATCGTTCAATACCGAGTGTTGCAGACTAATATTCTGATGAGTTTATAAATAAAATAATTATCAATACTTATGCATGGAGCTGAAGAGCCCCACCTTGACATCAAAAAAGCTGCATGCGGCTCGCGAGCCGCAGGTTGCCGACCCCTGGGCTATTGCATAACATTAAAAATCACAAAATGAGTTTGATAATAAGGTTTAAATTCAAAGAAAATATATAATTTCATGTTTTTATAACAGAAGAGTTTGTAGGTGGTGTAAGTATGTAGTGGGTCTTTTTTGAAATAGTGCAATAACACTAATATTTTTTAAATTTTGACTTTACATCAGAGTCCAACTTTCATTTTAAAAGCTTAGACATCCAAGCTAATGAAGAATCTAATTTATTAGCTTATTCATAAAAATAAAAACTACAAAAATTACTTATTCATGAAAACTGTATAACCTCAAAATCAACTAAAATCTTTAGTTTAAAAAAAAAAAAATCTTACAATGAATTGCAGTATATTTAGTAAGAATGAATAGCTTAAAAGTGTCATTTGAATGCTAATATGATAAAAACACAATTGGTAATGGTGGCAGCATCATGTTACATTCTGTCACGTTGGTAGCAATGGGGGTATGTCACGTCACATTAGTAGCAAAGGAGAAGCAACCACTTTACACGATAGATTTCAATAGTCCATCATTCCCTTGTCAATGGTCCATCACTCTCCTTTTCAAGGGAGTCCCCCTTCCCTCAACCATGATACAATTTAATATTACAATACTTAATTTTGAATGAGCCATGGAAATCAGAACTAATGTGACTTAGGTTAAAAAAAATAAATTGTGATCCAGTTGTGTCACCTTAACCATCGTAAATTGAAAAATGCAGCAAAATAAAGGACAAAGTAACATACCATTACTATATACATTTCCACCCTACCCAATGTTAATCCCCCACTCCATGTAATAAAATATGTATCTATATATATAATTCTCTACGTGGGGACTATGCAAGACACAACCAAGACGTAAACTCAACAGACCATATCGCTACCACCTCCACCTGTCTGGTGAGCTGTTTACAATCGTAGTGACGGCTATTAGGGGAGGATAATTTAGATTTTAAACTATTTGAAATTAAGGGGAGGTAATAACATGTAGTGCTTGCTCTTTTCAATTACGTCTGTAAACTATCGTCACAGACGACTGCTTTCACTGAGAGGGGGGGGGGAGGAGTGGAAAGTGAGGATGAGGATAATCGTCCTTCACGAGCAACTGATAGTGTTTTAAAGCAAATTATTTTCAGACATAGCATTGGTAGAGTCAAATTCAAACATTATGAACTACTAAAAATAGGAATTAAACTAAATAGCGGCATATGGTACGTCGCGGGTCAGCTCGTAAAATAAACATGAGATACAGTAAAAGAAACAATACTGCAGATCAAGCAGTGATAGTGGACTTGATTAATAGCAAGAACTGTGGGTACCTGGTTCTTCTGCATGGTGATTCCAGTAAACCTCTTGGCTATGAGAGCCTCAAAGTTGCTGGTCCTCTGTATGGCAAACAGCAGCAGCTTGACATCTATTTCAACACGACGTCGCTGCATCACCTTGGACAGCTCTTTACTGTCAGAGTGGAAAGTTTGTAGAACTAAGCAACATTTCATTTTAGCACAGAAACTTTGTAGAACTAAGCAACATTGAATATCAGCATGGATTTAAGATTTAAAGCAAGAAATAATCTTTGAAATTTTTTTTTAAAGAAAAAAACAACAATCCTAGCAAAGAAATATGAAATAATGAGGGAAAAGTTTCTTAATAAAAAAAAGACAACATGTAAACAGTATTTATGTATTTACATTTTGATATAATTGAATTGTCTATTGTAAAGAAGGCGATTCAACATGTCTATCAACATACCGAGTAATGTTACAACTCAATATGTCTACCAACATACCGTGTAATGTGACAAAACTCGACACAAATTCTCTCACTGACTTCCCAATCAGGAGGAAACAGGTGACCAAATTTCTCTTCAAAGTCCACCAGCGCCCGTTTGATCCAAGCATATCTCCTGTCTATTTTATCTAGCCAGGCTTCCTGCAGGAAACATGGGGTTCAACATGTAACATCTGGTTGTCATGGGGACATTTCTTATCATCACAAGCAATACCACCTTAGCACAGGACAGCTATCAAAGTAACACCTACTTATATTACAGAATACTTTTAAAGGTATATGATTATCACAGTCAAAACCCCCATCTATCACAAGCAACACTGCCTTAGAAATCTGACTATCAAAAACAAAATCTTATTGCCACAATTTACAACTGGCTAACAATAAATGCAGAGACCTGGATAAAGACACCACGAAGATTGGATACACCTGGGGACAGTTGGAGAGACTAGCCCAGGACAGAGACGTCTGGAAAGCTCTTGTCAGTGGCCTATGTCCCAGGAGGGACGGCAGGAAAACCTAACCTAACAATAAATGACACCAGCAGTCCCAGTGTACTTACATCCTGGTCCTCTGCAAACAGAACCACGTACTCAGAGAGCTGAAGCTTGACAAACCAGTTGAGCAAATCTCTCTTCACTTTTGGGTCCAGGATGTTGACCACAAAACAGGCGTCACGCAACTGCTTCTGATTGCCTGGCCCATACTGTGGAGACAAAAGAGGAGTCTAGTATATTCAAGATTTTTTTTTTTGGTTAGACTTATGATTTCAGACATGTTGTTTTAATGTTCAATATAAACTTGTGTTTCGGTTAGTGATAGCTAACTTACCTTAGCTCCAGAACCTTGAAAGGCTTCTTCAAAGTCTGATATGATTTGATTTCCTAATTCTGATTGGATCTGTTTCACTCTGGAAAAAATAAACATGTAAGTTACCACAGAGAGGAATGAAAGAAACAATAGCCTTTAAATCTACGATTTATACAAGTTACATGCTTCCAAATAAAACAGTAGTATAATAAAGTATCCTTCTTAAATCGAGCATTTATAGAATGTTAATGTGTGACTAGATGTACACTGTAGCATAATAAAAGATATTTCCGCGAAAAAGAGGAAAAAAAAATTAAGTTTATTAGACAGTTTGTATTTGCATAATTTTCCAATTGGGCTTTTTTTCTAGGAACCAAACCCATCAGCTGTAATAATTCATGCTGTGTTCCCCTAGTTCAAGACTCAGCCCCTACACCAGGAAGGGAAAACAACTCTCACCTATCTGCTAACTGCTTGATTTGTGGGATCTCCATATACTTCTCAAAGTGATCCAGGACATTCAGTACACCCTGTAGCAGATTTGCTACTTGGCCATATTGCCTGACGTGAGTCAAAGATCTACACAGAGGACAAAAACAAATTGAAACCATATTTTCCTTCACTAGAGGCAATTTGTATTGTTTTCTATTACAAAAAAACAAAATCAGGTAATGACTTAATTAAACAGAAGCAAAATTCTATTGTTTTAAAATACAAAAAAAAAACAACCCATCAGGTAATAAGTTTATTAAACAGCTTACGTGAGAGAGTCCACACCCCCAACTAACATATGTAGATGGTTGAGAGTGGTGATGGAGGCAGTGAGGTGTCTCTTGGCATGGTCCAGCTGTTTAATGTCTCTTGTAATTTCTTTAACCTGAGCAATAACATCATTGTCGAAATTAACTAAACTCAACAAATGAGGTATAATGCATAATATGTGGCCAATGCATGACAAGTCCAAGGATTACTAACTTGCAAACATAAATTACTCCAAACAATGTATAGCTAGTGTAGGGATATCATTTAGATGAATACTTATCATCTACTTGCAAACATAAATTACTCAGTAAAACAATGTATAGCTAGTGTAGGGAAATCATTTAGATGAGTACTTACCATCTACTTATAAACATAAATTACTCAGTAAAACAATGTATAGCTAGTGTAGTGAAATCATTTAGATGAATACTTACCATCTACTTGCAAACATAAATTACTCAATAAAACAATGTATAGCTAGTGTAGTGAAATCATTTAGATGAATACTTACCATCTACTTGGAAACATAAATTACTCAGTAAAACAATGTATAGCTAGTGTAGTGAAATCATTTAGACAAATACTTACCATCTGCTTGCAAACATAAATCACTCAATAAAACTAAGTAAAGCTAGAGTAGGGGAATCAATTAAATGAAAACTTACCATCTGCTCCGATTTGTCAGCCTTGTCCTTGATATCTTTTATCTTACTGAATAAATCCTGGATAGCGCGCTGGGCTTCTTCCAAAGCTTGACGACCCTCTTCCCCCACATTTGTCTGGCCACGAACAACATTACGGATTTCATCATCTAGCCTCCTGAACATTAAAAAAGTAATTTCCTTTAGAGAATAACATAGAATATGTCAAGTCTTTCACTTGCCTGTTTAAAAACGTTACAGGTTGTGAAAATCATGAAGGTAGAATTTTTTTTTTTTTAAGATAACGCCATAAAACCAACCAAATTTTGTGTCGAATCTTGCCAACTACTTCGTCAATATTTGAAAGAGACTGTTCAGTAGGAAACAAGGTGTTGATGTAATCAACAGGGTTAAAATCTGGTCTGTCTAATGGATCGTTACTGGGCAGAACCTGTGATTGGAAGACAGAGCACATATCTTAAGTATCCACATAATTTTCCTATACTGCTTAATTTAATAGCATATAGTAGGCTTTTCGTTTCGTGAAGTCTCGTTCTCGCGGTTTTGAAGCACCCGTGTTTTGGGCGGACATGTAAAATATCGAATCTTTTCTTTCTCATGAAGTACATTATAGTTAAAAATAAGGATTGTATCGTAATCGGAAAGATTTGTACTCGAAACTGCCCATGTATTTACAGGGCGAATAATTAACATTTTAATAATGCTAGCTTGACCTAATTTCTTCCTTTGTCTTTCACGAGGCCGTCGAGAGAAAGTCACGCGTATTTAGCTTGTGTTTCAAGTCGAATTAACTAAAGCAGGTGCGTTACCCAATAACTTTTTTATTAGACCCAATTTTTATAACATCTTTACTATCAAATAAAACTAGATTTGTTTAATGAAATTAGGCTGAAAACAATACATTTGCGCCTGCAAGTGGCCAACCCTCTTTTTTTTTAAGACGCCATTTTTTATGAATTTATAATAATCTAATTGCCGATTCCGGAAAAGGTAAAGGGGTGGGGTGGGCTCTGACGAATTGTTAGCATAAAAAAACACTTCACTTGAGAAAAAACTTTTTTCGCGCTTACAATATGAAATAAAGTGTTGATAATTTAGCCCCGGAGAGGCGGATAGGCTTTATTTACTTATTCAAAAACTGTATTGTTATGATAAGATAATAGATATCAATAGAGTTTTGTTTAATGTTAGTAATCGCGTGTGGTGACTCGTGTGTTCTGTACTTTGGTTGGGTAGCAGATGCCGATGACCGCTTACAATTACATCAATACCTTTTTTTTAAAATAGACTAGTCATCAATTAATTACATACCACCTCAAACAGTTATTATATTATTTTATTAGTACTTGTGGAGTGATCCATACCTTATTATTAATAACTTTTTAGGGGCCTAATAAGGCAATGTTTCAGGTTTCTGAATTAGTGATTTTTTTTTTTGGGGGGGGGGGGGGGGTGGGGGGGATGAACTTCAATGTTAGATTTTTTGGGTGGTGGTTTTGTGACATTTTTGGTGGTTGGTGAGTATAATTAGGCTAAAATAGCAGGTTGTCTTTTATAGATAATATTCATTATTATTAAATTTTGTCAATCTTTTTTTTTCTCAGAATGTCGGATCTTGCAAGTACTTCTTCTGGTTCAGCAGAAGTAACCAACATGGAAACTGAATGTTCAGGTGAGCCTGTACATACTCGTAATGATTTGAAAAACTTGGTCAATACGTACAATAATATTCACCAGGCTGTTGAAATTAAACTTGGGCATGTCATTTATCTTTGGATGAAAAATACAAAAAAAATTGTTCCAACTGTAAAAATACTTGAAGAAATTTTTAAAGAAAGACAACCTGAGAGTTTCAGCCATAACACTAAACAACTCTACAATAGTGTGCAACGTCCATGTGACTCGTTTAAAAAATTTACAGTAACAAGGCACTGGTCTCAAATTGTTCAATTTCTTGAAACACCATTTAAATTGCCACAAATTAGACCTAAACCGGTTGTGGTCCAAGAAGAAGTTCAAGTGATGCAGCCAGAGCAAGAAGTTGTAGTTGAAGAAGGAACTAAGAAATTAAAAACTGATTGTTCAAAGTGTGCTCTAAAAAGAAAGTCTACAACTATTTTGGTCAAGACAAATAAAAAGTTAAAAATGCAAGTCAAGGAATTTAAAATGGAACTAGAAACCAACAAAGTTTATAAAATTAAACACTTGAATCAAAAAATAAAAAGACTAACTGCACAACTAGAACAACAGAAACAGATAAATGCCCAATTAAAAACAGCCCACAAAAAGCCTACAGCCAAAAAGTCCCCACCCAAATGGTCCCCACCCAAATGGTCCCCCCCCCCAAAGGTCCCCTACACAAAAGTCCCCTTCTAAAACCTCACCATCCAAGTCCTCACCTTCCAAAGTTTTAAAGCCAGCTGTGGTTAATATAGAAAAACAAAGGAAATTAAAAATCAAAAGCTTAAACCAGGCTAAAAGAAGATACATCAGGATGATAAATTATTTAAAACAGGAATTAAATGAAAAGGATAGCATTATTTCACAGTTGAAGAAAACTGTTAAACAGACCAATGAAATGTACGACTATTTGTTAGCTGAACTCGAGGAGAGTAAGGCAGAAAGACCAGAAAAAAAAATATTGAAAGAGGGAAAGACATACAGTACAGAGACACGGTTATGTATGTATAGAGCCCTAATTAACAATGTTTCTGTAGGTGCTGCTGGTCAGCTGCTAAAGTTTTTCCTGGAGCAGGAAGCTGGATTTGTAATTGACTGTGTGCCTCAGCAATCTACAGTGGCTCAAATGGCCTATGAGATAGGCATTTTGGCTGACCTGCAGGTTGCTGAGACACTGGCATCTCATGACAGCATAACGTTGTCGTGGGATGCCACTTCCATTGACGGAAGTCATATTAATGAAGTCCATATTTCTGCTCCAGGAAAAACTTTAGCTCTTGATGTGAGACCTTTACCAGGTGGCAAGGCCGTGGACTATGTTGAACACATCAGTGTTGAACTTAGGAATGCAGTTAATATTTATTGCAGGTTTCATAATGTTGAGAATATGGAGGAGAAGTACTTCTCACTGATATGCTCAATAAAGTCCACACTAACAGATAGGGCGCCTGTCAACCATAGTGCTGTCACTCAGCTCAGCACTTTGTTTGACACGCACCTTCTGGAATTAAACTGTAATGTTCATGTCCTGGACGGATTAGCTACGGGTGCTAAAAAAGCGCTGGAGGTTGATATGGGCCATAAGACATTAAACTGTATTTTAAGCATATCAAAGCTTAGGTACAAACAAAGCAGTGGGGACCCATGTGGGTTCAAGGCCTTTTGTAGAGATAAAGGAATTATAGTAGGAGAGTTTGTCCGGTATGTGGGTAACCGGATGCATGTCCTGTTCCATTCAGCAGGCATCATCATTTTTCATCTGGATGCCCTCAAAGAGTTTGTAAACTCAGAAAAACCATCCAGTTTAAAAGTAACTATAGGTGAGCAGCTAAATGACCCTAGGGTAATAGCTCAACTCACTGCTCTTGGGCTTATTGGAAAATCCATAACTGGGCCATGGATGACTAAGTTTTATTCAGATACCAAGAATTTGGCCATGGTTCCAGTGATTCAAAAGGCAGAAAAAGTTATGGAGAGATTTTCCAATGACCCAGAAGAGCTAGTCAGACCCACTGTGAATGTCTTCGATGAGCTCCTTAGTGCTGACAAGGATTTGGTGTTGTCAGCACTCATCAAAATTGGTGAAACCCACAGGGGTGAAGTAAAGAAAGCTCTGACAAATATCTTGAAGGAGATCTCAATCATATTTAACCGCCAGTTAGCTAGATACACCCATGGTGATCTGTCTGACCCCACCCCCCAGCAGTTGGCACAAGCTTCAACTGCTTCATCGCATAACATGGCATCTGAGCGGATCTTGGGCATGACGGACTACTTGTTGCGACGTGCCCCCCATGCGACTAGTGGTTTTATAGATGGTAAGATTAGAGGGAGGGTTAATGACACAGTAGGGTGGCTTTTAAGACTTGACGGAGAGGAGAGACAGAAGCTAGTTAAGTTTGCTATTGGTGAGGGGAGTAGGGCGAGGAAACTGGCAGTTGAGAGGAAGAAGTTGACAGAACAGGAGATAAGTCGGAGGCTTAAAGATGGTAAGCAGAAGAGAGACAAATCCAAACGTAAGTCTTTGGAGGCTGCGGTTGGATCTGCTCTTAATGCTAAACATCTGAGGGCTGATGTCTTTTCTGCTGCTTCTGCTGTGGTTATGGATTTAGTATCTAAATCTATAGCTACAGACGACCCTGTCTCTCAGCTGTCGGAATCCTTTGTAGGCAGCTTAGTTAGTCATTTATGGGTAGAGGGGAGGGAGGGGGAGGAGAAGGAGATAATGTATTTTGGTAGGTTTGTAGAATTTAGGCAGTTGAAGGCAGGTATTATGTGTACGTTAGCTTATTGGGGGCTCGATGACGTAGAAACAGCTAGTGAAGACTATGACTTGACAATGAAATCTGTAGTAACGGACTTACTGCTAGGGGATATGACGTTTGTTAGTTAGGTTGACTGTCCCCAAGAACTGCCTAGGTGTCCATGTTATACTTGGCCACCCCTGATAAAGTCTCACTATTGTATATACTTCTTTACTTTGTTTCTCTTTTTTATGTAATATAATTTTTTTAATATTTCATGTCCTATACTTAAGGTGTACATACATTTTTACTTAGTTTTTTTGTTGCATGTGTTTATTTTTACACAGTTATGTGTTTATCGATTTTGTAAAAATGACAGTTGTGTTGCAATACCAAACATTGATTTAAACAATTAAAAATTTAAGTCAGTTTGCCTTTCAATATAATACTCACCACTGACATATTACATTGTCAGAGGTAAGTTGTGTGGCTAAAGTTTACAGTAGCTGACTGCAAAATGTTAATCTGTTTTATACTACATCATGTTTATTCTGAATATCATTGTCAGTTTGCCATTCAATATAATACTCACCACTGACATATTACATTGTCAGAGGTAAGTTGTGTGGCTAAAGTGTACAGTAGCTGACTGCAAAATGTTAATCTGTTTTATACTACATCATGTTTATTCTGAATATCATTGTCAGTTTGCCATTCAATATAATACTCACCACTGACATATTACATTGTCAGAGGTAAGTTGTGTGGCTAAAGTGTACAGTAGCTGACTGCAAAATGTTAATCTGTTTTATACTACATCATGTTTATTCTGAATATCATTGTCAGTTTGCCATTCAATATAATACTCACCACTGACATATTACATTGTCAGAGGTAAGTTGTGTGGCTAAAGTTTACAGTAGCTGACTGCAAAATGTTAATCTGTTTTATACTACATCATGTTTATTCTGAACATCATTGTCAGTTTGCCTTTCAATATAATACTCACCACTGACATATTACATTGTCAGAGGTAAGTTGTCTGGCTAAAACCATCAAGAGTTTTTAAAAATTTGAACTGAAATGAATGTTAGGTATTGCAATACGCCACAGTGAATCTGAACACTGAAGACAATTTAATGTCAACCTTACTGTTTGAAAAACACAAAACTGCTGGTTTATGTATATATTTTTAATTTTGACTTTTCCAACTTAAATGACATGTACATTAATTACAATTTTTATTGTCTTGAATGTGTAAATATGTACATAAAACATTGGATTTTTTAAGAATTTACTTGTTACTTGTCCTCTGTTTTGCGTTGTACAGAAATGCTGGTTCATCAACTTCATTGACATGTATATTGATTACAATTTTATTGTCTTATATTTGTAAATATGTACAGAAACATTGCATTTTAAAATAATTTACTTGTAACTTGATGTCTGTGTGTATTGTGTCATACAGAAATGCTGGTTCATATAACTGATTTAAAACTTTTTCAACTTCATTGACATGTACATTAAACATGTTTTATTGTCTTGTTTGTGTAAATATGTACATACATTATACATAGGCCTATTTGATAATTGTAAACTTATACTTGTTTGTTATTGTGTCTATTGTGTTGTGTAACTCCGCCATTGCCTGGTCCCCAGTCCAGGATGAAAAAGGAGGAGGGGACATTCACAATTTTTGGTGTTTCCAATATCTGCCAACCCTATTCATTAATATTTTTTTTTAAAGTTATTAATCAATCTTGGTTACTTTTAGCTATCTACATTCATTTCTAAGCTATTTTAATATGCTTCTGTTAAGTTTCATTGAAAAATGTTGAAAAATAATCCAGATATCCACTCATGAAATCAGGTCACAGGACTAGGAGTTTTTTCTTCATTAGCTATGCCACACAGACCCATGACTTTGGAATTTTTTTTCAGTCATAATGACTTTGCACAGAAAGTTTAAATATGCTAAATTGACTTAGTTTACCATTGTCCTAGCTATTGCTGATACTTTTTTAAAAAAAAAAAAATTGTTTAATTTTTCACCAAAATGCCTACATATAGCGATTAGTTTAGAATTACCTAAGGAGAGTAAGAGAATAGAACTAATAATCTTTTTTTTTTTGGTTCCATGACCAGCAGACTGTAAATAGTAAATAGATTCTAGGTCTATTTTAGTATTTGAAGTTAGGTCTAGAGTTCTAGATCTAGAATCTAGTGTGGTAAGAAGTTATAGATCTAGATCTAGTACTAACTACTAGATCTAGATCTAGATCTAGTAACTAGTACACAGATCTATGTTACTATTACTAGTTTAGTGATTACTAGATCTAGATCTAGTAGGTAGGGATCTAGATCTAGATCTACGTACGTCGTAGCGTAGGCCTACTCTACTCTTCTACACTGAACTCGGATAGGACTCTGTTTGGTTAGGCCGTTCGAATTCACAGCTTCCGGGTTTGTTGTTTTGAAGCCATCTCACGGCTCATGCGCTTACCAAAAATGGCGACCAGTTTCGCTTTCACTAATGGGTAGAGCGATAAAACTAATGATTACGAAGCCATCGTTAATTTAAGAAATCGGAACTATCCGTTTCTATTTAAGTCTGTTAGTTAAGAATTGTCGGATCTACTTTTGGCCTAATTTCTATGTTTGTCTCGCAAGCGGCGCCTTAGTGAAAGTAGCTCTATATAATTCTTATCTTTCGAATCAAATAACTATAAAATACCGCAGGTATTTTTAACCAGACTATTGCTATTTTTTACTTGAAAGCATTAATTTTACACACGTTACAATAAACTGGTAATAATTTATTGTAGGCATGAGATATGCTCTGTAAGAATAATAATGCCATTTTATTATAATCTTTTTTGGTGAACACGAAGCGCGGGAAAATGTGTGACGCGCAAGAATCCAATCATTCGGCTAGATTTATGACTGTTTTTTATGTCACACCTAAAAATAGAATGTTTACGCTTTCTTCATTGATGATCGTTTTCATTATTTTTTTAAACTGAAAGTATGAATTATTAGTTAGATTTCAGGTTTTGTAACTTGGTATACTTACCCTTTATCAAAATTAAAAGCATAGCATGCTGATTGTGAACAAATATAGTCATAAAACACAATTATAAAGTTACAAACAATGCGATGTCGGGATGTGCCACACCCCCTCAAGAAAACACGTGTTTATTAAGCTGTTTATCTCACTTTACAACAGTAATTAAAATTAATTTTCAAATTTTTATCACTTATTGGGTAAGATTTAGCACATATTTACTAAAAATGAAAAAAAAAACAAAAGCAAATTCTGTTTTAATGAAGGTCACGGGTCAAGTTTTTTTTTCCTTCTGTCATGTTCAGTGGAGGGTGCCACAGGCTGACCTGACTTTGGATTTTTTTTCAGTAATAATGACTTTGCACAGAAAGTTAAAATATGCTAAATTGGCTTAGTTTACTAGTGTGCAAGCTATTATTGATACATTTTTAATAAAAAAATCATTCTGTAATTCTCATCAAAAAGCCTAGTTTGGTTTATTTAATAATTAATTAGGCCTACTTAATTTTTTTTTTATTATCTAGATCTAGAGATCTAGATTTAGATCTAGAATCTAGATCTAAAGATTTGTCGATGCAACACTGAAAAACAGAAAAATGACCAATCACCTGTTCAATAGCTTCTTGCACTTCAGCGGGAAAAGATAACAGCGACTGCAACTGATCGTCAACAAAATCCTCATCTTCGACGAAAGCCATTTTGCTTTTACGCAGGTCAGATTTTTGTCAAGGAAGCTTTCAAAATGCAGTCTAAAAAAGCCTGCAAATAGTTCTAGAATCTAATGTTCGTTGGCTTAGGTATTTTCTTTAATTTTCAAAAGAAAATGAAAAAAAAAAATTACTTTAATGCTCATACGGATCTGTATGAGACAGAAACTGTTTAGTAATTTTCTGATTATTATAATAAACAGAAAATTATGTCAAAAAGAAAGAATGCCCTATTTTAATTTTAAAAAATTGTGTATGCTAATGCTGCCCGTAGACTCATTATGTCCATTTTCGTTGTAGTTGTTTTAATATTTAACAACATTATTCTTTGGGGGGGGGGGGGGGGGGGTCATCGATGAACAGGCATGGTAAAACCTCGGAAGAGAAAAAAAATTGTGTTATTTTTTTAATATAATTTTTCCACACTTGAACAACTAAGAAAATCAAAAAAAAAAAAATCAAAAGATGCTTTTACTAACTAACTACAATTAGGGGTCATCCATAAATGACGTCACGCTTTTTGTGAGGATTTTTACTTCCCCCCTCCCTCCGTCACACATCGTCACAAAAAGCAAGACCCCCACCCCTAAAATGACGTCACACCTCAGCCTACAACCCCATCAAAATTGCAGTTGAATTTTTCTCAAAACATCGACGATATTTTTTTTCCAAAATCGTGTCTGAACTCTGTCAAAATAGAGTATTTTAATCAATTCCTATTTGAATTTATTAAAACAGTTTTCTAAAACGCGAAATAACGTCTAAAATTCATTTTCTAACAATGCTTTTTTATAATGCAAAAGTGTGACGTCGCACCATCTAAACCCCCCCCCCCCTCCCCCTCATTACACACCGTCACAACTTTACGGACCCCCTACCCCCCTACGAGTGTGACGTCATTT
Source organism: Physella acuta (assembly GCF_028476545.2). Lineage (NCBI taxonomy): Eukaryota > Metazoa > Mollusca > Gastropoda > Physidae > Physella > Physella acuta. Next base: position 497,754 of record NW_026732929.1, read on the forward strand.
ATGGACGACCCCTAATACTATTATGTAATGAGGAACGTTCCAGTTAAAATAGGGTGTATTTTTCTGAAATTAATATAATTATTAATTGTGTGTGTATGCGTGAGAGTTTGTGATGAGTTCTTTACTTTTGCGATTAAGGGGTCGTCCATAAATGACGTCACACTCGTAGGGGGGAGGGGGGGTCCGTAATTTTGTGACGATGTGTGATGAGGGGGAGGGGGGGGGGGTCAGATGTTGCGACGTCACATTTTTGCATTATAAAAAAGCAATGTTAGAAAACGAATTTTAGACGTTATTTCGCGTTTTAGATAACTGTTTTAATAAATTGTAATAGTTTAGACAAGATTTTGGAAAAATATCAATGTTTTAAAAAAATTCAACTGCAATTTTGAGGGGGGTTGTAGGTTGAGGTGTGACGTCATTTTAGGGGGGGTCTGGCTTTTTGTGACGAAGTGTGACGGAGGGGAGGGGGGGGAGGTAAAAATCGTCAAAAAAAGCGTGACGTCATTTATGGATGACCCCTAAGTTTGAACGGTGATAAAAAAAAAAACAGGTACGTTGCAATTTTTTTTAAACAGACAATTGCTGCACACTATTTTACTTAATTTTTTAGTTAAATTGGATATAACACTGTTGACAGTAAATTTTTACGCTTTTTCTATTTTGTGTCGCCGCATCCCCACCTTGTGACACTACCCAGTCAGCACACATATATTGGCCCAATATTGGCTAAACATTGGTTACCAATATTGCTACATCTTGGTGCAACCTTGGCCAAACAGTGGTAGTGAAACTTGGCATGATATTGGAGCAATATTGGCACTATATTGGCTATATCCCGGCTATATATTGGCCCAACATTGGCCCAATCTTGGCCCAATATTGGCTCTATCTTGGCCCAATATTGGCTACATCTTGATCAGTATACTGACAAGACGACACACCATTCCAGTTAAAATAGACAGCAATCATAGACCTTTGTTAGGGGGTAGATCAATATTATTATAATTATAGTGAGCTACACGTTAAGAACAGCATTTTCTGCGTCTCAACACAAATTGAAGTTATATTAGTTATATTGTTCTAGGTATTAAAAATAACTTTATATACATTTGGCACTCTCTCTTGCATAAACAATTTTTTTCGATTAAACATCAATTATTTCAATATAAATAATATCACTGAAAATGATGCTTCATTACCAAATTCATTCAATCTCTAACTATATCCTAACATTAACCATAACCCCACCAAACCCTCAGGGTTATCAGGGTTGAAGTGCCAAATACATTAGTAACACAAGTTACTGGATTATGCTTGCGACAAATCTACACAAATAAGTTCTCGCATAAATAATACAAATAAAAACAGATGCAAGAAAAATATTGAAATTTATTTTTTTCAAATAATACCAACATAAAATACATTAAAATGTACAAGGTCTATGAAAGAATGATTAGACAAAAATAAAATGAATAAGTTTCGTAAACTTCGGGTATATGCACTAACCGCAGTGTTTACATGAGATGGTATGCCAGTTTGGCAAAAAAAAAACACGGCTGCTAGTGGGCTTATGACATTGACAATGTCTGTAGTTTAGTGGAGAAGTAAATGATAGCTTTTTACAGTCTGTTGAAAGTGGTGTAATGATGTTCAGTTTATGTAGATGTAGGACTAATGATGTTCAGTGTATGTAGATGTATTGATGAATTGCGGTAGGTTTTTGAACATTTAATGGTGATCAGTATACGGAAATATAATGCTCAGTATACAGAAATATAATGCTCAGTATACAGAAATATAATGCTCAGTATACGGAAATTTAATGTTCAGTTTACGGAAATATAATGTTCAGTTTACTGATATGTAAATACATTTTAAAAGCTTGTTGATTCATTTAAAACAAAAAACGACTCCTGGGGTGTGGGTGTTCAAGAAGTAAGACGTAGCATTGTGTTTTGTATATTTTAATATCAAAGTTGATGAAAATGATGAAAAAAAAAACTTTTTAATTTGTGTATGCCTATTGGCATACAAGGTCAGGCAGAAGTTTGAGTGTGAGAGGGGTGTGCACTAGTAGAAGTATATTTTTCTATATAAATTATATATAGCATTGCAGTGCTCCCCCCCTCCCTCCGACAGCTCCCACAAAGATGCCTGAAAGAAACACAGGAGAAAGGGGGTCTGTTTTTGTGTGTGACGATGTATGAAAGTGGGGGAGGAGTTGGGAGGGGGGGGGTAAAATTACGTAGCTTAGCATGATGTAACTTATGGGCGAGCTAAAATGTCTCTACAGCTAAACTACATTGCACGTATACACTACCGCCATGTTACTAATACTAAGTAGTGAATACTAACTGACAAATCCAAGAAGCATCAAAATTACTAATTATACTATACGACTAAATGAACTAAATTGACCATCTAATCTAAATTCAAATTCTGACTAACATAGGCTCATTACTAAGTAGAGATTGAGAACTATGACAAATGAATGATGATGAATGTACAATAAAACAACTAATCAGAATTACAGAGACAGATTTGAGTTACGCACACAGAGAAGGCACAGAAATCCATAAGGCTAAAAAAATTCATATTTGGCATATTAGAAAACAAGGGAGATTACTACAATATTAAATCCTTTGTAAAATTCGCATAATTAATATGATAAGAAAAAACATTATTCAGAGATACATTTAAATTTAATAAAAAAATAGCATGAATATTAATTAAATAATAGTAATTTATCATTAATATAGTAATAATATAAATAATTTCATTTTAAATATTTTGTAAGATAAATACTTATAAGGTATATGTAAATAAAATACATTTTCTTGCATCCCTATGATTTCTAAGGAATTATAAAATGTATAGACTTCTTAAATTAATGAAGATAAATATTGTACGTATTCCTTCACTGTGTGTGTTAGTGTGTACGTATTCCATCACTGTCTGTGTTAATGGTACGTATTCCTTCACTGTCTGTGTTAATGTGTACGTATTCCTTCACTGTCTGTGTTAATGTGTACGTATTCCTTCACTGTCTGTGTTAATGTGTACATATTCCTTCACTGTCTGTGTTAATGTGTACGTATTCCTTCACTGTCTGTGTTAATGTGTACGTATTCCTTCACTGTGTGTGTTAGTGTCAATGTTAGTGTTGGCGCTCAGAGGGGAGGGATAAACAACGAGATGTCAAAGGTCTGATCGAGGTCAAGGACGTCGTTGTCGAACGTCTCGCTGTACGACGTCTGCTGACAGTACTGACTGCTGTCCTCTGTGATACCGCTGTCCAGTGTGTCCACAGTCGACTGACGTCTGACACTGGTCGGAAGCTGACCGACCACGTGGGACGGTGGTTGGGTTTTGTGGTGCAGCTTTATTGGTTGAAGGATGTTTGTAATGTGTTGGGGTTCGTTTTTTTCTTCCATTAAATCTAGAGCAGAGAGAGTTTGAATAAGCTCTTTTTTGTTAGAAATGTCTTTCTTGACACTGTTATCATTTCCGGTTTCCGCCCATTTTCCGGTCACGTGATGATGGGGTTGGGTGTCTATATCTGTCGAGAATTGGTCATTTTCTTCTGGTTGTGGGTACAGGTTTAGAAGTTGGTCATTTGTGATTTGGTCATTTATATGACTTTTTAGATGGTCATTTTGCTGGTTGAAGGTTGGGATGACGTCTTGCAAGGATATGGTATTCTGCTGGTGGGTGTCCTGTAGGACACAGGATGAGGTCACGTGACCAAGGTGAAGGTCAGTGTCCTGCGGGCTGGTTGGTTGAGGGTTGGGGTGGTCTGGCAGGGAATTTTGTTGGTGAGGGGTGGGACTTGGTTTTGTTGAATGTTGTATGTTGTGTTGGGTGTGGGTCGCTTGTTGTATGTTTTCTTGTATGTTTTGTTGGAGGGAATGTTGAACACTTTGTTCAGACATAACTGAATTATCGTGTTGTGTAACTTGTGTTGAATGTTGAAAAACCTGTGGTGATGATCGTTGGTTATTAGGTTGTGAGGAATGTTGGATGATTTGTTGTGAGGAATGTTGAATGTTTATTTGTGATGAATGTTGAAACTCGGTCTGTGGCGAATTTCGCTCACTTCGTCTAGGAGATTCCTTAATACTTTGTGGCGATGCATGCTGAATACGTACTTCCGGCGGATTTTGAAAGTTGAACTTGAATACTTGCTCCTCTAGTTGATAGTCGTTATTCACGCATTCATCTATGGGCATAGACGCCCTGTCCTCCTGCATAGGCCCGGCTGTATTGTAATTTCTGCGGTTCGAATCCTGGGAGGTCAATGACCTTTCAGATAGTTTATTATCGCTGTGGTGGTGAGTGGTATCACGTGATGTCTTCTTTTTATTATACACCGCTTTATCTATGGTGACGTCATCGAACGCGGGGATCACGTGAGAGATATTAATAGCCCTGCGCCGGTGTTTCAAGTACGGGGGCTCGGCCGGTGTGTTACCCGTGGGTGGGGGTTTGGGCTCACACCAGCACACAGTGTGACACAGACACACGCTGAGGGGTAGAAGGCGGACGCACGGGTCACAACAGCAGACCCCCGGGTGTCCGTGATTTAAAGCATAGCTAACCTGGCTGGCACCAGACGGGTCAACTCTACTCCGACTACGATGAACGTAACGCGAAGTCTCGCTAAACTCATCGCGAGAAGTATTACGGTGAGAGAAATCGATATTTGTATCGACGCGGGTATTCCCGATGTTTATTTTAGGTTTCCGGCGAAACTTCGTTGGGGTTAGAAGCTGGTCACCAGGACTGAGACGCCCGTTGCTAGGCGACCATTTTTCATATGCATCACGTGACTGTTCATCTTCCGGATAACAAAATTTCTGAGAGTTCTCGGTAGGTAAATTAGACCCGCGCGCATCAAACGATTGGTCAGTTTTCTGGGCTGCGTCTAAGCTCCCGCGTGTTTTGCGAAACTTGGTCGGCGTCAGAGTCCTCTCTTTGAAATACTCCAGCTGGAATGGCAGGCTGTGGAAGTAGGCCAGACAAGCCTGGCACAAGCCTTGGGAGGCGGGGTCAAGTCTGGCGAGACCGTCGTCTGTGTCGGGTTTGCTCCGACACGACCAGTTGTCGAAGTTTGTCGTCTGTTCTGAGCTGGATGGGGAAATGAGACCGAGGCTGGAGAAGAAGGAACTCATGAGAGACAGGTTGCACGTAGGCGCGTGGTTTTGACCTTCCGCGACGTCATCGCAGATGTTGTCGTCGTTGTGTGTGGAGCATGCGGTGTCGGCGGCGTGGAAGTAGTGTGGTGTCAGTGTTTCTTGAATGTTGGTATGGCGACTCCTCTGCTCGTAATGTGGAAGGCGTCGCTTTTTTAAATAAACCGGAAGAGGCGAGTCCCTGTTGACGTTGTTGTTTTTGTAAACAAGCCCTTCTCTCTCGTGGTAGTTCTCGACGTGTTGATTAATGCTGTGGTTGTTGTGTGGTCTACGTCTTCCAGACTTGCTGCCGTGGTGCCGGTCAACCGACAGATGACTGTGGGATTCATTGGCGGCGGGGATATCTTCAGTACTGGACCGGCGTCGCTGCTGTGAGCTGACTCGTGACTCGGAGTCGCCGTGCGTCACGGGCGAGACGCTGCTACTTTTGTTAGAAGTGCGTGACGGTGACGCGTCGCGGACGGAACCGTGTCCGGGTAATTCGTCAGCGTGACAGTACAGATCCACAAACTGCGGGGACCAATCGCCTTTCAGGAAATACCTCCCCGGTCCGTCTTTATCTTTACCGGCGTACGGTTTTTTCCGGTTACTGTCGTCCGTATCGGACCAATCGCTGTTGCCGGATTTATTGGAAACAGCGGAGAAAGGAGAAAGCCCGACGACATCTTCTCTTCGCTCCGACACCGAGCTTTGATCGTACGTCGTGTAGTGGAAACTCGGTGAGTTCTCCTCCGACGTGGGTCCGTAGCTCTCAAACACATTACACGGCGACCCCTCTTCGGGGTTGGTGCTGGAAGACGACGGCGCAAAAGGTGAATCGTCGCTCTCGCCATCTTTGTTTTGACTCATTTGAGTTTCGATCACGATCCTCAAAATTTCGTCGTCTTCGTGAGTCGTTGATCCGGCACCTGGGCTGGTAAGTTTCTGCGAGGCGTAGAAAAGCTTCAACTGCTGAACGTTCTCCCCGTGTTTCCCAGAATCCAGATGCGAGCTCTCCCCGTCATACGTGCCCCATTTTTTCGTCTGCGCAAGTTTATCCCGCCGTGACGTAATTTCAGAGGAAGTGACGTTGTAGCTGGCTTCCGCGTCACTGCGCGGCTCCTCGCTAAACGCGAGTTCCGAAACGGAAACAGATTTGGCTAACCTTGGCGCGGTTGCTTCCGTTTTCACCTGGTTCAAAGAGTTTTTCCTATTCTCGCTAATCATTTTCACCTCGTAGTTACTGTCACTGTCTAGATCTTGCTGTTGCTCGCTCGAATCTGACCCGGATGAGTCGGGTTGACCTAGACTTTTTAGAAACTCAAGGTCATCGAAATTCAAGGGCTCGAACTCTTGCTGCATGAGCGAGTTATTGGAAAAACTCTCCGCGAAACTCTCCGCCCTGTAAGGGAATGAAAGCGTCTTACGTAACTTCCGTTCTTCGGTAAGGTTCCTGTGTTGGGACCACGTGATCTTGTGTTTTGGTTTGAAATCGGAAAAATCGAAAGAGATGGAACTTTTTCGAGGTTGGTTGTGGCTAGCGTTATCCGGTTTAATTTGGTTGATTTGGCTGATGTAATCTTTATCGAAATCAGAGTCTTGAAAATCGATTATTTTAATATCGGGTTTATCTGGTAATCGATTAAGTCTACAAGAACATTGGAGGTAAGGTATCGATTTGTCGTCTTCAGTTTCTAAATATTTGACAGATTGAAGACACGCAAGGCAGCTTCGTTTTGAGTGAGGATTTGAGTCAGACGGTAACTTAGGACTGGCTGTATTGAGATCGGTGAGTCGGTTAGGACTAGCCGTATCGTAGACGGGATCGCCTTCAAGAAACGAAACGGAAGAACAATCCGGACAGCCGTCGTCTGTCTTACACGAATGGAAGCTGTCCTCCTCGCTGGGATTCGAACCCTGGACCGAGTATTGCCGTGGGCGGGGGCTCTGGCTGCAGCTAGCGTAGACCGAGGTTTCAGTTTCCTCTGTTACCACAACAGAAGGCTGTCGTAGATTTTCTAATTGCGTCTTGCTAGAGTTTTCTGACTTGCCAGATAAAATTTCATGTTTCTGGTCGAAACTTGTGTGCGATGTAAGGATTTTCTCTGGCGTGGCGGATTTTGACTTTGCAGCTGCACTTTGGGTTAATGAGTCCAGAAAAGAATCAATGATGTCATCGGCTTTGTAAAAAGGAGAGGGCGTTCTACTTTTCGCGTTCCCTTTGTCTGATGTATTAGTTTTGTGTTGTGTATTTAACTTCGACGAGTTTTCAATGTTTTTTGTTTGTTCCATGTTCTCTTTGCCTCGGTCGGAACTACCATAAGTATCATATTTATCCGGTGTCCGGTGTAAATATTTATACTGCGCATCGTAAATGTCCGTGTTAAAACCCGGGCTATCCGGATCATCATCCGGGGTAATAACAATCTCCGGCGTCGTAATGTCTGCTTCGTACGTCCTCGGCATGTGGATAGACCCGGACAAGTTTTTTGACTGCATGGTCAACCGGTGCGAGCCGGATGTGCCGGTTGTCGTGCCGTTGGAGGTGGAGGATGTGGAGGTGGTGGTGCTCAGGTCGGCTGGCGAGTTGGACGCGGAGGTCAGGATTTCCGGAGTCTCGACGGACTCGGCCAGCGACTCGATGTGCTTCCAACCTGACTTGGTGAACATCAGCCGGCCGTGGTAGCCGTCTCCGGCACCGTCGTAGCTCCGGAGGATCGGCTTACCTAGAGACGAGACAGCAGGAATTAGATGTTTGATAAACATAGATCTAATTCCGAAAAATATATTTTAATTAAATTTTACAAAAAAAAACCTTTATTTTTAATAATTACCAGACTATTTTTGAATATTTGTTTTACTGATAAAATAAATGTATACAAGAAAGTACCCTTGCAGTCAAGTTTATTTTGTGTACATGGAACATATAACTAGTACTAGACTGCAGGCTATGTCCCACACTAGGCTACACATGTGTCAGTAGTAGGGAACACCTGTCCTATTTCAGGGAACACCTGCGTCAGGGAACACTTATTTTATGAAACACGTGTTTTATGAGACACATGTGTCATGAAACACCTGTGTCATAAAACACCTGTGTCATACAACACCTGTGTCAGTTAACATCTGTGTCAGGGAACACATGCGTCAGTGAACACCTGTGTCATGAAACACCTGTGTCAGTTAACACCTGTGTCAGTTAACACCTGTGTCAGTTACATGTGTCAGTTAACACCTGTGTCATACAACACCTGTGTCAGTTACACCTGTCTCAGTTAACACCTGTGTCATACAACACCTGTGTCAGTTAACACCTGTGTCAGTTAACACCTGCGTCATGAAACACCTGTGTCAGGAAACACCTGTGTCATACAACACCTGTGTCATCAAACACCTGCGTCAGGAAACACATGTGTCAGGGAACACCTGTGTCATCAAACACCTGTGTCATCAAACACCTGTGTCATCAAACACCTGTGTTATAAAACACCTGCGTCAGTTAAAACCTGTGTCAGTGAACACCTGTCTCAAAGAACACCTGTGTCATCAAACACCTGTGTCATCAAACACCTGTGTCATCAAACACCTGTGTCATCAAACACCTGTGTCATCAAACACCTGTGTCATGAAACACCTGTGTTATAAAACACCTGCGTCAGTTAAAACCTGTGTCAGTGAACACCTGTCTCAAAGAACACCTGTGTCATCAAACACCTGTGTCATCAAACACCTGTTTCATCAAACACCTGTGTCATCAAACACCTGTGTCATCAAACACCTGTTTCATCAAACACCTGTGTCATCAAACACCTGTGTCATCAAACACCTGTGTCATCAAACACCTGCGTCATCAAACACCTGTGTCATGAAACACCTGTCTTAAAAAACACCTTACGTTTCTCATCCTCCGACAAGTCCGAGATGTCGGCGCTGCTCTGCCTGGAGAGGGTGGGGGAGGGGGTCATGTCGCAGATGATCTCCTCCCCGTTGTGGGTGATGACCTTCTTCAGGATCCGCCTCTTCATCAGCGTCAGGTGCTTGGAGACGTGAGCCACGTGACTGATTTGACGCTACACATGTAGCCAAAAGTAAAACAGTGTCAAGCGTAAATCTTTCGTTTTTTTTCTTCAACTATAAATGTACTATGTCTATTAGGTAAAGTTCCATTTTTTGGACCTGATGGTCCATGGGCAAGTGAAGTAGAGTTCACCTGTTTCTGTGACCTCGGTATATGAAGGGTTAGTGTAGTCAGCAATGCCCAGCAGTTTTTACTTTCCCTAGCGTGAGTTAGGTAACCATTAGAGCTGGGTGGACTCAAGGATGTTCTATGACTTGAATCCGGATTCGAACTCGAGACTTTCAAGTAAGCAGTCTATCACTCGTCCCATGTACTAGATTTAAAAATTAAGTTAACTTCCTAGCTGTGAGCCGGTTAGTCTGTGCATTGAGTCAACTCAGCTTTAATCAGATACATGACTTATTCGAAAACGTCTAGGTAGTCAACATATTCCATAATATGAAGTCATAGAAAACAATTGTTTTGGAATTTTCCTAATTAACATGGACCCCTATCCCCACCAAACCCCACCTCACCTTGAACCTGTCCGAGTTGTCGTTGACCTTGGAGGGGTCATGCTGCCTGTCCTCGACCCCCACCCCCACCAAAAACACACCATCCCCACCCCCACCTCACCTTGAACCTGTCCGAGTTGTCGTTGACCTTGGAGGGGTCATGCTGCCTGTCCTCGACCCCCTGCAACATGTCAAAGGGCACCACGCGTGTCTTGGGCATCAGGTTCCAGGAGCTGACCCAGTCGCTCACCTGGATAAAGGTGAACAGGGTCAGAGGTCAAGTTTCAAAACAATAACAGGGTCAGAGGTCAAGTATCAAAACAATAACAGGGTCAGTGGTCAAGTATCAAAACAATAACAGGGTCAGAGGTCAAGTATCAAAACAATAACAGGGTCAGAGGTCAAGTATCAAAACAATAACAGGGTCAGAGGTCAAGTATCAAAACAATAACAGGGTCAGGGGTCAAGTATCAAAACAATAACAGGGTCAGAGGTCAAGTATCAAAACAATAACAGGGTCAGGGGTCAAGTATCAAAACAATAACAGGGTCAGAGGTCAAGTATCAAAACAATAACAGGGTCAGGGGTCAAGTATCAAAACAATAACAGGGTCAGAGGTCAAAGTTAAAAACTTAACAGGGTCAAATGTCAAATATAAAAAATAAATCAGGATCAAAGGTCAAATATCATACATGGTCAGAGATCAAATCTAAAACTATAACAGCGTTATTGGTCATTGAAGGGCAGCGGTCACATATTTTAACAAGGTCAAGGGTCACCCGGACACAACTTGATAGTGACGAGATATTTTACAAAGTAATTGACAGCGTCAGTTTGCCTTGCTTGTTCGCTTTAGTATTTCAGTTTTCATTACCGGCTTGTGAGGACTGACACAGATTTACAATAGTAATATATCTTTCTTACTTGTAGCGTACTTTCATTCATTTAAGATGGTTTACTTATACATAGATCTAATAAAAGACGTCTAATTACAATTTTTTAAACCTGAAAATGCAAATGTGTAATTAAATGGGGATTCAATGGATTTTTACCCCCCCCCCCCCCCCCATCGGCGTAGTGGGATGAGGGGGGGGGGGGTGAGCTTTTACTTAGAGCTAAAAATAAATGTGGGATTAAAGAAAAATAAATTATAAAAAACTTAAGCAAACGGAATGTTATGTTGAGTACAATGAGACAATTCAATTCAAACATACTTCCCTTTCAAACATATAGCCTATATCTATAGCAGTCCCCCCACAGTTTTTTAAATATTTTTTTTTAAATTTTAACCATTTAAAATAGTAATAATTATTTATTTGGTAGTTTTACACAGTTTCAAAGACATTCATCATTTGGAAATTTTAAAAAATGGATAATCAATGGCACTTATGCGTCAGTTGCAAAATCAATTATAATAGAAGCTTAAGAACATTCCCCCTTTTAGAATTTAAATGTGGACAATTTAATATTGTATTAAAAAAACGTTTTATCTTTTTCCACTCAGCACTTATCTTCCAAATAAATTTTACAACATAAATCTGTCTCTAAGTTCAACGCAATAATATAAAAATATAATACATAAAAACATAACAAATTGCTAAAAAAAAGCAGTAATGCTCTCCCTTATCAATTTAACAGCAGTGCCCTCCCTTTTTTCCTCACGCCACTGATTTCTTTTTTTGTCAATATAAACGCTTAGCGTCAATAAATTATTTTATACAAGAATTATAAAAAAAAAAGCTGCTTTAGTAGTTTGTTGATAAAGTATGTTTAAAGTAGTATAAAGTCTATTTTTAAACATCTCACCTTGACCTCGAGAGGACTGCCCTGGACAAAGTATACTATAATAAAGTCTATTTTTAACCATCTCACCTTGACCTCGAAAGGACTGCCCTGGATATTGACGCCCTGGGACAAGATGGTTATGTAATGCAGGCCAGCGCTCCTGGGGATGTAGGTCACGAGAAACCTCCCCTCCCCCACACACTGGTAGTCAAACGGGATGATCAGGTGACCAAAGTCTTCGTCCAGACTTCTCTGACGTAGGAAGCTGTGACCGGCGCCATCTTCTATCACCTGCAAGATGGTATTGGTAGGAAAGATTTCACTTTTTAAAACAGTTTTTAAAAATTTGAGATCAATTACATTTTTATTTCACAACAAATAGATTACTAAATTGCGCACATTTTTTTTTCAAAAGAGTGTCCTTGGTTTCACACATGAGATCAAGGGGTAAAATTGCCGAGTTAACACACACACACACACCACACACACACGCACATACACACATACACACACACACGCACGAACGCCCCCCCCCCCCCACACACACACATACACACACGCGCATACACACACGCACACACATATATATACATTCATACACACACAAACACACACATTTATAAATCATCACAAGAAAAATTACTGAACACCAAAAAACATAACTAGGAAAATCAACATGAAAATGATATTAAAACAACAGCCTCTACAACTAAAATAATTTTTTTAAGAATACAATAAAACACACACTAAAAAACTTCGCTTATCCTACATTACAAAAGATCACTCAATGTCTATAACACTACATCAACATTTCTATATTTATTTTTTTATCTTTCTCGCAGCTACATTTTGTTTAATGCATCTTTTGTTAGACTAATTTGTACACATCAATAATTTAAAATATTTTTTTCTATACAGCTATTTCTATAAAGATAAGAAGAAAAGAAAAACGTTTATAAGACACGTTTTATGTAATGTCCATCGTGAATTGCAATGAGGACAGTATTGCTCAGTACACCTTTGTCAACTATTCTTAGCCTCAGTTTCGAATTGCCTAACATCAACTATCACGTCAATATCTCTTTGTACCTTAGTCTTCCCGTCATCCTCAGGCGGAGCATCGCACGCGGAGGTCATGTGATCTCTGTACCTTCCGGTAAACGCCCCGCGCATACTCACGATCTTCTCTTTGTTGTACTAAGATAAAATGTAATCAGGGTTTAATTACAAATTTAAAAAAATCAATAATTATGTTTGTTTCGTAAGAGCTAGCTTTAAACCTTTACATAATCGTAAATGGTAGAGTAAATCCTTTTCCCCATTCCCTTAACCCAACTACCCATTTAAATGATTTAATTAATAGCTTGCAATCTAGTTCTTGGAGAAACATCATTACAATAATTATAAATTGCTGTGAGTGATGTTGAATGCAGTATTAGTAAAAATCAAAGTTCTGTAGTTGTGTAATGTTTACATGTAATCCCACATAGCCACCGCTGGGCCCCCTTATCTCATTGTAACGTACATGATTGTTTGGGCCCCGTATCTCATGGGTAGTTGGTATGTTCCCTCATTGGGCCCCCTGTTTGCTAGCTACATCTTAGCTAGACCCCCTCTTTATTAAAATCTAGTTATCGGCCCCTGTTAATTAGCTCCCCCTTATCGCACCCCTTTGTTTGGGCCCCGTACCTCATGCGAATGTAAGAAACTGTAGGGCCCCCCAATTGCTAACTTACCTCATTGTTGGGCCCCCTGATCTCTATCTCTATATCCAGCCTCGTGACTGTGTCTGTTAGGACGTTAAACTTGGTTCTTCGACCTGGAAACAGAGCACGCCCTTGTCACATCGCTAGACACGCCCATGTCACATTTAACAGACACGCCCATGTCACATTTACCAGACAAGCCCTGTCACAGCCACTAGATACGCCCATGTCGCATCCAATAAACACGTCCATACCACACCCAAATAGACACGCTAAATGTTTTTTTCTTCCATGCCACACCAACCTACCCACACCCCACACCAACCTACCCACACCCCACACCAACCTACCCACACCCCACACCAACCTACCCACACCCACACCAACCTACCCACACCCCACACCAACATACCCACACCCACACCAACCTACCCACACCCCAAACCAACCTACCCACACCCAAACCAACCTACCCACACCCCACAACAACCTACCCACACCAACCTACCCACAACAACCTACCCACACCAACCTACCCACACCAACCTACCCACACCAACCTACCCACACCAACCTACCCACACCAACCTACCCACACCAACCTACCCACACCAACCTACCCACACCAACCTACCCACACCAACCTACCCACACCAACCTACCCACACCAACCTACCCACACCAACCTACCCACACCAACCTACCCACACCCCACACCAACCTACCCACAATCCCCGCCCGGATGCCAGTCCCCCGCGCTTGACACTTGCATGGAATCGGCTCCTCAATGACGACATTAGCGCAGACGTGAGCCTTCCCGCCCTGCTTCTGGTACTTCCACTTGAGCAGCTGGACCAGGTGACAGACCTTGACCTCACAGTCCTGGTCAGCAATGGCCATCTCTTCTGGACTTAAGGGCAGCTAGAACAAGTTGATGAAAGAGAGTCTTGTAGGATCCTGCTTGTATCACCTGCATGCATCACCTTCCACTCACAAGTCATCTTGACCTATCTATATCACCTGCGACATGACTACCTGACCTACCTGTACCACTTGACACATTTTCCATGACCTACATGTGAGACCTGTCTCCCTGACACATGTGTCATCTGCCACATGTCTACCTGACCTACATGTAAGACCTGTCACATGACCTACCTATGACACCTCTCACCTGAACTACTTGTATCACCTGTCGCATGACTACCTGACCTACCTGTATCACCCGACACCTTTCACATGAACTACCTGTGAGACCTGTCTAACATCCCCGTATCACCAGCCACTTGGTTACCTGACCTGCCAGCATCACCTGCCAAACTGACCTACCTGTATCACCTGCCAACTGTCACATGATCTACCTGTATCACCAACCATGTATCACCTGACCTCCCCGTATCACCTGCCACATGACCTACCTGACCTACCTGTATAACCTGCCATCTGTCACCTACCACCTGCCACCTGACACCTGTCACATGACCTACCTGAGACACCTGCAGGTACGCCATGGCCAGCTGTAGCCCCAGTCTGCAGTTGTTGACCCGGTGGTGCGGCTTGAGCATGTTGAACCTGGGACACGCCCCCGGGCTGATGGTCTCCATCAGGGCACACAGGACCGTCCCATCCTGCCAGCTGGCGGTGAAGTCGAACACGTCCTCCCCCACCCAGGGCAGGATGGCCTTGACCCAGCTCAGCAACTTCCGTTTGCGTCTTTCGTCTAGAATAAAAGAACATCTGTTTGTATAGAAATAATTCCTTTTATAAATAAACAAACTATAAATGCCTCCATGGTTGGGAATCAAACCCCAATCTCTCGCTTACTTCCCGATTTAGTATAAGATTTGTGATTCATGTTTTTACTCAAGTCAAGTCAGAGCTTGCATTTTATTTGTACCTATGATAAAAAAAATAAAAATACGCGCAAGCAGGTACTCACCCGAGAGAAAAAAGTCGGTAGCCAGGTCGACCAACTTTGGCCGGATGCTGAGAGCCATGCGGGTGTTGAGGTGGTGAAGCTGGCGCCATCGTCTCAGCACCAGAGAGACGGGGTTCAATTCCCAGATCTTCCACAGGGCGTGGCACAGGCACCAGAGGGTGAAGCAGAAAGCTGACCACAGGTCAGATGGCCGGACTCCTGGGGAGAAAAGTAGCAGTTTTACAGGTGAAATGGTCGAATTCCTGGAGAGAAAAGTAGCAGTTTTACAGGTGAGATGGCCGGACTCCTTGGGAGAAAAGTAGCAGTTTTACAGGTCAGATGGTCGAAATCTTGGAGAGATAAGTAGCAGTTTTACAGGTGAAAGGGTTGGACTCCTGGGGAGAAAAGTAGCAGTTTTACAGGTCAGATGGTCGAAATCTTGGAGAGATAAGTAGCAGTTTTACAGGTGAAAGGGTTGGACTCCTGGGGAGAAAAGTAGCAGTTTTACAGGTCAGATGGTCGAAATCTTGGAGAGATAAGTAGCAGTTTTACAGGTGAAAGGGTTGGACTCCTGGGGAGAAAAGTAGCAGTTTTACAGGTCAGATGGCCGGACTACTGGGGAGAAAAGTAGCAGTTTTACAGGTCAGATGGTCAAACTCCTTGGGAGAATAGTAGCAGTTTTACAGGTCAGATGGCCGGACTACTGGGGAGAAAAGTAGCAGTTTTACAGGTGAGATGGTCGGACTCCTGGGGGAAAAAGTAGCAGTTTTACAGGTGAGATGGTCTCAATCTTGGGGAAAAAAGTAGCAGTTTTACAGGTCAGATGGCCGGATTCTTGGGGAGAAAAGTAGCAGTTTTACAGGTGATGGTCGAATTCCTGGGGAGAAAAGTAGCAGTTTTACAGGTGAGATGGTTGCAATCTTGGGGAGAAAAGTAGCAGTTTTACAGGTGAGATGGCCTCAGTCTTGTAGAGAAAAGTAGCAGTTTTACAGGTCAGATGGTTGCAATCTTGGGGAGAAAAGTAGCAGTTTTACAGGTGAGATGGCCTCAGTCTTGTAGAGAAAAGTAGCAGTTATACAGGTGAAAGGGTTGGACTACTGGGGAGAAAAGTAGCAGTTTTACAGGTCAGATGGCCGGACTCCTGGGGAGAAAAGTAGCAGTTTTACAGGTGAGATGGCCTCAATCTTGGAGAGAAAAGTAGCAGTTTTACGGGTGAGGTTGTCGGATTACTGGGGAGAAAAGGAGCAGTTTTACAGGTGAGATAGTCGGACTACTGGGATAAAAGTAGCAGTTTTACAGGTGAGATGGTCTGACTCCTGGGGACAAACGTAAGAGTGCTATAAACGCCAATATTTTGTAAGGTTTCAGTGAGTCACCACAATGTACTATTAAATCATGAAGTAAGAAGCTCAGAAATTAACCAGCCAGTGATAATATAATGATGTGAGAAGCCACGATTGAGGGATCTAATCGATGCTTGGGAAGAAAGTGCAAGCATGTGATAGGTCGTAGTGATAGTTTAAAACGATAGGTGTCAGGTTCTTATCATAGGTGATAGGTTCATGTGATAGTTTCATGTGATAGGTTCAGGTGATGGGTTCATGTGATAGGTTCATGTGACAGGTTCAGGTGATAAGGTTCATGTAATAGGTTCAGGTGATAGGTTCAAGTTATGGGTTCATGTAATAGGTTCGTGTGATAGGTTCATGTGATAGGTTCAGGTGCAGGTTTAGATGAAGGTTTCAAATGGTAAGTTTTAAAACTTTACTAGTAGGTTTATACGTAGAATCTAATCACTGGTACTTTCCACCCCATAGAAAACATATTTATACTTTCAAAGCAAGCAGAGAATAGCTGCCGACTAATTATAACACTTCAGATTTAATTAACACTTTAGCGTCGAGATTCTATTCGTAGAAAGTGCATGTTTGAAATAGATACAATAAATATTCAATACGAGAAAAACACTGTCTAGGGATTGTTTGAATTCCCATAGGATTTAAAGAACGGAGTGTTACGTTTAAATCGAGATGGGGCATTTTAGTTGCTTTAATTAAATACACAATAAAGTTGTTTTGGAGAAAGCTATTGCTAAGTTTGATCAGTGTCATAACAAGCAGTGTTTCTTCCAGACTTTTTTTTCGGGGGGGGGGGGCGGACACTAGTAAAAGTGTATGTTTACTATATAAATTCCATATCGTTCGGGGGGGGGGGGGGGGGGGGGGGTAGACATTCTTCCGAAGAGATGCCTGGAAGAGACTCTGATAACAAGAATAAAGTCAGAAATGTATTAAAATTCTTACATTTTGACAGTGTCCATAGGAACATTTGCATGAGTTAAATAAAAGAGAAGTGGTTGTTGTGAAAAAAAGCTAATGCTAAGTTTGATCCTTGACAGATAGAAGTAAGCAAAGAATTAAAATTCTTACTCTTTGGCAGTGCCCATAGGAAAATTTAAACTCTACTTCCTCTGTTCGAACATTTGATATAAATCTTCTAAATGTTAGCATAATTTTTTATAAAGAGTCTTGCACGATTACAGTTTTTTTTTTATCTTGGACGAAGCAGCTCCACTATAACAAATAGTGTGCTTAATGTGGAGGAATCAAGAAAGTTTTAGAGAAAAATTTAAAATTAACAAAACAATATTTTATGCTTGTAAGTCTGTCCCCACCTCGACCCCCATACACATACAAAAAATAAAAAAATACCCGCTCTTGAAACTTTCGGGGTGTGTGTGTGGGGGGGGGGGGGGGGCCGGACACCACGGGCAAAAGTATATATTTCCTAAATACATTTAGATTTCGTTGGGGGGTAGGCGGTAGACGTGACTCGGGAGGGGGGGGGGTAATCTAGAGACAGCCCTGCAACAGCTGATGCAGGTTAACGCCTATATCACAACATTAAATACACAGTACATTCGCCGTCAGGCATGTATGCAGCTATCCATTAATTAGCTGAGTCTTTAATTAGTCATCAATCTTTAGCGCTGCAGGTTGCGCAAGGCACGTGCCGTTGTGTATGTAAACAGTGTTTACATCTCCCCTCCCCCTTTCTCTGAGCACCTTCGTTCTCCCCTCTCTTCTCTCTCTCTCCTCCCATTTTGATCTTCATTCCTTTCTCTCCATTTCTCGTTTCTCTGTCCCTCTCTCTTTTATCTTCCCCTCTCCAATTCTATCCACTCTCTTTCTTTTATCGTCATTCTCTCCTCCTCTCCTTTTTCTACCTCTCTCCTTTATCTTCCTCTCCCCCCTTCTATCCCACCCCTCTCTCTTTCTTTTATCGTCATTCTCTCCTTCTCTCCTTTTTCTACCTCTCTCCTTTATCTTCAACTCGTCTCTCACCCCCATCTCTACCCTTTTCTCTTCCCCCCCCCTCTATCCACCTTCTCTCCTTGCCCTCCCCTTCTCACCACTCTACCCCATCTCCTTTCTCCCCCCATCCCCCCACCCCCTTCGTATATATATATTATTATCTCTACCCCACCCACCACCCTCCTACATTAGCTGGCCACACCCCAGCAAGCCCCACCCCAATGTTTTCAACCATTGTATTTTTATACCACTACAACCATCATTTATTGACTACAACATACAGACAACATCATTATTTATGTATGTTTAGATACAACATCAATCTCATTGTGATGTGCCTAGAGATAACTAATATCCACCGCTCATCCCACCCTCTCTTCCACTCAGTGTTTCTTCCAGAATTTTTCTCCGGGGGGGGGGGGGGGGGGGGCACTTGAAATTTTCGGGGGGGGGGGGGGCGGTAGACTTTCTTCGGGGAGGCGGACACTGTTAAAAGTATATATTTTCTATATAAATTATATAAATTTCATTTCGTTCGGGGGGGTGGGGGTGGTAAATTTTTTTCAATCAGGTAAAAAAGAGATGCCTGGAAGAAACTCTGCTTCCACTTTGTTCAATGTAATCATTCTATATCAACGAGTGTAAAAATTTAATTTATTTACAGAAAAATAAATAATTGGCGTGGGTCTTTCATCATTAAAATAAATTGTCATATGCTATCCAAGTGATTGGATTTTTAAAGTGGACATTTAACGAGCCATTTAAATTTCGTCCAGGTCATCTAGCTTTTATGGGACGGAGTGGTCTAGCGGTAGAGAGCTGGACTGCTAACCCGCAAGTCTCGAGGTTGAATCCGGGTTCAAGTCAGTAAAGTTCAAGTCGTCCCAGAGTACCCAACTCTGATGGTTACCTGACTCAATTTGGATAAAGTAAAAACGGCAGGTCATAGTATTGACCACACGATTCTTGCATACACTTCTGAGATGAATCAACTGTTCATTATTTTGTTGGTAATTTTATTGTTTTTTTTGGCATTTCATGTAGCTGGTAATTCAGTTCATAATGCGACCCTCTTATGCGTAGTTGAAGAAACCACTTTAAACTACCAAACACTAAAGTAAACAGAAGTGGTCAAGTTACCATTTTTAATATGGCGAACCATAGGGCAGATGAAGTAGAGTTCACCTGTTTCTGTATATGAAGGGATAGCGTGGTCAGCACTATACCCAGCCGGTTTTACTTTCACTAACGTAAGTCCGGTACCCATCAGAGCTGAGTGGACTCAGAGACATCCTAAGGACTCTAGCCCAAAAGTTATGGAGTTTAGATACGCGCCACTCTTCTGACGATCAGACTGTTTCAACTGTCTGTCATTTCAGAAAGAAATATTCTCGCAGTATAAAACGGACTCCGAGACGCGAAAATGATATCGTCTTATGATCTCGCTAAACAAAAATCTCCCAGTTTGTTGGGTAAGTGTGAACTTTATGAGAGAAGGTTGATCTAGCTAATGGCGGATCACCATGGTAACCAGACTTATGCTTCGGCAACTAGCTTTCATTCAGTTAGGTGTATTGATTGTCTTGCCTTGTGGGAAGTAGCGCTGGTCTAATGGGAAATGGTAGTGTTGGTAAACCAAGGTGGGGAGGGGGGGGGGGTAAGGTTGGGGATGTAGATAGAAATGAAGCAGGGGGGGTGGTATGAAAGTGAAGTTTTGTGTTACAGAAGTTAGCATTGATTCCGTGGTTTCTATGTTACCCCCGGGGATGAAACTGACAATTACGTGTTGCGCATGCGCGTGGCTGGAGTCAGGTGACACACCTGTTTGATCAATGCACCAGGTAGCCCCCCCCCCCCACAAACCTACCCCCGGGGAAAATTACTCTATGATTACCTGACGTTCTACAAGTTGTGACATTGACCTTTATTCTACTTGTTTTTAAAAGAATCGTTTTTTGTTTCTGAAAGATGTTTGTTTTTTACGTTGTGGGTCCGGTGGGTCTTACGATGACGTGTCAGGACATGGCCTAGTGGCAGCAACCAGCGAAACCAACAAATTGACATCAGATGTCCTCAGTTGAATTAACTACTGACATCAACTACTGTCATCAACTACTGTCATCAACTACGGACATCTACTGCTGACATCAACTACTGACATCTACTGACATCAACTACTGACAACTACTGACATTAACTAATTACATCTACTACTGTCATCAACTGACATTAACTACTGACATCTACTACTGACATTAACTACTGACATCAACTACTGACATCAACTGCTGACATCAACTACTGACATCAACTACTGACATCAACTGCTGACATCAACTACTGACATCAACTACTGACATCAACTACTGACATCAACTGCTGACATCAACTACTGACATCAACTACTGACATCTACTGACATCAACTACTGACATCAACTACTGACATCTACTGACATCAACTACTGTCATCAACTACTGTCATCAATTACTACTGTCATTAACAAATAACATCATCTACTGGCACCAACAATTACCATGAACTACTTCCATGAACTGCTAGTATCAAACACTGACATTAAATACTGACACAAGCAAAAGACATAAACCACCACCATTAACCAGTGTGAAGGATCATTAATGTCATAGCTCTTGTAAGAAGCTCCCAAAGCTATAGAATTTCTCCACAAAATTATACACATTTTATGTACCAGACAGAATGAAGAAGATAGCTGGCCAAGACGGAAGATGGTGTTTCTATAGATTAGATCCGTGTAGGAACCATGCATCATTACAGACACACATCAGATACATAAGTGAAATCACGGCTAAGTGAACTCCAGGAAAAATGAACCTGTGACTAATTTGTAAGGAAAAATAAATCAAACTTAAGAAGTGAATCTTCCAAAGGTAAGGCAGGGAGAAGTCAAGTTACTGATATGTGAAATCAAACAAAAGTTAAAAAATGCAGGATTTCTTTCATACATTCTTCTGCGGGAGGTGGGAGGGGGGACTTCACATTTTTGAGGTGGGGCGGGCACTTGTTAAAATATAAATGTTCAATATAAATTATAAACCTATATTTTTTTAAATTTTATCTCGATGGAGGGAGTAGGAATGGACGTGCTCTGAAGGGGGCGGGGAACTCACCCCCACCCCCTTCCTCTAGAGAGATGCATGAAAGAAACTCTGAACACATGCAAAGTGAGCTGAGGGTATTCGTTAACCCTTGGACTAGTGAACTCTATAGGTGAGCAAACTAGGGTGACCTTTCTGCCGTGATCAACTCAGCCCATTAGCTCACAAGACTCAACTCATCCACTAAGCTCACAAGACTCAGCTCAGCCAATTAGCTCACATGACCAACGTTTCGACAGATCAATACAGCTGAGATAGTACCCAACATGTAGACTGCTATTTACTAGCCTACATCACTGAGAACATCAACCAAACATCACGGGGACAAGGGGCCAGGAATTCGATGCTAGGAGTTGGTTGAGAGTGGGTCAAATACTTTATTTACCATCCCTGCCACTAGAGAAGTGGTTCTTAACCTGGGTTTGATCGAACCCCAGGGGTTTGGTGAGTCAGTCTCAGGGGGCGCTGGAGGTCAAGATTCGCGATCATATTTTGTCAGTGCTGACGATAGAACGATTTTAAAAAAATTAAATACAATAGTTCTGTAAATGCGCATCTTATTGTGAAACTGATGGGGTTCGGTACCTTCAAAAAGATTGAGAACCACTCTACTAGCTAAATGGGTTCCGCCATTGTTTTAAGATCAACTTTGACATTTGTAGCGAATGAGTTATAATAATAATAGTAATGTTTTCTTTTATTTATAAAGTCATTAGCCGGTTGTAGCAGATTTAAAATATAATTTTAAGAAACATAATTAAAAGAGCAATTAAAATGTAGATGAAAGAAGTTAACATTTTTACATTTACATTAATTTTTTTAGATATTTTCTGTTATATATTATGCGTGTAGTGTATTAGCACATTTATCAAAGTCTCCAGTAGCTTTCATCAACATATTTAACTACACAATCATTAATCATCTAATAGTTTGATTTTTTTAGGCTTAAGTATTTTATGTGTAAAAAGTAAATCAAATATGATTTCTAAACTTTTATCGTCTTCGTACAATTGAACTGGACTTTCTCCAACATAATGAAGCACAACATGCCAACATGTTATGCGCCATACGGGCGGTTGACTCCGACTTCAGTCTACTTTTTTTCCTAGATTTGCTTCCATAGTCTTTGTCCGGCCAATCTACAAGACAGACTTTACATTAGCAGACATACGCTCTACCGCTCATCCACCCGTACCCATATTTTAATCTGAATAAATTGTTCTATGAGGAAACCCATACAGGATAAATAAATGACCTATGACCTATAAAGACGTTAAATCGCCACACAAAGACCTAATAATGACAATAAGCTAATAATAGTTTTGTCTCTTACCTCCTTTCGTTGACTTACTATACCACGAGCAAAATTATCATATAAGATCTATTAGCCTATGACACGTTACCTTCAATCTCAACGACCTATAAATGACCTTTCACACTATATTATGAAATTAGACCAAGAGGAACTGCTAATGACCTTTATCACGACGACATAACTTCACACGATAATTCAGTAATAAACTACTACATACACTGCAGCCAAAAGACCTATTCCGCTTTGATCATCACCATCAATTACCTACAAAAGACCTTTACCGCGATGACCTTCACTCTCAAGGACCTAAAAAGATCTATATCGTGACTTTCAACTTAAAGGACCTTCATCCTCAATGACCAACAGAGACCGATATCGTTATGATCTTCATCCTCAATGACCCACAAAAGACCTATACAGCCATAACCTTCACTCTCAAGGACCTAAATAAGACCTACCCTGCGGAGACCTTCACCCTCAAAGACCTACCTCTGTACGACATCTGCAGCATGAAGGTCATCTCCCCCTGCAACGACTGCCTGTCTCGACTAGAAAACATCGAACCCTTTTGACGAGACAGTCTCTTCTTCATAATCTTCTTCATCTTCGCTCACCTGCCGCCCTGCCATGGATAATCCCTCCGGTCTACACCGTCTTATCCATAGATACACAACCAAATCTAATCCAACATTTATCCACGGCTTATTAATAAACCTCACATCCACCGCTATCCATAGATGAGGGTTTTGATTTTAAAGTTCGAATATTCTAGAATAAGTAAACACAGACTTCTTTGTATATCAACATAAAGAATCAAAGTATTTCACTAAGCGTGACAAAAATTCAGAAGCTTAATCAACCTTTCCAAAAGTTAATCACTATATTGTTTTTCACACCCTCTTTAGATAGAGTACCGATATATGATTCCACATTGAAACAGTTCACAGTTGATAGATTTGAAAACAAAATAAACCCAGGTTAAACAATTAAAACGATACCGAAGAAACCGGACACTGTTTACAATTAGCAAACTGTCAGATACTAGCACACACATCAACGCTACAAGCGGGTGTAAAAATAACTAACTGTTGCATAGCGGGGTGGGAGATGGGGGGGGGGGTCGATGTTGAAGACACACTGTTGCATGACGGGACAGGGGTCGATGGGGTGTTGTTGTACTGGGGGTGGGAAGGGAGGGGTCGGGAAGCAGACGTGTGACGACACAGGCTCGCGCTTTGACCAGCAGTCGATAAGAGTGTCGTGTCGTCTGCTCTTGTCGCCAGTGTGGAATATTCCAGAATTTTTTTTATAAAGGTGTAGTCTCACTACGGCCTTAGGGTGGGGCTGGGTTCCCTTGCTCACTTTATATAGTGGGGTGTATTACATCAGGTATAAAAATGGGCGGGGGTTTTATATATTAGTGATGATTTGCTACATGGACGAGAAGTTTTAAGATGTGACGCTGCATTTCTTTAGATTACCTTTGCAAATAAAAAAATAACAGGTTAATTTATTTTAGAAATATAGTTATTATGGGGGGGGGGGGGTAAGATGGAACAGCAACCTCATTCTAAGAGAAAGGGGTCTATCATTTTGTGATGACGTGTGACACTGGGTGTGGGGAGGAGGTGGTAAAATCGTATAGAATAACGTAACGTCTCTTATAGACGCCTCCCTTACTTTTGTATTGAATAAAAATAATTATAATTAAAATTTGTTTTAAAAACCCACGTTTTCTGATTGACCAGAAGAGGGAAAGTACCGAACCTTGTTTTTATATAAAATTACAATTACTAGGTTATGTCCCTTTTTTGTACAAATCAATAGGAGTCTAAAATGATCAACAAATTTTTTCCATGGATCAATTTAGTAATAATAATAATAATTGAATATTGTATTGTCATCGAAAACAAAGCTTCCCTTAAAATTTCAGCGCGCTAGCTAACTGGGAAGTGCCCGAAATTTCGATCGCAAGATTTGATGGAAAGACAAACAGACGCGAAAGCAAGTTAAAGAAAACGTGGGAAAATACGGTGATTTTGTATTTTTAAAAAAAATAATATGTTTTACCATTAGATCTATATACACAAGTTTCCATTCTCGCATACGGATGTCTATTGCAGTATAAAGTGTAAAGACTCATAGCTCAACGTGTGCCTTAACTTTGCTAATAGAAACATCTTACTGTCGAATTCTCAAATTTACTACAGGTTTTAGAAGTTGCACAAACATCCATTGTTCTGGTTATAAGTTATGGTACTAGTAAGGCCAACATGTCAGTAACACTAGCATAAACAATTTTTTTAAAACTCCGAAACGAGCACACAATGACCATTTTAGGGGCTAATGTCTCGATTTAAGAACAATATATTGCAATGCTTCCAATCGTGTATAATAGAAAATAGCAAATCGTTCGTAAATCGAATCATTCGTAAATCGAATCATAGTTGGTATTTCGAGTCAGAAGTGTTTATTTTAACGCCAGGAAACAAGGGCGGTTACTGCCCCCCACTATCTAACGGTATCGTCGATATTTGTACTCTATTATTTCCAATACTACTCAGCGATACTTGAACTACTTTTAATGCGATCCTGCCCAATCTTTTAGTCACATAATCGATTGTAATCTTCAGGACTACGAGTACTCAGAATGAATTACACAATTTACAAACCAACGGTGTTATTAAAAAAAACACTACGGTGTTTTTTAATGAAATCATAACATTTTTTTTTCGATAAAAACACAACTTACCATGACATTTCGAAGATGATAACGGGTAAAGGTTGAAATCATAAAAAGGGTAAATTTGAGATCTTAAGAAACTTAGCAAATGGATAAAAACTGAAATAATAATAAAAAAAAAACAACTGACCTGGACGGTTGGATGTGGATAAGGTAAGGTAAGAAACTGAACTGGACGGTTGGATGTGGATAAGGTAAGGTAAGAAACTGAACTGGACGGTTGGATGTGGATAATATAAGAAACTGAACAGGACGGTTGGATGTGGATAATATAAGAAACTGACCTAGACGGTTGGATGTGGATAAGGTAAGGTAAGAAACTGAACTGGACGGTTGGATGTGGATAAGGTAAGGTAAGAAACTGAACTGGACGGTTGGATGTGGATAAGGTAAGGTAAGAAACTGAACTGGACGGTTGGATGTGGATAAGGTAAAGTAAGAAACTGAACTGGACGGTTGGATGTGGATAAGGTAAGGTAAGAAACTGAACTGGACGGTTGGATGTGGATAATATAAGAAACTGAACTGGACGGTTGGATGTTGATAATATAAGAAACTGACCTAGACGGTTGGATGTGGATAAGGTAAGGTAAGAAACTGAACTGGACGGTTGGATGTGGATAAGGTAAGGTAAGAAACTGAACTGGACGGTTGGATGTGGATAAGGTAAGGTAAGAAACTGAACTGGACGGTTGGATGTGGATAATATAAGAAACTGAACTGGACGGTTGGATGTGGATAATATAAGAAACTGACCTAGACGGTTGGATGTGGATAAGGTAAGGTAAGAAACTGAACTGGACGGTTGGATGTGGATAAGGTAAGGTAAGAAACTGAACTGGACGGTTGGATGTGGATAATATAAGAAACTGAACTGATCGGTTGGATGTGGATAATATAAGAAACTGACCTAGACGGTTGATTGTGGATAATATAAGAAACTGACCTAGACGGTTGGATGTGGACAAGAAACTGACCTGGACGGTTGGATGTGGATAAGGTAAGGTAAGAAACTGAACTGGACGGTTGGATGTGGATAAGGTAAGGTAAGAAACTGAACTGGACGGTTGGATGTGGATAATATAAGAAACTGAACTGGACGGTTGGATGTGGATAATATAAGAAACTGACCTAGACGGTTGGATGTGGATAATATAAGAAACTGACCTAGACGGTTGGATGTGGACAAGAAACTGACCTGGACGGTTGGATGTGGATAAGGTAAGAAACTGACCTAGACGGTTGGATGTGGATAAGAAACTGACCTGGACGGTTGGATGTGGATAAGGTAAGAAACTGACCTGGAAGGCTGGATGTGGATAAGAAACTGACCTGGACGGTTGGATGTGGATAAGGTAAGAAACTGACCTGGACGGTTGGATGTGGATAAAAAACTGACCTGGACTGTTGGATGTGGATCAGGTACTGACCTGGACGGTTGGATGTGGATGAGGTACTGACCTGGACGGTTGGATGTGGATGAGGTACTGACCTGGACGGTTGGATGTGGATGAGGTACTGACCTGGACGGTTGGATGTGGATGAGGTACTGACCTGGACGGTTGGATGTGGATGAGGTACTGACCTGGACGGTTGGATGTGGATGAGGTACTGACCTGGACGGTTGGATGTGGATGAGAAACTGACCTGGACGGTTGGATGTGGATAAGAAACTGACCTGGACGGTTGGATGTGGATGAGAAACTGACCTGGACGGTTGGATGTGGATGAGAAACTGACCTGGACGGTTGGATGTGGATGAGAAACTGACCTGGACGGTTGGATGTGGATAAGAAACTGACCTGGACGGTTGGATGTGGATGAGAAACTGACCTGGACGGTTGGATGTGGATGAGAAACTGACCTGGACGGTTGGATGTGGATGTGGATAAGAAACTGACCTGGACGGTTGGATGTGGATAAGAAACTGACCTGGACTGTTGGATGTGGATAAGAAACTGACCTGGACGGTTGGATGTGGATAAGAAACTGACCTGGACGGTTGGATGTGGATGAGAAACTGACCTGGACGGTTGGATGTGGATAAGAAACTGACCTGGACGGTTGGATGTGGATGAGAAACTGACCTGGACGGTTGGATGTGGATGTGGATGAGATAAGAAACTGACCTGGACGGTTGGATGTGGATAAGAAACTGACCTGGACTGTTGGATGTGGATAAGAAACTGACCTGGACGGTTGGATGTGGATAAGAAACTGACCTGGACGGTTGGATGTGGATGAGAAACTGATCTGGACTGTTGGATCTGGATAAGAAACTGACCTGGACGGTTGGATGTGGATGAGGTAAGAAACTGACCTGGACGGTTGGATGTGGATATGAGACTGACCTGGATGGTTGGATGTGGATATGAAACTGACCTGGACGGTTGGATGTGGATGAGATACTGACCTGGACGGTTGGATCTGGATAAAAAACTGACCTGGACGGTTGGATGTGGATGAGGTACTGACCTGGACAGTTGGATGTGGATAAGAAACTGACCTGGACGGTTGGATGTGGATGAGAAACTGACCTGGACGGTTGGATGTGGATAAGAAACTGACCTGGACGGTTGGATGTGGATGAGGTACTGACCTAGACAGTTGGATGTGGATAAGAAACTGACCTGGACGGTTGGATGTGGATAAGATACTGACCTGGACGGTTGGATGTGGATGAGATACTGACCTGGACAGTTGGATGTGGATGTGAAACTGACCTGGACAGTTGGATGTGGATAAGAAACTGACCTGGACGGTTGGATGTAGATAAGGTAAGAAACTGACCTGGACGGTTTGATGTGGATAAGAAACTGACCTGGACGGTTGGATGTGGATAAGAAACTGACCTGGACGGTTGGATGTGGATAAGAAACTGACCTGGACGGTTGGATGTGGATAAGAAACTGACCTGGACGGTTGGATGTGGATAAGAAACTGACCTGGACGGTTGGATGTGGATGAGAAACTGACCTGGACGGTTTGATGTGGATAAGAAACTGACCTGGACGGTTGGATGTGGATAATATAAGAAACTGAACTGGACGGTTGGATGTGGATAATATAAGAAACTGACCTAGACGGTTGGATGTGGATAAGGTAAGGTAAGAAACTGAACTGGACGGTTGGATGTGGATAAGGTAAGGTAAGAAACTGAACTGGACGGTTGGATGTGGATAATATAAGAAACTGAACTGATCGGTTGGATGTGGATAATATAAGAAACTGACCTAGACGGTTGGATGTGGATAATATAAGAAACTGACCTAGACGGTTGGATGTGGACAAGAAAGTGACCTGGATGGTTGGATGTGGATAAGGTAAGGTAAGAAACTGAACTGGACGGTTGGATGTGGATAAGGTAAGGTAAGAAACTGAACTGGACGGTTGGATGTGGATAATATAAGAAACTGAACTGGACGGTTGGATGTGGATAATATAAGAAACTGACCTAGACGGTTGGATGTGGATAATATAAGAAACTGACCTAGACGGTTGGATGTGGACAAGAAACTGACCTGGACGGTTGGATGTGGATAAGGTAAGAAACTGACCTAGACGGTTGGATGTGGATAAGAAACTGACCTGGACGGTTGGATGTGGATAAGGTAAGAAACTGACCTGGAAGGCTGGATGTGGATAAGAAACTGACCTGGACGGTTGGATGTGGATAAGGTAAGAAACTGACCTGGACGGTTGGATGTGGATAAAAAACTGACCTGGACTGTTGGATGTGGATGAGGTACTGACCTGGACGGTTGGATGTGGATGAGGTACTGACCTGGACGGTTGGATGTGGATGAGGTACTGACCTGGACGGTTGGATGTGGATGAGGTACTGACCTGGACGGTTGGATGTGGATGAGGTACTGACCTGGACGGTTGGATGTGGATGAGGTACTGACCTGGACGGTTGGATGTGGATGAGGTACTGACCTGGACGGTTGGATGTGGATGAGAAACTGACCTGGACGGTTGGATGTGGATAAGAAACTGACCTGGACGGTTGGATGTGGATGAGAAACTGACCTGGACGGTTGGATGTGGATGAGAAACTGACCTGGACGGTTGGATGTGGATGAGAAACTGACCTGGACGGTTGGATGTGGATAAGAAACTGACCTGGACGGTTGGATGTGGATGAGAAACTGACCTGGACGGTTGGATGTGGATGAGAAACTGACCTGGACGGTTGGATGTGGATGTGGATAAGAAACTGACCTGGACGGTTGGATGTGGATAAGAAACTGACCTGGACTGTTGGATGTGGATAAGAAACTGACCTGGACGGTTGGATGTGGATAAGAAACTGACCTGGACGGTTGGATGTGGATGAGAAACTGACCCGGACGGTTGGATGTGGATAAGAAACTGACCTGGACGGTTGGATGTGGATGAGAAACTGACCTGGACGGTTGGATGTGGATGTGGATGAGATAAGAAACTGACCTGGACGGTTGGATGTGGATAAGAAACTGACCTGGACTGTTGGATGTGGATAAGAAACTGACCTGGACGGTTGGATGTGGATAAGAAACTGACCTGGACGGTTGGATGTGGATGAGAAACTGATCTGGACTGTTGGATCTGGATAAGAAACTGACCTGGACGGTTGGATGTGGATGAGGTAAGAAACTGACCTGGACGGTTGGATGTGGATATGAGACTGACCTGGATGGTTGGATGTGGATATGAAACTGACCTGGACGGTTGGATGTGGATGAGATACTGACCTGGACGGTTGGATCTGGATAAAAAACTGACCTGGACGGTTGGATGTGGATGAGGTACTGACCTGGACAGTTGGATGTGGATAAGAAACTGACCTGGACGGTTGGATGTGGATGAGAAACTGACCTGGACGTTTGGATGTGGATAAGAAACTGACCTGGACGGTTGGATGTGGATAAGATACTGACCTGGACGGTTGGATGTGGATGAGATACTGACCTGGACAGTTGGATGTGGATGTGAAACTGACCTGGACAGTTGGATGTGGATAAGAAACTGACCTGGACGGTTGGATGTAGATAAGGTAAGAAACTGACCTGGACGGTTTGATGTGGATAAGAAACTGACCTGGACGGTTGGATGTGGATAAGAAACTGACCTGGACGGTTGGATGTGGATAAGAAACTGACCTGGACGGTTGGATGTGGATAAGAAACTGACCTGGACGGTTGGATGTGGATAAGAAACTGACCTGGACGGTTGGATGTGGATGAGAAACTGACCTGGACGGTTTGATGTGGATAAGAAACTGACCTGGACGGTTGGATGTGGATAAGAAACTGACCTGGACGGTTGGATGTGGATGAGAAACTGACCTGGACGGTTGGATGTGGATGTGGATAAGAAACTGACCTGGACGGTTGGATGTGGATGAGAAACTGACCTGGACGGTTGGATGTGGATGAGAAACTGACCTGGACGGTTGGATGTGGATGAGAAACTGACCTGGACGGTTGGATGTGGATGTGGATAAGAAACTGACCTGGACGGTTGGATGTGGATGAGAAACTGACCTGGACGGTTGGATGTGGATGAGAAACTGACCTGGACGGTTGGATGTGGATGTGGATAAGAAACTGACCTGGACGGTTGGATGTGGATGAGAAACTGACCTGGACGGTTGGATGTGGATAAGAAACTGACCTGGACGGTTGGATGTGGATGAGAAACTGACCTGGACGGTTGGATGTGGATAAGAAACTGACCTGGACGGTTGGATGTGGATGAGAAACTGACCTGGACGGTTGGATGTGGATGAGAAACTGACCTGGACGGTTGGATGTGGATAAGAAACTGACCTGGACGGTTGGATGTGGATAAGAAACTGACCTGGACGGTTGGATGTGGATGAGAAACTGACCTGGACGGTTGGATGTGGATAAGAAACTGACCTGGACGGTTGGATGTGGATAAGAAACTGACCTGGACGGTTGGATGTGGATAAGAAACTGACCTGGACGGTTGGATGTGGATAAGAAACTGACCTGGACGGTTGGATGTGGATAAGAAACTGACCTGGACGGTTGGATGTGGATGAGAAACTGACCTGGACGGTTGGATGTGGATGAGAAACTGACCTGGACGGTTGGATGT
Organism: Physella acuta; assembly: GCF_028476545.2. Lineage (NCBI taxonomy): Eukaryota > Metazoa > Mollusca > Gastropoda > Physidae > Physella > Physella acuta. The sequence goes on from NW_026732929.1 coordinate 529,526, forward strand.
GGATGAGAAACTGACCTGGACGGTTGGATGTGGATGAGAAACTGACCTGGACGGTTGGATGTGGATAAGAAACTGACCTGGACAGTTGGATGTGGAAAAGTTAAGAAACTGACCTGGACGGTTGGATGTGGATGAGAAACTGACCTGGACGGTTGGATGTGGATAAGAAACTGACCTGGACGGTTGGATGTGGATAAGAAACTGACCTGGACGGTTGGATGTGGATAAGAAACTGACCTGGACGGTTGGATGTGGATGAGAAACTGACCTGGACGGTTGGATGTGGATGAGAAACTGACCTGGACGGTTGGATGTGGATGAGAAACTGACCTGGACGGTTGGATGTGGATGAGAAACTGACCTGGACGGTTGGATGTGGATAAGAAACTGACCTGGACAGTTGGATGTGGATAAGTTAAGAAACTGACCTGGACGGTTGGATGTGGATGAGAAACTGACCTGGACGGTTGGATGTGGATAAGAAACTGACCTGGACGGTTGGATGTGGATAAGAAACTGACCTGGACGGTTGGATGTGGATAAGAAACTGACCTGGACGGTTGGATGTGGATGAGAAACTGACCTGGACGGTTGGATGTGGATGAGAAACTGACCTGGACGGTTGGATGTGGATAAGAAACTGACCTGGACGGTTGGATGTGGATAAGAAACTGACCTGGACGGTTGGATGTGGATAAGAAACTGACCTGGACGGTTGGATTTGGATTAGGTAAGAAACTGACCTGGACGGTTGGATGTGGATAAGAAACTGACCTGGACGGTTGGATGTGGATAAGAAACTGACCTGGACGGTTGGATGTGGATAAGGTAAGAAACTGACCTGGACGGTTGGATGTGGATAAGAAACTGACCTGGACAGTTGGATGTGGATGAGAAACTGACCTGGACGGTTGGATGTGGATGAGAAACTGACCTGGACGGTTGGATGTGGATGAGAAACTGACCTGGACGGTTGGATGTGGATAAGAAACTGACCTGGACGGTTGGATGTGGATAAGAAACTGACCTGGACGGTTGGATGTGGATAAGAAACTGACCTGGACGGTTGGATGTGGATAAGTTAAGAAACTGACCTGGAAGGTTGGATGTGGATGAGGTACTGACCTGGACGGTTGGATGTGGATAAGAAACTGACCTGGACGGTTGGATGTGGATGAGAAACTGACCTGGACGGTTGGATGTGGATAAGAAACTGACCTGGACGGTTGGATGTGGATAAGGAACTGACCTGGACGGTTGGATGTGGATAAGGAACTGACCTGGACGGTTGGATGTGGATAAGGTAAGAAACTGACCTGGACGGTTGGATGTGGATAAGAAACTGACCTGGACGGTTGGATGTGGATAAGAAACTGACCTGGACGGTTGGATGTGGATAAGAAACTGACCTGGACGGTTGGATGTGGATAAGAAACTGACCTGGGCGGTTGGATGTGGATAAGAAACTGACCTGGACGGTTGGATGTGGATAAGAAACTGACCTGGACGGTTGGATGTGGATAAGAAACTGACCTGGACGGTTGGATGTGGATAAGAAACTGACCTGGACGGTTGGATGTGGATGAGAAACTGACCTGGACGGTTGGATGTGGATAAGAAACTGACCTGGACGGTTAGATGTGGATAAGAAACTGACCTGGACGGTTAGATGTGGATAAGAAACTGACCTGGACGGTTGGATGTGGATAAGAAACTGATCTGGACGGTTGGATGTGGATAAGAAACTGACCTGGACGGTTGGATGTGGATGAGAAACTGACCTGGACGGTAGGATGTGGATAAGAAACTGACCTGGACGGTTGGATGTGGATAAGAAACTGACCTGGACGGTTGGATGTGGATAAGAAACTGACCTGGACGGTTGGATGTGGATAAGTTAAGAAACTGACCTGGAAGGTTGGATGTGGATGAGGTACTGACCTGGACGGTTGGATGTGGATAAGTTAAGAAACTGACCTGGACGGTTGGATATGGATGAGAAACTGACCTGGACGGTTGGATGTGGATGAGAAACTGACCTGGACGGTTGGATGTGGATGAGATGTATCTGGTCTGTGCTCTGCGAGGTGGCATCGTTTATCAATGGAGGGGTCAAGGTCAGTCCTTGGTGCTGATGTAGTTCGATGGTGGTAGTTCTACATCCGGTTGATGTCGGTTGTTTGTCATTGGTGGTAGCTGGTAAGTGGTTGGTAGTTGTGGTGGTAGTTGGGCACGTGACTGGTTGCTGTGGAGGTAGCTGTTCAGGTGGTTGGTGGTTGTGGTTGCAGGTCAGGTGGTTGGTGGTTGTGACGTCATTAGTAACTGGAAGTACTTCGCCCTTGACCTCGTTCTATGACGTCATGCACGTGAGTTGTGTGTCCGGTCTGTAGACGTCTCGACCCATGAGGGTTCAAACCACGCCAAGAAAAACCGGCTTGGTCTCCTGATAAAGACGCTAGGACTTCAGGACAAAAGAACCGGCACGATGATTAAGCCGGCAGGAGCTTAAAAGCCGGAACGCCACAATCACCAGACACAATCATTGGAGCTGAGAAATAAAGAGGTTAATTGGTTTTAATAAAAACTGGATATAAAGTGGTTTGTATTTGGTTGTAGTTGCTATGTAAGGGAGTGTGGATGGTGTGTCGCTGTAGGTGTTGAGTGCATGTGTATGAAAGATTGTGGGGTGGTGTTGTCGGATGATGTGTTGTGTATGTATGTATGACGGCTTCCTTAAATATATGTAGTTGGATAATATTGGTATTCACTTCTGGCTTCTTTGGGTTAATAGTAAGATAGTGGGTGAAGAATCGTGTGCTGTTCTGTCGAAGTTGTGGTTAAGAAGTCAGACTGCAACCTGTCTCGCAGCCCGCATCACAAAACAACGTCGTGAGCCGGCAAAATGCGAACTTGCCTCTATTGTATAAGCCGGTAAAATGCGAGCTTGCCTCTATGGTATAAGCTGGTAAAATGCGAACTTGCCTCTATGGTTTAAGCTGGTAAAATGCGAACTTGCCTCTATTTTCCGAAACACACTACACAAATACAAATACTGTACGCCTTGAATAAATACTCACTCTCGTGAAAGATAATCACTATTTCAGCCTATTATCCGGTAATAATATGAGGTGGTAACAGGAGCAAAGATTTTCATAGGCGCCTGGTTTGGATATGATGAAAGGTGTTCTAAGTGACTAGACGTGATCTGCAATGACTAAACGTGATCTTCAGTGATTAGATGTGATCCTCAGTGACATGGCGTGATCCTTAGTGACTAGGCGTGACCACAGTGACTAGACTTGGTTATCGGTGACTAGGTCTTGCTCACATGATTAGATATAATCAACAGTGACTAGTCGTGATCCACGGTAACTAAGCGTGATTGACGGTGATCATACGTGATTCTCATTGACCATGCGTGATCTTCAGTTACTAGACGTGATCCACGGTGACAAAGCGTGATCCATAGTGACTACATTTATCCTCAGTGACTAGTCGTGACACCGATTAATCGAACACAGCCCTACGTGAACGAATATATAGGCCTATTTGTGTGTTATCACGTGCCTAAAGACTAAACGTGATCCTCATCACTTTAGATTGGGTGACTGACTCACATCCGGAGTGACTAAACATGACACATCCATACATACAGTCTAAACATAATTTTTAACTGCGAAGTTTTATTTTTTTTCTACTCTAGATACACACACACCTAACCATGAGATAATAACGACGCAAACAATAGCAGGTTTACCGTATGTATGGTGAAGTGGTGGCAGGCGACGTTTTGTGTAGAGAGGCGGTGAGCTGATGTTTGATTGCTATGTGGATGTGTCACCACTGTCTTTTTCATTGTTCTCTCCCTTTGCTCGATACGTTCTCAGTTTACAGAAAATCTACAGCGCTGGCTTTATTTTCTCATCGTAAAAATACCCAGGGGTGGGATGGGGTGGGGGGGATTTTATTTGTCCACATTATGCGCACGTGGAAGAAGATATTTTTTTTTAATGTGAGAAGAAATTAGTGATAATGTCAGTGATGAATAACGCGGTGAAAGTTGAAGGGAAAGCTGGACAAGTATGGATGGGAGGGGGGGGGGAGAGGGAATGAAGAAGAACTAGTTAGGGGACACTTCTGTTTCTGGGGGAAGCGGGTCAGGTTAAGTGAAAATTTATGGTACAAGCTCTACCTATATAGTACATTATATATATATATATATATATATATATATATATATATATATATATATATATATATATATATATATATATATATATATATATATATATCCGTATGTATATATAAACACTGGTATATATGTTTATTTCTCGTTTATATATCGTGACGTTATATTTTTTCTAGTTTCAACAAGAAAATTCTAGAAAGTATAGCCTACACGTCGTGTAAACAATAGCATTAAAAACAGAGGTAGACAAAGCGACGGCGATATACGTATAATACAGGGTAAAACAAAAAAAGAAACGAAATAGAAAATTGATACGTGTATGTAAGCTAGTAAAACTGGGCGTCGCTCAAATAATGACTGTTGGGTAAAAACGGATTGACTTTCAATGACCGGGAAAGTGTGAAATGATATTAAAAATGCTCTTTTTAAAATAATAATTCTATGTTTGTGGGAAATGAAAATCATATTTCTTTCAAGAAATGCTCTAAAACTATTTTAAAACAACAATAAACGTTAGATAGGCCTACACAGATTAAAAGAGAACATAGATGTACAGATACAAGATAATCATAGATAAAATATGACCATAGTTACACAGATACTAGATGACCATAGATAGTGGATGACCATAGATACAAGATTACCATAGATACAAGATGACCATAGGTACAAGATTACCACAGATACAAGAGACCACAGATACAAGATGACCATAGGTACAAGATTACCACAGATACAAGAGACCTCAGATACAAGATGACCAAAGATACAAGATGACCATAGATACAAGATGACAATAGGTACACAGATACAAGATGACCATAGATACAAGATGACCATAGATACAAGATGACCATAGATACAAGATGACCATAGGTACAAGATGACCACAGATACAAGAGACCACAGATACAAGATGACCAAAGATACAAGATGACCATAGATACAAGATGACAATAGGTACACAGATACAAGATGACCATAGATACAAGATGACCATAGATACAAGATGACCATAGATACAAGATGACCATAGATACAAGATGACCATAGATACAAGATGACAATAGATACAAGATGATTAAAGATTCAAGATGACCATAGATACAAGATGACCATAGATACAAGATGACCATAGATACAAGATGACCATAGATACAAGATGACTACAGATACAAGATGACCACAGATACAAGATGACCATAGATACAAGATGACCATAGATACAAGATGACCATAGATACAAGATGACCATAGATACAAGATGACTACAGATACAAGATGACCACAGATACAAGATGACCATAGATACAAGATGACCACAGATACAAGATGACCATAGATACAAGATGACCACAGATACAAGATGACCATAGATACAAGATTACCATATATACACATATATTAAATGACCTTTAATACTCATCTAAAAGATGCACAGATACAAGATGACCATAAATAAAAAGATGACTCTAGCTAGATAGATACATGATGACCTTAGATACACATATACAAGATGACTATAGACATAACAGCTTATTATATAGGCCTACATAAAACTTGAAATATAATATTCTGCTTAAAATGACAAAAAAGCCCATGAAATATAAATAAAAATAACTATTTTACTGAAATAATTATTTTCTACACATTTTTTTAATTTAAAAAAACAACAACAATCCACCAGTTATTTATTACTGAGGAATATTTTACTAATATTTGTAACGGGAGGTAAATATTAAAATACTAAAATATAATATTACCGTAATAGCTTCCCTTAGCACGATATATTTGCCAACTTCTTATATAAGTGGTTATCTTTCTGTGCTTTAATCTGTATCTTCCTATACAGATGTCACCCTCACGTTGTGCTGACCTTATCGCCCCCCCCCTCCCCCGTCCCCCTCAGACCAGAGTCCCCCAACAGATTGGTGTACAGAAAATTATTGTCAACTACAACTAATACTAAAACAATTATAATAACAAACTTTAATTAAAGCACTGGTCGTTAAACTGAATCATAGATGTGTCGAAATCTATTTGAAAAAAATATATCACATTTTAGCAACCAAAGCGTATCTATTTAGCGAAAGTATGTTTTATTTTATTTTGGTGTATTTAAAAGCTTATTATTATAAAGTAATTTGTTATTTATAGTTAATTCCCTGACTCATTCACAAAGACTATAAACTATTTATATCTATAGCTGCCCCACGCATACCTACATTCATCAACTCTACAATCCTCACACAAGACGGTCGCCATTTTTAAAGGTCGCGTATCATTCAAATGTCATTAAGATTTCTATTTTTAATTCATGTATAATTAAACTCTCTTGTTAACTTAAATAGAGGTCGTTGGGCCAAGTCTAGAATCTCAGTTGAAATGTCATTTATTTTTATTTCATCATTTCGATGTATTATTTTTTGTTCATTGTATAACCAAGGACGTTGGCAAAGAGATAGTGATAATATATATATATATATATATATATATATATATATATATATATATATATATATATATATATATATATATATATATATATATATAAGACAGTAAATACGTATGCCAGTATATCACTTTATTCGTATAAATAAACCAAACTCAGGAACGCTGAAAGTCGTATAAATAAATATTAAATCGCACAACGTCGGCTAACATCTGCATACAACCAACCAGTTTAAATCAACGTAACAACCGATATCTCTCTCTCTCCTCTCCCACCCTCTCTCACTCCCTTCCTCACCCCCTCCTCCGCACCACATCCCCAGCGTTGGCAGCCATCCAACATTTAAGCCCCGTCTCTCCCCTAACACACAAACACCATCCACCTAAAGCTCTAGAGTTACTGTCCTTGATATCTTCCATTCCGCTAGTCATACAAAACAACTACATGATAGCTTGACTGTTGGATACAGCTATGCAATGTTAATGTGGGTGGGGGTAAAATTGGCGGAGGGGATGGGGGTGAAGTAAACAAAACAATCCATTTACTTATTTTCCCCATCCCATGTTTCTATTGCCATATTTAATTAGAACAATTGTTGTGTTGGCATCAAGACAAGGGGAGTTTACTCTGATATCCGACTAAGCTATACAGAACTTAAAGGTCAACCAGAGAATAATTGCGTGTTTGCTAGGATTGTCTCAGTAGTCGTAGACGTGAACTATCAGTTGTGACACAATTACCTGTATGTTTCACCGTATAATGGTCAGGTGTGTAGAACTCACCTGTATAATATCAAGGAAGCGATTACCTGTGTTTGAGCATCAAGCCGACAATCTGAATAATTTACCTGTGCAAGAGTGCTAGCGTGAGCTACATTAGCGAGACAACAAAACGTCAATAGAACATGTATATGTTATTAACTGTAGGCTTATAAAAACTCCAGTACATCAGCACTTTTAACATCGTCATATTAAATCACAACCATCACAACAACACAATAATAATATCATCACATCATCCTCACAGCAACATCACAACCTCAATAACAACAGCACAACTGCTATAACATATCAGTAACATCATCGCCATCACAATAACATCATCACAACCACAATACCAAGATCAAAATAACATCATCAGAAAAACAATTACAACATCACAAACATAACAACATCACCATCGCAATAAAATCATCATACACACAAACACAATAACACAACACCTTCAATACCATTATCACAACCACAACAACAAAATCGTAACAATAACAACTCTGTCCAGACCACCACTACACACCATGGTGTGTAAATATTCACCTTTGTCTGAACAAACCGTCTACAGCTTTACAATATACTTAAAATTTACATCAACTAACCGCCATAACCAGATGTAAATCACCAGTTATCTCACCAGATTAACTTAGTCAACAGGTGAGTTACATCAAACAGGTGTCACCACCTGCGCATTAACATATGAACATAAACACCTGTACATCGTAATGTCACCACATTTGATCACCACATACGCATTATCATATGGACATAAACACCTGTAGATCTTAATGTCACCACCTATGATCACCACATACGTCTCACCACCTCGACATAACACCAACTGTAGTTCACCAAAATTACCATCTTCACGTCACCACAGGTACACCACCACACACAACGTGTCACCACCTGTGAAACACCACCTTGACAGGATCACCAACACAGCATCCCTCGTTTTATACACGAGACACACCAACAACCACACCCAACGACAACAACAAACTTGCAACATCCAACCCTCTTCAACCCCCCCCTCATCGTATCGATTACCGAACCCAAGGTCACGTGACCTTGTCTGGCACCGTGATGCTACAGGTGGGTAGCGGCAGGCCGTTAATATTTAATTATACCACGTGACAACAGCGCGTGAGATTGATTGGTTCTTTGTCGTTGAGTTGAATTTTATCAGCCAATCAGATAAAGCCAAATCGATAACGTGGTCCGTCAACAATTGTGTATTTGGGGCTGTCGTAATCGTTGTTGTTAGAACTAATCTTATTACATCTAATTTTATTTCAACTAATCTCATTATATCGAATTTATTAGAACTAATCTAATTATATCTAATTTTATTTGAACTAATCTCATTATATCTAATTTTATTTGAACTAATCTCATTATATCTATTTTTTTTAAAACTAATCTCATTATATCTAATTTTTTTTAACTAATCTAATTATATCGAATTTTATTTGAACTAATCTTATTATATCTAATTTTATTTGAACTAATCTTATTATAGCTAATTTTATTTTAACTAATCGCATATCTAATTTTATTAGAACTAATCTCATTATATCTAATTTTATTTGAACTAATCTCATTATATCTAATTTTATTTGAACTAATTGCATATCTAATTTTATTTGAACTAATCTCATTATATGTAATTTTATTTGAACTAATCTCATTATATCTAATTTTATTTGAACTAATCTCATTATATCTAATTTTATTTGAACTAATCTCATTATATCTAATTTTATTTGAACTAATCTCATTATATCTAATTTTATTTGAACTAATCTCATTATATGTAATTTTATTTGAACTAATCTCATTATATCTAATTTTATTTGAACTAATCTCATTATATCTAATTTTATTTGAACTAATCTCATTATATCTAATTTTATTTGAACTAATCTCATTATATCTAATTTTATTTGAACTAATCTCATTGTATCTAATTTATTCGAACTAATTTTATTGTATCTAATTGTATTAAAGCTAATTGTATTATATCTCATTTTGTTAGATATAATCTTATTATAGTTTATGTTATTATAACTAATCTTTATATATATCATTTTTTATGACGAATCTTTTAATAAATAGTTGCATTAGAATAATCTGCATCTTTATTATATCTTATCATTTTCATTATTATATAACTAATCTTGCCGTTACAAATCTTACAATAACTAATCTTATTAGAATTAGACTTGATAAAACTTAGTTTTTATGGATTGATATTTGTATAAGTAGTTTTAACTTATAACAAAGTAATTTTTGTGTAGCGATTCTACATGCTGCTAGTAAAACAAACATATACCTATTTACATTCATATACCCATCATATACACATGCGAGCATATAAGCATATAAGCACATGGTGTCTTTAAATGGTATTCACAGCAAGACGTTCTGTTTCGACTCCTTAGCTAACCCCCTCCCCCGGAACGAAATATAATTTATATTGAAAAATATACTTTTACCAGTGTCCCAGTAGCGTAGCGAGGGGGGGGGGGGGCGGGGGGTGGACATATGTCCCCGGGCGCCGACCTTAGGGGGCGCCAAAATGGGTTGAAAAAATAAATTGAAAGGTTGAGGGGGGTGCAAATCGAAAGTTTGAGGGAGCGGGGGTGCACATCGAAATCTTGAGGGGGGGGGGGTGCAAATCGAAATCTTGAGGGGGGGGGGGGGGGTGCAAATCGAAAAGTTTGTCCCCGGGCGCCGGGAAGGGTCGCTACTCATCTGCAGTGTCCGCCCTCCCCCCGAAAATTTCAAGTGCCCCCCCCCCCCTCCACACCCCAACTTCCAGCGGAGAAAAATATTGTGGCATAATGGCATTAAACCTTTTGGAATCTCTGAAGAGACTTGGCATATTTAAAAAAAATTGTTTGCTGTTACTTATAAATTAATTGTGTTTATTTTTTAGCTTTTGTATTGATTCGATGAGGTAAAAATTAACAGACCACCATACGTGCCATTAATATTTAATGTAGCAAGCACGATTTGACCTCTAACCTCTATACTACTCCATAGATCTAGCTGGTGATGTGTGCGCTCACAACGAAAAGCCATTAACGCAATTAGGCTAATTGACATGTGACGACTCTGATTGTTTTGGTGAAAACTAATAACTTATACAGACCACTGGAGCAAAAGTAATTCAATCAAATATTTTTAAACTCTACTTCAGCGATTCTTTTATAAGATTAAAAAAAGTAGATGCAATTAGACCTCTGTTTTTCTTCTTCTTCGTTCTTAATTGTAATATTAAAGGGGATTTACTCCAATACAATTAAGCTTTAATGTTATAATGTTATGAGTCATTAGACTCTGATTTAAGCCTGCATCAAAAGCATTTGCCCAACCAAGAATAATCGGCAAGGCAACAGTTGTTTGAGTTTGGAGTTGTCTCTCCTAGCTGGGTAGCCTGTCCCAAACTGGGGTTCAAACGCGTGACTTCCGTCACTTATGGTTCCTCTCTAACACCCGACCACGCCGTTCTGATAGATTGTTGGAGGCGCTGAATTTATGTCACGAATAGAAATCTTAACGCCTGAACTAATTAGCAAACGTGATGAGCGTTTTAATTTTTCAGTTCGGGAAATAGAATTAAAGTTGTTTTTGAGTATTTAATAAAACGACGAAAGTCTGTTGTAAGACCCACTTTTATCTGACATTGTTTAGTTGATATTTATTCCGTGTTCAATTCCCTAGAGCGTTTATTTTTAGGACGAGCGCTGAGGTCGTATAATGCTGTGTTGTGTTTATGTTGTAGCTTGTTGTGTTTTGTCGTGTGGTGTTGTGTTGTGTTTTGCGTTGCCGACTAGTTAATATTTGTGTCTTGTTAGACTTTGAACTAAGATCATAGTTAATTAAAAGTTTTTGCTAAGGCTCTGCTTTGATTTAAATGATTGAGATAAGTATTGGGCTATGTGTTCGGATGGTGACGTTTGCAGTATATGTAAGATTGAGGTCTAACTTCTACAGGTGTCGTGTTTGAAATAGCAATGGAATACAACAGTTATTTGGTTAAGGGCATCAGACTTGTGGTCGTACAACAAGGCATTGTTTTATAATGTGGGACCCAGGAAACGGCAAAATGGCCAAGGATACATCAAACACGAGAAGCGACCTAATGGCCCAGGTTAAATCAAACACTAGAAACGGGAACATGGCCCAGAACTACACGAACATGTAAAACAACCAAATGGCCCAGAGCTACCTAAACACTATAAGCGGCCAAATGGCCCAGAGCTACCCAAACATGAGAAGTGGCCAAATGGCCCAGAGCTACCCAACCCTTAGGCCTAACTGAACACGGCCCCCATCTACCCAACCCCTAGGCCTAACTACAGTGAACACAAGCTCACAACACATGGTCTATTTACACCCTCGTTAATCCCCAGCACACATTTATATCGATTTTGATCGATGCATTGAATGGCGATAAATTAAAGCTGCTGTTATTTTGTGTCCTTATATTTATGTGTGTTGGACTCTAGTGAATACAGCCTAGATGATGTAGTTAGGTTTTGGTCTAGCCCACGTTTTAGTTTGGTTAGGGTTACGTTTGGGGTTTCATTAAATGTCAGTCCGAGTTGTGGTGAAGTTTTGAGTTAATATGACGATCGGTTAATTAAACCTACACCACTACACATTACCAACACGCCACTGCTGTACAAGTTAATCATCCCCCACCAAACAGATTGGTCATTTTTTTTCTTATGGGCTTTCATAAACGACGTCACACCCCTAAGGGGAGGAGGAGGTTGGGATTTTTATGACGATCTGTGACGAGGGTTAAGGGGTGGGGTTGGGTTCAGAAAGTGTGACGAGTGTTAGGGGGAGTGGGTGGGGTTCAGAAAGTGTGATGAGGGTTATGGGTTGGGTGCGGTTCAGAAAGTGTGATGAGGGTTAGGGGTGGGGTTTAAAAAGTGTGACTAGTCACGACACATTTAAAAACTTATTTTAACGTTACTTTGCGTTTATAATAAATACGTTTTTTAGAAAAATAATCTGTAATAGAAATTAATTTATAAACTAGATGTTTACCAGGATCAGTAAAAATTTTAGAAAGAAATCGATTTAAAAACAAAACAAAACTTGACTTATAAGGAGGTTATGGACGGGGGTTTGGCATGGTTTTAGGGGGGGGGGGGTGAGTGGGGGGTGGCTATTCGTGACGTGTGACGATGGAGGGGGAGGGGGGAGTAAAAGTCGTTTTAACAATGTTAACGTCGATAATAGATGACACCTTGACAAATAACCGACTCAATACAACACCTTTAGTTCGTATCGCCTAACCCTAAAGGGACAGTGCTTATAATATAACGCAAATATTGGGGGGGGGGAAATTTTTAATACATAGTGTGGTGGGGCAGGGTTAGAGAAATTCGTTATAACGCTTATATTATTTTTGAATTTATGTTTTCTAAATAATGTTAATTAGAATGATTAACTTAACACGATGACGGATCTAGATTATTTCTTTTAACAAAAATATAATCAACTTTACCTTACCACAATATCCGACGCACCATGAGAATATACTCCCATAGTTTTATACTGAAATCACGATTTAAAGTATCTGTTGAACTGGTTATATGATGGAGTAGAGGGGGGGGGGGGAGAAATTATAAATTCGATATATAAAGCTATATATAATATATATGATCAAATAATATATAACACAGGTGACTTGCTATATATAATATGTGCATGACCAACAACCCTTAAACGGAAAAACAACATCACTTTGGATCGATGTCACCGAATACGAAACATAACCTTTACCCTAACCCTAACATAGACTTCTAACTTTCCCAGACAGGAAAATACCACCATTAACTCTATAGATATCCTATAATTCTCAGATCGCTAAAAATAACCCACCTTTGAGTCACGTGGTATCTGAAATTATCCCTGGACTCCATCCCAGGTGAAATCACACCAGGAAAAATGAAAACAAAAATCCCACACAATAACACAGTTTTTACAATCAATCGCAGGTGAGCGCATAAACAACTCGTCCCTCGGGTCGGCACTGAAGCTCGGTACCGGATCACATTGTCTCCGTGACACGTGCGTGTCGTCTGCTCAAATCAATGAAACGCCAACACGCGGGCGGGGTTGTTTTTTTTTTTTTTCAAACGTGACGGAAGCGGGGCGCCGCGCGCGGCTGGCGGGCGGCCATCTTGGGTGGGGATGTTGACGTCACCGCAGGACAATTAAAAACTGATATCACCCTTTTGGGTAGCGATGGCTAGTCACGTGATAGCCGTAATCAGGTCCAGATTGAGAAATCGATATACAAATATGTATTGGTAAATAATTGAGTACAAAATGGATCAGATTTTTACCCAAGAGGGTGTTGGGTGGATGGGGAGAACCAAGCAAGGTTTTAAGTTCAATCAACAAGTGACGCCCTTGGCTTCTAAAAATAGCAAGGAAATCAAGGGAATTAATAAAGCAAATAAAGTTTCTGGTTATTGCATAATCATGCAAAATATAACTTTAAACAAAATAATGATTTTCCATTAAGTTTTTTTTTAAAGTCAGTGATATTTTCAGTAAGAAATTATATTGATGTTATGTGTATGTGTCTGTTGAGTGCGGGAAAGGGGTTTGTTTCTACAATTTGTATATAAATTAATGAGGTCTGTTTATAGTTCCGTTAAAAGTTATGAAAAGATTTCACATAAAGTGGTAGGAGAGACTCAGAATGTAATAAGTTTGTACCCTATACATTTGCACCAAGTCTTGAAGAATTATCCATTTGTACTCTACAACAGAAACAAAAAAAAAGGAGCTTTATGTTTATACGTCAGAGATGTCGTGACAGGGGGGATTACTCGGAGTGTAAATACACGGTTTGTGCTAGTTGTGTCCCATCGCTGAGTAGTTTTAATGTGTACATGCGTGTCGACTGTAGGCAAGGGCAGTTAAGACGTTTACATGTATGTTGACAAGGATTATTCTAGACCTTAACATGTATGTTGACAAGGACAGTTTTAGACCTTTATATTTATGTTGACAGGGACAGTTTTAGACCTTTACATGAATTTTGACAAGGACAGTTTTAGACCTTTCATGTATGTTGACAAGGACAGTTTTAGACCTTATATGTATGTTGACAAGGACAGTTTTAGACCTTATATGTATGTTGACAAGTACAGTTTTAGACCTTTACATGAATTTTGACAAGGACAGTTTTAGACCTTTACATTTATGTTGACAGGGACAGTTTTATACCTTTACATGTATGTTGACAAGGTCAGTTCTAGACCTTAACATTTATGTTGACAAAGACAGTATAAGACACAACTAAGACATCTAGAAGACAGCTATACAATTTTTTTATCCGTGGTGCCTATCCTTAAGGTCTCATCCAGACGACTCAAATAAGTTTTTTTTTATGCCACGTTTTTTAAAATGAGAGGTTTTTTTTTCATCTTTATTACTTCAAACAAGTTAATAAAAAGTCTATGCGCAATTTCCTTATGTTATCCATAACAATTTTTAATTTTTTGTGACCGAATGAAAGGATATTTTTTTGCGCTAAAAAAAAGACAACTATATTAACCTATATCAACGGAAATAGTTTTATTTTAACGAGTAGGCCTACACGATGCTCAGTTTTAAAAAGTAGTAAATATCATCCTAGTGGTCTAGTTGCCGAGATATGGGCCAAAACTGCATTTTTTCGAGGTTTTTTGGCTTTTCCGGGAAATCCAGGAAGGAATTCCGGGAATTTTTTGGCCCACAATCATCCTCGGAACTTGCTTAACATATTTGCTTTTGGAACTAGTCCTCGATATTGCTTCGTTGAGGAGGAGATACGACTTAAAGCTGCGGACACACATCCATTCATTCATTCATTCATCCATCCAGAAATGACGAGTTAATAATCGCAATTGTCCAGTATGGAAATTGCGCTAAAAAAATATTATTGTCTTTGTCCTGAAGTGTTCAGCTATTACATTACTATGCTCATCATTCGACCAATGTGGACTGTTGTACATTAGAATTGATAGCTATTTCTTTCACTCTAAAGATGTGTACATATTGAACAGGAGTTTTGCAAATTAGGAGCTCCATTTCTAAAAATAAAGATTAAGGTTTAGGGAGGGAGGAGAGTTTGGTGTGTATACCTGAAGGGGGAGGGGGCGAGGAAAATAGTAGGCCATCTTAAATTTTAAAAAATGCTATTAGTTTAATTAAAATGGTGAGGTTTTCCCTGTTATGGGAGGGATTTGTACATAACTTAAAGGAGAATGCTCAGGTAAGAGGATTGCGTGTCCCTTATGAATAAGGGATCCAAAATTTATTATTGTTTTTTAAACATATACGTAAAATATTGCTATCCTTCACATATATTTAAATCAAGCTATTTAGAAAGCTAATCGTTTGGTATTCAAACAAGAGTAAAATTATAAATCATTTTATAGGAAAAGCAAAAGATAACAACAATTCCAAAAGAAATTTGTCATTATTTATAAATCTAATGAAAAATTATGATTTTCACTTTTAGGTTTTGTTACTTTTACAATATTATTTAACTTTAAGTAAATTATAAATAGGTTGTTTCCCTTAGGTATTTTAAATCTAATGTGAAATTTTAATTTTTGCAACAATGAATTGTATATGATACAGTATGTTATATTTATTACTGAAGTTAAATTACATATATATATATATATATATATATATATATATATATATATATATATATATATATATATATATATATATATATATATCAGAACCATCTTTGTCGCCATAATTAGGCCAATTTATGTATATAGCTAACTAACAAACTTGCCATAAAAGGTATTTTAAAACGTCAATCCTCAAATTGTCCGAAGTCCGAAAGTTTATTTTTTACACAAAAGACAACCGGCGGTCGTATCTTCTATGGGATTTTCGACCCGCTTAGTTTTTAACCAAATTCAGGTTGGAGTCTCCAGGGAACGAACTCTGGATAAGCTGAAAAATGAAAATATAGACAATGTTTATATTTATAGCTAGGATATCAAAGTTTACCTCTAGTTGTATATTTTACATGAAGAACGTGTATGTTATAATTTTTTGACAGTTGTCTGTTTATAGGTTTAAGTAAGTTTTTACATTTTACCGAATATATTAAACTAATATTTCAAGGGAGTTAATATATTTTCCTTTTGGGGAATTGATTTAATTCATGATCACCCCCCGTTACAATTTATACTTTTGTTTACCATTTTCCCCCCTCAAGTGCTTTAATTATCTCGAGGGAGTATTGTAACCATGCAAAAAATCGTACAGATATGGATCTAGTTCTGGGATCGGCAACCTTTGGAGTCGGAAGAGCCAAAAAAATTACAATTTACAAAATTACCCAGTTTTTAAAGAGCTAATAACATTTTTATTTCAATATTATGATATATGATAAGCATTATATATATATATATATATATATATATATATATATATATATATATATATATATATATATATATATATATATATGTGTGTATACATATATGTATATATATATATATATATATATATATATATATATATATATATATATATATATATATATATATATATATATATATATATATATATACATATATGTATACACACATATATATATATATATATATATATATATATATATATATATATATATATATATTGATCTACTATGAACGTCAGAGTGCTTGCATTTGTTTTGAATTGCTCAAATCTCTTAGTGAATCCATCGTTCATTTTGTTTATTGTAATGCGGAAGTAATTCATGTTAATAGTAGCATTGGTTACATCGTGATATTTTGTTTTAGAAGATTTGTCGAAATTAAGTAATTTTCCACTTATTCAAGCAAGGCATATGCTGGGTTTTCCTTTCCTTGTAGTTGTACATTTAGCTCGTTTAGTTTCTTTGTGATATCCACGATGAAGTTTAATTTTTCAATTAGGGATGGACAATTCAATAGGAAGCACATTGAAATAAGAAAGTAACTTAATATTCTAATAGAATAGCGAGTATTCATTGTTTATATTTATTATTAAATCATTCATTACCGAGTGTTGCAGAACAATATTTTTATGTGTTTTAAAAAGAAAATAACTATTAATATTTGTGCATGCAGTTGAAGAGCCGCTTATTGACATCAAAGAAGCCGCATCATGCGGCTCGCGAGCCGAAGGTTAGCGACCCCTGAACTAAGTTAGTAGTTTAGTTGGGTGAACGTGTCCCTTAAGAAAGGGATCCAAAATTTTATACTTCAACTAATATTAGAACGCTAGATAAGTGTCATCCTTCGTATATATACAAATCATGCTATTTAAACAGCTAATAGTTTTCTTTTTAAACTAGAGTTAGATTATAAATAATTTTATTAAGAAAGCATCATGTAACTAATTTTTAAAATAAATTAATTGTTATTCTTAAACACAAATATAAATCATGATTGCCAATTTTATGTTTTGTTACTTATGCAATTTATATGTATTTTATTTAACGTTTTGTAAATTATTGTTAGGTTGTTTCCCTTATATATTTTAAGATCAATGTAAACACTTAATCTATAATAATAGTTTCGCTGTCTGTCTATCTATCTATCTATCTATCTATCTATCTATCTATCTATCTATCTATCTATCTATCTATCTATCTATCTATCTATCTATCTATCTATCTATCTATCTATCTATCTATCTATCTATCTATCTATCTATCTATCTATCTATCTATCTATCTATCTATCTATCTATCTATCTATCTATCTATCTATCTATCTATCTATCTATCTATCTATCTATCTATCTATCTATCTATCTATCATCTATCTATCTATCTATCTATCTATCTATCTATCTATCTATCTATCTATCTATCTATCTATCTATCTATCTATCTATCTATCTATCTATCTATCTATCTATCTATCTATCTATCTATCTATCTATCTATCTATCTATCTATCTATCTATCTATCTATCTATCTATCTATCTATCTATCTATCTATCTATCTATCTATCTATCTATCTATCTATCTATCTATCTATCTATCTATCTATCTATCTATCTATCTATCTATCTATCTATCTATCTATCTATCTATCTATCTATCTATCTATCTATCTATCTATCTATCTATCTATCTATCTATCTATCTATCTATCTATCTATCTATCTATCTATCTATCTATCTATCTATCTATCTATCTATCTATCTATCTATCTATCTATCTATCTATCTATCTATCTATCTATCTATCTATCTATCTATCTATCTATCTATCTATCTATCTATCTATCTATCTATCTATCTATCTATCTATCTATCTATCTATCTATCTATCTATCTATCTATCTATCTATCTATCTATCTATCTATCTATCTATCTATCTATCTATCTATCTATCTATCTATCTATCTATCTATCTATCTATCTATCTATCTATCTATCTATCTATCTATCTATCTATCTATCTATCTATCTATCTATCTATCTATCTATCTATCTATCTATCTATCTATCTATCTATCTATCTATCTATCTATCTATCTATCTATCTATCTATCTATCTATCTATCTATCTATCTATCTATCTATCTATCTATCTATCTATCTATCTATCTATCTATCTATCTATCTATCTATCTATCTATCTATCTATCTATCTATCTATCTATCTATCTATCTATCTATCTATCTATCTATCTATCTATCTATCTATCTATCTATCTATCTATCTATCTATCTATCTATCTATCTATCTATCTATCTATCTATCTATCTATCTATCTATCTATCTATCTATCTATCTATCTATCTATCTATCTATCTATCTATCTATCTATCTATCTATCTATCTATCTATCTATCTATCTATCTATCTATCTATCTATCTATCTATCTATCTATCTATCTATCTATCTATCTATCTATCTATCTATCTATCTATCTATCTATCTATCTATCTATCTATCTATCTATCTATCTATCTATCTATCTATCTATCTATCTATCTATCTATCTATCTATCTATCTATCTATCTATCTATCTATCTATCTATCTATCTATCTATCTATCTATCTATCTATCTATCTTATCTATCTATCTATCTATCTATCTATCTATCTATCTATCTATCTATCTATCTATCTATCTATCTATCTATCTATCTATCTATCTATCTATCTATCTATCTATCTATCTATCTATCTATCTATCTATCTATCTATCTATCTATCTATCTATCTATCTATCTATCTATCTATCTATCTATCTATCTATCTATCTATCTATCTATCTATCTATCTATCTATCTATCTATCTATCTATCTATCTATCTCTATCTATCTATCTATCTATCTATCTATCTATCTATCTATCTATCTATCTATCTATCTATCTATCTATCTATCTATCTATCTATCTATCTATCTATCTATCTATCTATCTATCTATCTATCTATCTATCTATCTATCTATCTATCTATCTATCTATCTATCTATCTATCTATCTATCTATCTATCTATCTATCTATCTATCTATCTATCTATCTATCTATCTATCTATCTATCTATCTATCTATCTATCTATCTATCTATCTATCTATCTATCTATCTATCTATCTATCTCTATCTATCTATCTATCTATCTATCTATCTATCTATCTATCTATCTATCTATCTATCTATCTATCTATCTATCTATCTATCTATCTATCTATCTATCTATCTATCTATCTATCTATCTATCTATCTATCTATCTATCTATCTATCTTCTATCTATCTATCTATCTATCTATCTATCTATCTATCTATCTATCTATCTATCTATCTATCTATCTATCTATCTATCTATCTATCTATCTATCTATCTATCTATCTATCTATCTATCTATCTATCTATCTATCTATCTATCTATCTATCTATCTATCTATCTATCTATCTATCTATCTATCTATCTATCTATCTATCTATCTATCTATCTATCTATCTATCTATCTATCTATCTATCTATCTATCTATCTATCTATCTATCTATCTATCTATCTATCTATCTATCTATCTATCTATCTATCTATCTATCTATCTATCTATCTATCTATCTATCTATCTATCTATCTATCTATCTATCTATCTATCTATCTATCTATCTATCTATCTATCTATCTATCTATCTATCTATCTATCTATCTATCTATCTATCTATCTATCTATCTATCTATCTATCTATCTATCTATCTATCTATCTATCTATCTATCTATCTATCTATCTCTATCTATCTATCTATCTATCTATCTATCTATCTATCTATCTATCTATCTATCTATCTATCTATCTATCTATCTATCTATCTATCTATCTATCTATCTATCTATCTATCTATCTATCTATCTATCTATCTATCTATCTATCTATCTATCTATCTATCTATCTATCTATCTATCTATCTATCTATCTATCTATCTATCTATCTATCTATCTATCTATCTATCTATCTATCTATCTATCTATCTATCTATCTATCTATCTATCTATCTATCTATCTATCTATCTATCTATCTATCTATCTATCTATCTATCTATCTATCTATCTATCTATCTATCTATCTATCTATCTATCTATCTATCTATCTATCTATCTATCTATCTATCTATCTATCTATCTATCTATCTATCTATCTATCTATCTATCTATCTATCTATCTATCTATCTATCTATCTATCTATCTATCTATCTATCTATCTATCTATCTATCTATCTATCTATCTATCTATCTATCTATCTATCTATCTATCTATCTATCTATCTATCTATCTATCTATCTATCTATCTATCTATCTATCTATCTATCTATCTATCTATCTATCTATCTATCTATCTATCTATCTATCTATCTATCTATCTATCTATCTATCTATCTATCTATCTATCTATCTATCTATCTATCTATCTATCTATCTATCTATCTATCTATCTATCTATCTATCTATCTATCTATCTATCTATCTATCTATCTATCTATCTATCTATCTATCTATCTATCTATCTATCTATCTATCTCTATCTATCTATCTATCTATCTATCTATCTATCTATCTATCTATCTCTATCTATCTATCTATCTATCTATCTATCTATCTATCTATCTATCTATCTATCTATCTATCTATCTATCTATCTATCTATCTATCTATCTATCTATCTATCTATCTATCTATCTATCTATCTATCTATCTATCTATCTATCTATCTATCTATCTATCTATCTATCTATCTATCTATCTATCTATCTATCTATCTATCTATCTATCTATCTATCTATCTATCTATCTATCTATCTATCTATCTATCTATCTATCTATCTATCTATCTATCTATCTATCTATCTATCTATCTATCTATCTATCTATCTATCTATCTATCTATCTATCTATCTATCTATCTATCTATCTATCTATCTATCTATCTATCTATCTATCTATCTATCTATCTATCTATCTATCTATCTATCTATCTATCTATCTATCTATCTATCTATCTATCTATCTATCTATCTATCTATCTATCTATCTATCTATCTATCTATCTATCTATCTATCTATCTATCTATCTATCTATCTATCTATCTATCTATCTATCTATCTATCTATCTATCTATCTATCTATCTATCTATCTATCTATCTATCTATCTATCTATCTATCTATCTATCTAT
This sequence comes from Physella acuta, assembly GCF_028476545.2. NCBI lineage: Eukaryota > Metazoa > Mollusca > Gastropoda > Physidae > Physella > Physella acuta. The sequence goes on from NW_026732929.1 coordinate 551,682, forward strand.
CTATCTATCTATCTATCTATCTATCTATCTATCTATCTATCTATCTATCTATCTATCTATCTATCTATCTATCTATCTATCTATCTATCTATCTATCTATCTATCTATCTATCTATCTATCTATCTATCTATCTATCTATCTATCTATCTATCTATCTATCTATCTATCTATCTATCTATCTATCTATCTATCTATCTATCTATCTATCTATCTATCTATCTATCTATCTATCTATCTATCTATCTATCTATCTATCTATCTATCTATCTATCTATCTATCTATCTATCTATCTATCTATCTATCTATCTATCTATCTATCTATCTATCTATCTATCTATCTATCTATCTATCTATCTATCTATCTATCTATCTATCTATCTATCTATCTATCTATCTATCTATCTATCTATCTATCTATCTATCTATCTATCTATCTATCTATCTATCTATCTATCTATCTATCTATCTATCTATCTATCTATCTATCTATCTATCTATCTATCTATCTATCTATCTATCTATCTATCTATCTATCTATCTATCTATCTATCTATCTATCTATCTATCTATCTATCTATCTATCTATCTATCTATCTATCTATCTATCTATCTATCTATCTATCTATCTATCTATCTATCTATCTATCTATCTATCTATCTATCTATCTATCTATCTATCTATCTATCTATCTATCTATCTATCTATCTATCTATCTATCTATCTATCTATCTATCTATCTATCTATCTATCTATCTATCTATCTATCTATCTATCTATCTATCTATCTATCTATCTATCTATCTATCTATCTATCTATCTATCTATCTATCTATCTATCTATCTATCTATCTATCTATCTATCTATCTATCTATCTATCTATCTATCTATCTATCTATCTATCTATCTATCTATCTATCTATCTATCTATCTATCTATCTATCTATCTATCTATCTATCTATCTATCTATCTATCTATCTATCTATCTATCTATCTATCTATCTATCTATCTATCTATCTATCTATCTATCTATCTATCTATCTATCTATCTATCTATCTATCTATCTATCTATCTATCTATCTATCTATCTATCTATCTATCTATCTATCTATCTATCTATCTATCTATCTATCTATCTATCTATCTATCTATCTATCTATCTATCTATCTATCTATCTATCTATCTATCTCTATCTATCTATCTATCTATCTATCTATCTATCTATCTATCTATCTATCTATCTATCTATCTATCTATCTATCTATCTATCTATCTATCTATCTATCTATCTATCTATCTATCTATCTATCTATCTATCTATCTATCTATCTATCTATCTATCTATCTATCTATCTATCTATCTATCTATCTATCTATCTATCTATCTATCTATCTATCTATCTATCTATCTATCTATCTATCTATCTATCTATCTATCTATCTATCTATCTATCTATCTATCTATCTATCTATCTATCTATCTATCTATCTATCTATCTATCTATCTATCTATCTATCTATCTATCTATCTATCTATCTATCTATCTATCTATCTATCTATCTATCTATCTATCTATCTATCTATCTATCTATCTATCTATCTATCTATCTATCTATCTATCTATCTATCTATCTATCTATCTATCTATCTATCTATCTATCTATCTATCTATCTATCTATCTATCTATCTATCTATCTATCTATCTATCTATCTATCTATCTATCTATCTATCTATCTATCTATCTATCTATCTATCTATCTATCTATCTATCTATCTATCTATCTATCTATCTATCTATCTATCTATCTATCTATCTATCTATCTATCTATCTATCTATCTATCTATCTATCTATCTATCTATCTATCTATCTATCTATCTATCTATCTATCTATCTATCTATCTATCTATCTATCTATCTATCTATCTATCTATCTATCTATCTATCTATCTATCTATCTATCTATCTATCTATCTATCTATCTATCTATCTATCTATCTATCTATCTATCTATCTATCTATCTATCTATCTATCTATCTATCTATCTATCTATCTATCTATCTATCTATCTATCTATCTATCTATCTATCTATCTATCTATCTATCTATCTATCTATCTATCTATCTATCTATCTATCTATCTATCTATCTATCTATCTATCTATCTATCTATCTATCTATCTATCTATCTATCTATCTATCTATCTATCTATCTATCTATCTATCTATCTATCTATCTATCTATCTATCTATCTATCTATCTATCTATCTATCTATCTATCTATCTATCTATCTATCTATCTATCTATCTATCTATCTATCTATCTATCTATCTATCTATCTATCTATCTATCTATCTATCTATCTATCTATCTATCTATCTATCTATCTATCTATCTATCTATCTATCTATCTATCTATCTATCTATCTATCTATCTATCTATCTATCTATCTATCTATCTATCTATCTATCTATCTATCTATCTATCTATCTATCTATCTATCTATCTATCTATCTATCTATCTATCTATCTATCTATCTATCTATCTATCTATCTATCTATCTATCTATCTATCTATCTATCTATCTATCTATCTATCTATCTATCTATCTATCTATCTATCTATCTATCTATCTATCTATCTATCTATCTATCTATCTATCTATCTATCTATCTATCTATCTATCTATCTATCTATCTATCTATCTATCTATCTATCTATCTATCTATCTATCTATCTATCTATCTATCTATCTATCTATCTATCTATCTATCTATCTATCTATCTATCTATCTATCTATCTATCTATCTATCTATCTATCTATCTATCTATCTATCTATCTATCTATCTATCTATCTATCTATCTATCTATCTATCTATCTATCTATCTATCTATCTATCTATCTATCTATCTATCTATCTATCTATCTATCTATCTATCTATCTATCTATCTATCTATCTATCTATCTATCTATCTATCTATCTATCTATCTATCTATCTATCTATCTATCTATCTATCTATCTATCTATCTATCTATCTATCTATCTATCTATCTATCTATCTATCTATCTATCTATCTATCTATCTATCTATCTATCTATCTATCTATCTATCTATCTATCTATCTATCTATCTATCTATCTATCTATCTATCTATCTATCTATCTATCTATCTATCTATCTATCTATCTATCTATCTATCTATCTATCTATCTATCTATCTATCTATCTATCTATCTATCTATCTATCTATCTATCTATCTATCTATCTATCTATCTATCTATCTATCTATCTATCTATCTATCTATCTATCTATCTATCTATCTATCTATCTATCTATCTATCTATCTATCTATCTATCTATCTATCTATCTATCTATCTATCTATCTATCTATCTATCTATCTATCTATCTATCTATCTATCTATCTATCTATCTATCTATCTATCTATCTATCTATCTATCTATCTATCTATCTATCTATCTATCTATCTATCTATCTATCTATCTATCTATCTATCTATCTATCTATCTATCTATCTATCTATCTATCTATCTATCTATCTATCTATCTATCTATCTATCTATCTATCTATCTATCTATCTATCTATCTATCTATCTATCTATCTATCTATCTATCTATCTATCTATCTATCTATCTATCTATCTATCTATCTATCTATCTATCTATCTATCTATCTATCTATCTATCTATCTATCTATCTATCTATCTATCTATCTATCTATCTATCTATCTATCTATCTATCTATCTATCTATCTATCTATCTATCTATCTATCTATCTATCTATCTATCTATCTATCTATCTATCTATCTATCTATCTATCTATCTATCTATCTATCTATCTATCTATCTATCTATCTATCTATCTATCTATCTATCTATCTATCTATCTATCTATCTATCTATCTATCTATCTATCTATCTATCTATCTATCTATCTATCTATCTATCTATCTATCTATCTATCTATCTATCTATCTATCTATCTATCTATCTATCTATCTATCTATCTATCTATCTATCTATCTATCTATCTATCTATCTATCTATCTATCTATCTATCTATCTATCTATCTATCTATCTATCTATCTATCTATCTATCTATCTATCTATCTATCTATCTATCTATCTATCTATCTATCTATCTATCTATCTATCTATCTATCTATCTATCTATCTATCTATCTATCTATCTATCTATCTATCTATCTATCTATCTATCTATCTATCTATCTATCTATCTATCTATCTATCTATCTATCTATCTATCTATCTATCTATCTATCTATCTATCTATCTATCTATCTATCTATCTATCTATCTATCTATCTATCTATCTATCTATCTATCTATCTATCTATCTATCTATCTATCTATCTATCTATCTATCTATCTATCTATCTATCTATCTATCTATCTATCTATCTATCTATCTATCTATCTATCTATCTATCTATCTATCTATCTATCTATCTATCTATCTATCTATCTATCTATCTATCTATCTATCTATCTATCTATCTATCTATCTATCTATCTATCTATCTATCTATCTATCTATCTATCTATCTATCTATCTATCTATCTATCTATCTATCTATCTATCTATCTATCTATCTATCTATCTATCTATCTATCTATCTATCTATCTATCTATCTATCTATCTATCTATCTATCTATCTATCTATCTATCTATCTATCTATCTATCTATCTATCTATCTATCTATCTATCTATCTATCTATCTATCTATCTATCTATCTATCTATCTATCTATCTATCTATCTATCTATCTATCTATCTATCTATCTATCTATCTATCTATCTATCTATCTATCTATCTATCTATCTATCTATCTATCTATCTATCTATCTATCTATCTATCTATCTATCTATCTATCTATCTATCTATCTATCTATCTATCTATCTATCTATCTATCTATCTATCTATCTATCTATCTATCTATCTATCTATCTATCTATCTATCTATCTATCTATCTATCTATCTATCTATCTATCTATCTATCTATCTATCTATCTATCTATCTATCTATCTATCTATCTATCTATCTATCTATCTATCTATCTATCTATCTATCTATCTATCTATCTATCTATCTATCTATCTATCTATCTATCTATCTATCTATCTATCTATCTATCTATCTATCTATCTATCTATCTATCTATCTATCTATCTATCTATCTATCTATCTATCTATCTATCTATCTATCTATCTATCTATCTATCTATCTATCTATCTATCTATCTATCTATCTATCTATCTATCTATCTATCTATCTATCTATCTATCTATCTATCTATCTATCTATCTATCTATCTATCTATCTATCTATCTATCTATCTATCTATCTATCTATCTATCTATCTATCTATCTATCTATCTATCTATCTATCTATCTATCTATCTATCTATCTATCTATCTATCTATCTATCTATCTATCTATCTATCTATCTATCTATCTATCTATCTATCTATCTATCTATCTATCTATCTATCTATCTATCTATCTATCTATCTATCTATCTATCTATCTATCTATCTATCTATCTATCTATCTATCTATCTATCTATCTATCTATCTATCTATCTATCTATCTATCTATCTATCTATCTATCTATCTATCTATCTATCTATCTATCTATCTATCTATCTATCTATCTATCTATCTATCTATCTATCTATCTATCTATCTATCTATCTATCTATCTATCTATCTATCTATCTATCTATCTATCTATCTATCTATCTATCTATCTATCTATCTATCTATCTATCTATCTATCTATCTATCTATCTATCTATCTATCTATCTATCTATCTATCTATCTATCTATCTATCTATCTATCTATCTATCTATCT